>NW_014555275.1:283926-356057 GCF_001313825.1 Dinoponera quadriceps | reverse complement strand
TCAGGTAGCTTATATCTTGGGATTAGACATTTTATTAAAGATATCCGTCGGCTAGTACCTAATATATATAAAAATTTTAAAAATCCTATATTTATAAAACACTCATGAATTTACCAAAATTTATAATATTAAAATCTCATTATGCACGTTATATGATGTACTCACGAAAACTTTTATTTATAATAATATCTACAAGAGAATTCAGCACATCATCATCTAATCCTCTTTTGGTAGCTTCTTCTTGTAATATGTTAAGATGTGTGTCAAATTCGAGAAATGTGTTTTTTTCTAGAAAAGAAGAAGGAAAAAATGCAAAATTCTTGATATGTAAACATTGACTGTTAATATATATATATTGTATATCAGATACTCTATAGCATGTAACACATATTCATTTAATATATGTTTCTTAAATAATATATTTTTCAATATATATACTTGAAAAATGTTTATAGTTAGTTATGAATGCAAAGGATATACGAACAATAATATAACTTTGCAGTAATTGATATTTTATTAGCAAACCTGCTATTCTATTAACATTAGCAAACTTACTACTCTATTGATAAACTTCTGATATTTATTCCTTCAATTTCTTCACATAAAATAGTCATGCAATGGATTTATTTTAAGCACAGATATTGAAAAGATTGCACGCAATGTAAGAGTAAACCAAAACAGTAAGTGCATACTTATACTTACCCTTAAGACATTTTATAAACTTCAAGCAGGCCTGTTTTGTTTCATTTTCTGTCATTCTGGTAAATATGTTAATCAAATTTCGTCACAGAAAACGCAGAAAGCAGTTGCATTTAGCAGGCCAAGTCATTTAGCATAAATGATATGACAAAGTCGAAGACCGCCAAAAATTGCCGCGTTTTTCCACAACTCAGGTTTCGAACAATTCATCCTGCATTAGCGAAAGAAATGTAATGGAAGACTGGCGTTAACGGTATACGATGCTTGTTTCACGTTGAACCGCATGCTAACTAGCAAGTTACTAGAAATACATCATAAAGAATGCAATATTTCTAGTATGTTACTAGCTCGCTTATATTCAAAAATGTAAACACGCACAGCATGCAGTTGGCTACAATATACGTTACATATTCGATTTTTAAACCGAATATAACGACCATGAAATGTAACGTTTGCGATATTTTTTAAACTCAATTGTGGACTAAATAAGTTTGCGAAGTCGTCATAAGGATATAAAAGAACTTTTGAAGTTCCCGGAAGATCCTTTGGAGTTTTTGGAAAAACTCGAATTTATATTTAAATTTTAGTTGACGATCAACTTTATCCGAGAGGGAATTACGAACAAATCTCGAATTGCTTTTGGAGACCTCTTGCGGTAAATGATGTAACTCCGCATTCAGGTCTACCAATGTCAAAATAAAAAGTACCGAATTCATGGCCGGTATTCATATGGTCTGTTCTTTTTAGCTACACTGCTAAACTGATGCCATAAGTTAAAGTATAGACTTAAAGGGGCAAAATATACATGTCTCACTCTAACTTATTGTACCATCTCGCAGCACAGCTAAAAAGAACAGATCAATAGTCGGAGCTTAAGCGGGAAGCACATATTTTGGCATAACGCATTTATGCATGCATTAGCATGACACATAAGATAACAAGAGAATTCAAACCAGAGTTCTATGTTTCTATCCTCACGATGGAAACGAAACATCCTGATTGGCTCGCTTTCTTATGTATCATGCTTTATGAGCTATGCTGAAGTGAGTGCTTCCCGCTTTATATTTATGGGCCATTTTAGGATATCTTTTCATATTGACGCTCGACGCTCGTTTTTAGCATCAAAACGGGTCACGTGATCGAAGTTGCCGCTAGATAACGAAAAACGCACGAAAAGGGTATAGCACGTAAATATATAGCATTATTGTTATTATTATTATTATTATTACTGTTGTCCCCTCCGCGATGTTTTTATTGATATGTACACAGACCTACAATGAAGCATATTAAATATTTTTGTAAAACTGTATTTCTGCAGTTATCATTTACGCTGATATAACACAAATTTACCAACAAATTTATCGACTGGAAGTTATTGAACAGCGAAATTTTCTTATTCGCCGAATTCCATAAGGCCGATGGTCTTTAGTACTGCCTTATCGGTGTGTGACGCTAGTAGTTAGATGTGATCTAACCTTTCTTCTTTGACGCTAGTCAATGTGATGTCACGTGACTATGCTCGGCGCTGGTTCAGCGTCCCATGAATTTGCGGCTTTCGGCCTATATTCGTAGTCAGAATTTATATTTAATAAAGTAAATATATAATAGAATGAAATAATCAAAATAGACAATATATAATTATCAATCACTGACGAAATTACATAATATTTTCTCTTTAAACTAAATACCTATTCTTGCTTATCTTTACAATCGAACATATACACACGTGATGTATCATAACAAAGTTCTATGGAAATTGGGAATCAATAATGTAACAAATAGCTAATAAGAGCCTCTGCACGGTTTTTACAGAGCAGTAATAAAACAAACCGAAAGCGTAGTTTCACCCTTGATAAGGATTCAAAAAGGACCGGAACGTCTAGGTTTTTGTATTTTTATCTTGACTACTATGGTGTAGTTAAGACAAAAATACAAAAATCCAAATGCTACAACAGACTATACTCTTGACTACAATATTGAAGGAAAAAAATGTTGTTTGTAAAAGTACAGTTCTCTTCAATATCTATAATCCTCTATTTATATTTTCGTTCAATATCTTTTGATCTACCAAAGCTATTCACAGGTTCTTATTGTGCCCTTTACGTATTATTGATTGCGAATCAGTAATTTTAACTGATTTATTTAAATTGGGAATCGTTTGCCGATTGCCGCGAATAAAAAAAAAATGCGACGCGAGGTGACGCAATGCGCAACGTCGGGATATCGAAAGTTTATCTTAACTGTTGGTGAGAAAAAAACAAAAGAATAGGAAAGGATACGATGCATGAAGATACAGGGGACGAGGCGCGCAGCTGCACGAGCAGTTATGCAGTTCCGCTGCCGCCGCCACCGTCGTCGTTGTCGCCGTCGCCGCACTTCAAAGAGTGCCGTCGCCTACGCGCGAAAATTCACTTTACTACGTCCGGAAACGACACTTTATGTGCCCTGCGTGATCGCGAAGAAATTAAAGAGCACCTTTCTAGGTTCTCGAAGGCTCTTCACGTCCTGCATGTTCGACTCTCAAAAGCGGACTCATTACATAAGACCATATTGCCTGCACGCGTTCAGCAGGAAAAGCAGCTTATTATTAAATATTTTGTGGATTATCGCCCATGATTGAAGAGTTCTTTTAGATCTCCTATAAATCTAGGAGAATATATCAATCAGAAACAATAATCATAAAGCGCTTACCAAGCTGCTTTTCCTCCTGAAAGCGCGCAAGCATCGCATTATCGCGTTGCAGTGTCCTTATCATTGAGGAGCGACGTTGCGTAAGGTATTCCAATCGGTAAGATCCCGAAGCGTGAACAATTCCGTATAATTCTATTTTGTTCCTTATACACACCAGATTTTTTTTCCGATAACGAGAAGAAAAGGGAGTACCCAAAGCGGTATCCATATGGTAGACGTGTTGTTTCTTATCTCTACAAATAGCAAATTCAACGTCAAATGCCCTAAAGTAACACTATCCTTATTGGCCGTGTACAGCGATAACGTTCACCGCTTTCATCTGTTTATCACATACTAACCGGAGGTTCTTGGAGGATATGTAAGGTACCGCCTTCTCAAAATACAATGTTGCCTCGAGCCGACCGTTAAGGTGTCGACGTCGGTTCGCATATATGAATGAAAAGCTTATGAAACGGAAGAAAAACTTTTTTTCACACACACACACACACACACACACATATATATGTTACAGACAAATAATAAAAATGAATATTTCGCACACATATACACAGACATGTTGGATGTATACAGATCCTTCTAAAGTTACTATATCTTGACCTCGGCTTTACGGCCCTTGACATTGTATATCTTCCGTACATCCGGTGAAACTCCGAATGAAAAATTTCGCCGAATTTCGGTTGAATTTAACCCATACCGTAGAGTGGTATTTCAAGCTTGGGATTCATATTTCAGTCAGCGCGGAGACATCGAGTGATTTGACAAAACTTCCCTTCAAAACTACAAACAGTCGAGACAAAGTGGCCACTCTGAAACAAAGTTCCAGTCGCCTATGTCGTTTCGCGCCACAAGAGAGGGCAATGTGTACTTGTGCTTCCTCTTCTTCTTGCCTGTTTACATTCTAATCCTCCGACTGGCTGTTGCCGTTGGTGCGCTGTTATGAGGAAGCTTTACCTACGAGTGTCAGTCTGGTAAAAGTGCCACCGGTTTCTCGGGGTCAATTGAAGAGAAAAATAAATATCCTGTACCCTAGGGCGCGACGTATCTGTATAAAATTAGCTTGTACGATAATGCTTTTAGGGTAGAAAATTGTCAGTATCACCACCAATTGACGCCTTATCACTCTATCTTATCACGATCTGTCGAATCGTCAATTATTTTTGTATTATTTTTTTAATTGTTTTGAATTATTTTTTCTGCTTGAATTCTTTTTTTTTCTTTAAGACACGGGAATGAGAGAGCTCACGTTCAACCTTCAAATTTCAGACGTAACGTTACACCTATGTTATCAAGGATTCCTCTCATAACAAAATACTTCCAAGAGTGTCGAGTTCACAAACGAAATTTTGTCACCGTCAACGCGCGACGTTCCGCGAAAAGTTCCAGCAACGTCCGTGCTGATGTTATCTCGCTCGTCCCGTCTCGAGCCGAGAACAAACCATTAAGGGTCGTCTGGCCGCCGGATTCCGTAATTTATGGTGACAAATTCCGTGTTCCGTCTCGTGCGCGACGCTCATAAATGGAAGCGTGGCGACGGGGCCCGAGAACACGCGATACAAATCCGTGCAGGGTCGGTGTCATTGATGGAGCTGACGATAGCGATCTTCTCGACGCTCTCGTGTGATGTACTTGTCAATTGCGCTGCAAACTTCGCGACCGTACGTCCGTTTTGCTGTGTATACAGGCTTATACAGCGCAAAAGTTTGCAATTACAATGCAGGAGCGTTGCAGTATTATAAGTTGCAGTGTAATATTACAAAATCACTGGAGATACATAGAATTGCGACATTTCGTTGAAATATCGCAATAACATTCGTGAAGTATTATAATTTTATTTAATACTCTATTATTATTATTATTGTTATTTTATGTGTATATGTATAAGACTGAAAATCGTATAATTTTTTATTTAGGAAATGGTGAAATATACTTGACATTGTATGTAAAAATTATTCACCTTTGCTATGTGCACACAAATGTTTTTAAGTTAGAAAATTTTTCCTTTTCACAAATTTATGGTAGGGAATAAGATGTATGACTTAGATCGATTAGGTAGGGAATAAGATTTATGATTTAGGTCGATAGTGAATATTTTTCTCTAGAATGAATTCGTGAAGATCGATAATTTTCTAATTTACAAACATTTGGAAATGTTCACTTTTCGCATTTCCGTTGGAAAAAGTTACGTGATTAGTGCTCCAGGGGGCGATCAAGAATTTTTCTCTAATGTGAACTCGTGGAAAGTGAACATTTTTAGATGCTTCATTTTTCACAAGCTCGGGAAAAGATTGACGCCATAGCAACTTAATCATCTGCTAATCACTTAGATACGTCACGTCGCATTCCGACACATCATGCACGTTCTCCCTTTTTCTTCCCGACTCGCCTTTTCTTTCACACGGAACTCCTCAGTCTTCTGTTCGACTTTCGGCAACTTCACGTATCGGCGGCGTTCGGTTTTGCAAATCGCAAATCGGAGACATCGACTTGCTCTTCATTGGCCAGATATTATCTTAAGATAATTTTAAGAGTAAACCAATGTCTCCAATTCTCAAGACCGAATGCAGCTATTGTCGATAGCGTTGCTTACCATCGTGCCCGATCTCGTCTCAGGAACCAATCAGGTATGTGGGACGGCGTCGGAGACGTAGTGAGGGCAGCAGGGCGGCGCGTCGACGCGTGTGTGTGTCACATGTACGCAACCCCTCTTTGACACATACCCCCTCTACTTCCGTAAAATAAAGTCGCGTTGTCTGCATTCTAGCGCATTGACGGCACGTTCGGTTTGTTTAGTTTCACTCGGAACTTTGCGTTGAACGTTTGCTCGCTCCTTGTCCACGGCACTTCCAAGTGCAACGTTTCGATTTCGCGCACCGTTGAGCAACAATAATAGTGTCGTTTCCGTAAGATGAATTTGCCGGTTATGCCTGTTATGCAAAGGTGTTACGACTCAATGGGACTCGTTTGTCGATTGGGTTCGTATTAAGTATATTACACATATAATTATGCAAGTAATTTTGCGCATATATTGGTGCTGTCAGATAATTAACCTCTTTAGCACTTGAGGACAGGGAGATTCCGATAATTTCGACCAAAAATGAAAATAGTTTCCGCGGTAATAGAGTTTTTGAGAGCGGCTTTGAATTTAGTTAACTATTTAAAATGTTGTAAACGATAAAAGGATTGAACGTTGCTATGATTGTTTATTTTTGAGAAATTTGACGAAAGTAAAATATAGTAGGAAGTTATCTCACAACTGATACTTGTTGGTAACAATATTTTTGTTCGCAATGTTTTCCTTTTCGGTGTTTTTTCCCCCATTTTTCCATGGATTTTTTCGATTTCTTATGGAAAGAAGTAAATGTGGCAGGTTTCGACCAAACACACGCACACATAGCAGTGCGTTTTTCTAAACGAATTTTTCTACCCTTAGGTCGGTATTCATAGTCAGATCTTATATTTAAAACTATCTTAAGTTTATTTTCAGATGCTCTGCGGTTCATTTCATTGCCCAGCATCTGAAGATAAATTTAAGACAGTCTTAAATATAAGATCCGACTATGAATATCGGCTTTAAGATGAAAATGAAAGAAATCCTTGGAAAAAATTCGAAAAAATCCGGGTTTTTTCCAAGCCTTCAAAACTATAATCTGAACGGAACCTAATAAGACAATGGTTTGCATGTTCCATGCTGGAATAATCTTACGTGACTTGTCCACACTGGGTGAGCTATCTATTGTCCTATTATGAGCCAAATTTTATTTGTCAAATAACTTTCTCATTATAATATCTTTCTCATAATAATTAATTTATCAAGTATTTCATGATTATAGTTCGTTTCAGAGCCGAAATATCGAAAGGTCTGAACGAGAAGTTCAGCATGGGGCATCGTGCGGTAGCCCACGCACGGTAGCACGTGCGCATAAAAGGTGTAAAAGTTTTCGTCACACGATGCTTGTTCTCGTATTAATTTGCATGGAAACTATGCTAGCTAGCGCGTTGGTATGCTAGCTATAAAACTCGAAATTATTTAGATTTTTATCTATTATGTTAGGAGAAGAAATCTTAAACAAACTCTTTTATTTATCTTATCATCGCACTTAAGTCTATTTATAAAATTTGCCTAATATATTTTGATTTTATAAAGAAACTTAATCGAAGAAAGAAAGAATCGAATAATAGAAACATATTTATTTCAAAAAATTATATTTTCTATCGTATATTTGACAGTTCATGTTAAAAGCTAAAAATTGCTACGTTTTGGCAGTTCTTGTATATTATAGTTCAAAAAGTAAAAGTAAAGTTTTTAAATCAATCGTCATCCAAGTTATCAGAAACGCATTCAAATTCTTGAAGAAAAAAATCTTCAGAAAATCCTCTTCTTTAAATCTTACATATATATTTATGTGGTTTTTATATTGACACCACACATCCAAAAATTGATGTAATTAATTCGTTAGATTTTTCATAATGATCAATGCTAAAATACTTAATATCCGATGATATTTGTATTAAAAATGATTGTCACCCTCGCATCCTATGATTTACACCTCACATCATTTCGTTGATTGTGTACTCGTAAATATAGTAGTTTAATGGTATTATATAGAAATCTGTACATTCGAATGACGTTCAATATGAATGGTGTACGCAGACAAATTTTATATACAAATTTAAAAGGCGACCTCTTCACCGAGAAGGATTCCCATTAACTATTCAACGATCTGTCAATTTATTGTATTTCCGATTCACGAATTACGCGGAATCACTTGAAATCGCTACAATATCACCAAAGTGAAATATTTTACGTTTCACCTTGGGCTGATTGTTTCTTAAAAGTGTGCATTTAAGAAAGAGAGAGAGAGAGAAAGTCAGGAACGGAGGAGGAATGCTCATCTTTATAAATCTCGACTCATTTTGTAATCCGTGTAATCGCATGTTCTTGGACACTGTTAATTATCAAAATATTCTCCATAATGTCTCGTCACCTCATTGTCATCGTATTGATCGTTTGACCATAACGTGAACAAACTCAATTTTTCGCGACAATGAACAACCCTGAGAACGGTCGGCAACAATAAAAGGGATCTTCACAGATCATCGTGCGGTCAACTGGGCAGCTACCTGCGTCCAGCGACAATGCGCACCGTCTGTTAAAGAAAAGCCGACAATAGGTTCTAAAAATTTTCTAAAAATGTGACAAGCAATAGATAGAGTTTTCCAAAAATATGAAAAAAATGGAATATCGTACAGACAAAGCAATTTACAAGAAAATGATTTGAAAAAACTGTATGATTTGAAGGGGGATATAAATTGGTGACCTTAATTTTATTATATAGTCTATAATTCAAGGTCATTTTAATTAATTACGTTATATATAAAATTTATTATACTATAAATTCTGTTAATAAACAGTAATATAATCCATAAATAATAAATGTTATATATAACATAATTTATTCTGATTTAATGGCACTAGGCGATTCGTGCTCCGACTCTTAATGGTCCCTCCTTTTATACATAAAGTGTTTGTTACGGTGGCTGGTGGGCGACTTCTGTTCACATTACATACGCGATGGACCTGCTATGCGTACGCACAGTATCGTCCTCCAAAAAAAAAACCCTTTGTGAATGTCTGTCACCGTCTATAACGGTGGTTAGATCTAACGTGGTGGGTATTGTGAATTCCGTAATACAAAGCCATCGAAGAATGTTTTAAACGTAGGATTTACGGGCGTTTGTCTGCCGTTGTCTAAACGGATAGTACGAAACTCAGTCCTAATCTTGCCGAATCGCGAACGGTCCAGGACGAACGATCCGACGCGACCAGTCGAATACGAATCGGTATGTCCTCCATAGTACGCTGTGTCAAGCAATTGTATTGCTTGGCAACATTGTTTCGAAGAACGGCGGCTGCATCAAATAGAATCGAATAGTTCAGTTTCTACACCGTCCGCTTAACGGTCGGGCAACCAGCGCTGCCGAAAATATCCCCTTCCTGTGGTGACTCTCTGACCGCAAATGATCGAAAGGAAAATTCACACTTCCATGGGCGGTATTCATAATCCGATTTTATATTCGCGATCTGACTGTGTTTTTTTACCTGCTCCTTCATATTTCGTCGACTGAGATAAAATCTCACGGTTCGCATATATTATGTGTTATAATAGGTGGGCTGCCTAATAAAAATGCGGAGGCTCACTCGGATTCGCTGCCCAACGTCTACTTGAGTCTGTATAATCAGGAACTCTGGAAACAATTTCATAAGAAGACAACGGAGATGATCATTACGAAAGTGGGACGGTGAGTACACGTTATTAATATTTTTAGTTATTTTCCAAATGTCTTCGAGTGAAATTCCGCTCGAAAAGTGGAGTAACAGCCGTGTTGCTGACTTCGAGTGACTTTTCTTTTATATGGAGTGAATTTATCTAAACCGTGAAGAGTCAATTTTATACTCCATTGTCACAAAAATTAATTTACTCTAGTCGATTCAAATATTTATTCGTACGGATTAAAAATACAAATCTTATTATGATTAAGAATTATAACGAAAATTTAAAAAAATTCCCTCTAATCGATTAAAACATTCGTTCGTATGGATCCGTTTGAATAATTCAAACGTCCTCGCTTTTGTGATTATAAACAGCAATATTTCCACAATCGCTTCGAATGAATTTTCCCTCGTGTTGAGTGACGTTTCACTCAGGTACAATTAGGTATGTAGATTCGTAAACACGTAGCAATTCTCTTTTATCTTCGAACAAAGAATAAACGAAACGATTAATGTCTACGATGATATCCTTTCACACTTTAATACTTAACGTCTATGTGTGAAAGGAAGTGACAATAAGTTTCCCCAAATTCATAATAATACAAGTGTGTACAATTTTCTATTAGACACGCCTCACACCTCGGATATTTTGACACGTTGTTTGAGAAAAAAGCCACGAAATAAAAAAAAAATACGTGATTTACAGCAGTTACACGATTACTTTATTACACCATTTACAAATGATTCCATTGACCAGGTTGACAAGGTTGGTTAGTCCTTTGTCCCTTTTTTATACTAAACATAAAAGCGCATCGGTTTCTTCGGATCGTCCTCTTCTCTCGACTCGACTACTGTGAACAACAAACGGAAGCGCAACAAAAACCTGTCATCCCTCAATTTCCCCACTTTGCTGGAAAATTTCGTAGGTCACACAATTTGTCAAGTGCAAGTGAATTCTACCGCATATCTTCTACGAAAATAGAAGTCGAACATTGAGACGAGTGAAATCAACGTAGAAAGCAATATATAAAAAGAAACCGAAAGTATAAAGATAAGGCATAAAGAGAAATCCTTTTGACTCCGACGATAGATTTTGCATAAATGCAACGACAGGAAAACAAGATGCGTCACATGCTGCGGCGCCGACCGGAAGGTCCCGCAGACGATTGCCTGCGTATCTTCGACGATCGAACGAGTCAGACGAAATATTTTCCGTGACAAGCGCCTTCTTCCATTGAGACCTCTTGGTCTCGGCGCCCGTAAGAGGTGCCACCAGACCGATGGTGTGCTGCGGCGACTACTCCAATCTGTCTGTTCCGGGACACCCGTAGTTTCTCTCAAACTACATCGTCGCAATATTCCTCAGGAAACAATAGCTCAAGAATTGCGCGAAAAAAAACCCCCATAACAGTAGGCTCCTCGTTCTATCCTTCATTAAATCTCGTCGATCGGAACGTAGACCGTTATGCGCATTGTTGTCAAGAATTCGTCACTCAAATGGATAATCTGGCGAAAACCGATATTTCACATTTCTCTTCTCGTTCCTTTCCTCTTCCCGTTTTCTCTTTTTTCTTCTTTTAGACAGATTTCTAACATATTTGCTGCAATAATAGCCGACGATGATCAGATCTGACTATAAGTTTGTTCTTTTAACAGAAGCTGGTTTTTAAAGTGTTAACGTATGTTGATTTTGCCTAAAATTTAGTTATTTATTTGATTTAATGCTATATTGTATGAAAAACGCTTGAGCACTGATGGACTCGAATTCGAGACTCTTGCATGCTGAGTCGTCACTTTAGATACTACACCACTTTGTCAACTGATATAAACATTCGTTTCGTATTTTTCTATGCAGGATGAATCATTTAAAACTAACCACCCGAATAACACTCACAGTTTTAGAGATAAATAGGAAGGGATAACAAGAAGGTGAGATAAAAGTTGTTTGTTACCAAGAAGTAACATCATGCGATGATAGACATTTTTTCCCAGGCAGAGGCGCTTAGAAGATTTGAAGGTCACCGCATGATGTCTCAAATAAGTTTTATTTCAAGCATTCCTTCTTATCTTCAAAACTGAGAGTGTTATGTATCGAGGGTGGCTTATTTTAAGTGACTCACCCTGTACACGGTATAGCCCGAGAGAGAAGGAAATAGAATACAGCTAACTAATCCTAGTTATTTATATTAATAATTTCAAATTAATAAAATTATACCTTGCAACAAATGCATTTTACCTCTGATAGCCAACTTTTAATGGTGACAGCAAAGTTCGAATTAGCCAATGAGATGTAGTAAAACTGCTATTACTAAGTTATTTTTTTGAGTGTGAATATAAAGGTTTGTTATTCTTTAAGATATTTTTTCTCTCTCAGCATAAAATTTACATATCCGATCTACGTATCACGGGAAACTGGAATTTCTCGAACCAAGTTCGCATTACGAGGGCTTGTGGGACACATTTCCGTTGCACTATCAGTGTCAGGGTCAAAAGTGCTTAGTCAGATATTACCCATTGTCACGTCGAAGACGAAGAGCGCAGGTATCTAGTCGTTTCATTGTCGGCCCTTGAATTTTTTGTCGTCCGTAGGAATGGTCACTTGAAAATCAGTGGTGGTCTTTATGTATGGACATGTTAAGCGGTAATAAAGCGGGATGCACAATAATGCGATTAGTTCCGCAGATAGTGTTTGCAAAAGAGATCGATGATCAACGATGAGAACGGTAGCGACTGTTTACTTTGCGCTACCGTGATAATACATTTTCATCCTTATTTGTGTCCACAATACCTAGAATTCGATCCGAGTTCGTTAGCAGAATATACAAGAGCTGCTAAAAATCTTCCTGGTTCCCTGAAATCTTAGACAGTTCTATATCTTCACCTCCTTCCTTTTGCCGTTCAAGCCTCCCCTTCTCCTTTTTCCCAAATAATCGTGTATGTAGACCTTTATAAAGGGAATTCAAGAGGAGGGAACGCAGGAGCGGCAATTTTATGAACATAAATTTGAATTTACAATAAGTGTGGTAAGCAATTAGGCTTTTGCTCTAAATTATGACGTAATTTCTAGCAAAAAGCATTCCCAGCGCTATCAGACGTTGCAATTTCTAGGATTTCTAGGATTTAAGAGTTATTACAACTTTTGGGGGAGCGTGGGAAATGCTTTTTGCCAGAAATTACGTTATATTTTGATTGCTCAGGGCAAAAAGGCTTGCTACACCTATTGCCCAGTAAACACCAACTAACAATGACATTATATCAATATTATAATTTTCATTCAACAAAATATAAATGTAATGTAACATGCTTTGAACGTGACAATTACATTGTTGAAAGTGAAATTATAACATTGTTGTAATGCTGATATTAGTTGATGTTTACTAGGTAGATTTGAACTTAAGAGGCGTTGATCGCGATCGGTGATAGATCCTTGCGTTACAACCGGACGTACGGAGGAACAACGAATCGCTGACTCTTCCGGCCGCCATCGTTTCCTTTCTCCGATCAGACAACGCCGATTCTCCGATTCCGATACGAACAAGATAAAGCGTACGTAGAATTTCGCGTGACTCTCCGAAAGATAACTAAATGCTCGCGCGCGTTACGATTTCATATCGGTATCTTGTGGGCGTAAAAACGATGGCGGGAGAACGGAAGGAAAGAAGAAAGGTGGGTTGAGTAGATGATAAAGATAGTTTCTTAGCCTTTGATGTTTGAGCTTGTGCTCGCGTCTCGTCCACGAATCTTTCCGAAAGATAAGATGAAAAACGTAATCAGAAAGCCGAGTTTCATGCCATTAGGAAAATGACGTTTGGCAAAAATCTACAAGACGTCTAGCCTGATTAGCTCTCCTCCCCCTCCCTCCTTCATTTAATATAAAATAAATACAATGAATACAAAATGAAAAGCTAATAGTAAAAATATATAATTGTGCGTTATTTTTACGCGTTCTACGAAAAAAAACGCAATAATGGTGTGCTTTATTAGTTTTTTATTACGACAGAAAGTAGAATTTTTAGTGGGGGCTAGGTGGACCGCTAGTCCAGTCCTTCCCCTCCACATATAAATGACTAGTTGTTTAGTAAAATAGATAGGTAGCAATTATACGCTAATTATGCGTTCTTATGTTAGATGAAATATAATTGCTGTAGAGAGAAACCCCTTAATACTTGCAGCACAAGAAACGAAATTACATAAATATAAAAGCACATCAATTGTAAATTTATTATACATTTACTGTATATAATTAACAATTATTGTACATAATTGTTTAACGATTTCTTTCATTTTAAAGAATTTTTACAGCGTTTTTATGCCTTTCTCGTCAACAGAGAAGTCCCTTGAGGGTTGCAGCGCAAAAACCGAAATTGCCTAAACGTAAAATGCATAATTAACGCGCAATTGCTATATATTTGCTATATAATTGTTATATATTTGTTTTGCTGAATAACTTGTTGAATTATCCCCTTTATTTATAGAGGGAAAGGATTCACCTAGCTCAACCGTTAAAAATTCTGTTTTTCTGTCACAACAAATAAATAACGTGCAATTATATATATATTTACTATTCATTTCGCATTAGGTAGGGAGGGAGCTACTCAGGCAAATGACCTGCAAGAGTTGCCGGAGGCAAAACCAAAGAAGACAGAGTTTCATGCGGTTTTTCGTTTCTTCTGAAACAAAAGAATGACAGGAAAAGGACCAGAAAAAGGACTATGCTACCAGGCGAGATGACTAATGATCTAGTCAACATGATTTCCAAAGAAACTGGTCAACTTATTGTCTATATCAATTTGTGGGACATTAGCATTGAAAACGTGCATCTTCACGCATGAGTCTTCTGGTTCATTCGATCTCACGTAGACCTTAATAATCACACCACATGTTAAGCACATGTCTGCGTCTTCTTTTTCACTTGGAACATGTGCGAATTCTTTCACCGTATCAATCTACGGCAGGATCCTTCGCGTATCCTTTGTGCATCGCGCACGCTCTAACGCCCAGTTTTCGGGATATTTTTACGCGTTGGTTCCCCTCGTCGATCTCCGTTGATTATATTGAAGTTTACCTGACAACTGTATCAATAAAGATATAGTAGACCGATATAATTCGAGACACGTGTATCTTGCGCCTCATCTCATCGGCATCTACATTAAAATCTCATTATATATCCCTATAATCTATCTTTCGAGTGTAATTTGTTGTATGTATTTTAAATGTGAGTCGATGAGATACAGTGATATCTTAATGATATCAAGAGACACGGTTTCAGTTGACAATAATCGTCGCGATATTCGACGTGATAATATTTACGCATTTTTTCCTCTCTAGTTTCCCTCGCTATTCTCTCGTGTTTACCTGCGACTATGTTGACAATGATTAAATGGAAATCTCCGCAAACCTTCAAGAAAAACATGAGTAGCCGCAGGGCAGTTTATTCAGTAGTTTGGTGGATAGAGTTGGTAGCAAACTTCTGGTTTGTATGTTTTTCACAACTATCGACAAGAACTCGGATAGCTATCAAATTATTGATTGAGAGCTGGCTATATAACTGACTGGAAGTTCACTGTCTGAAAACTTGCAAAATTAACTTGCAAAATTTTGTATCTTATTTAACAAAATAGTGCACGCCTTCACTCGAGTTGTCGCCACTCGAAGAAATGTATCTGAATGAAACAAAATATTTCTCGTGACATATTTAAGAAATAATCAATAATCATTAACTGAAACTTAGATTGTAACATTTACCGTTCAAAAACTGATTAATATTGTTCATCTCATCTCGAACGTGATACTCCGTTGATTGAAATGAAATGTTGAACTTCAATTTCCCTTTTACCGTCATTAATTAAAGAGGTTCTATGGCTCAATGTCGTATTTTCGGTGACACATGAAGGAAACCACTCATAACTTTAATACTTATTACATAAAATTACATTTCTATACATTTATTTCACTATTTACATAATAAATGTTAATTTGAAATGAAATTTCAAATTTCAAACTTTTGGTGCCACTTTTAAATGCAATGGAAATCAATTTGTAATTTTTTCATAATTTGTTTTCATTATTTTGAGATATGGATGCGTTCTTAAATCCGATGTGGAGTTTTGTTTAGAGAGAGTCACGTGGACATGTAACACTCCACAGTCCGCAGGATGAGACACGGCCAGAGCTCGTGCCATCAAGAAATGCGTGTTATATCACGCCACAACATACATTATCTTAATGCTGCTATGTAATCATAAGAGGTTCCTTGGAGAGGCCAGATGCAAGATTGTCGTGGCACGAGTACTCAGCCACCACCGCGGCGACGCGGACGCAACGGTGCGAACGCGACTTCACCCCTCGAAAAATCCCTCCAGGCAATCGCTCCTGTCTATAATTACAATTTAAATTGTAACGATATGCTGATAAATTCTCGTCTGGACTTTCCATCTTACTCACTCATTATCAAATCAAGTGTATGTCTTGACACGGAAACGGAAACGTATCTAAACATTCTAAGGGTTTTTACGAACACCCGAGTGATTGTCACTTTCCCGGATTAGTGAGCAACGTCCGATAACTGTCGATATGTTATACCAAGGCCATACTAGTTATCGGGTGACACAGAGATGTAAATCATATTTCTTCTTACTTTCGAGAACCAAGAATATTTTGTGGAAGTAGCCTCGGTAACCAAGGAATACGGCTGTTTTTTTTTTTCTTGTCGCCGTCTGCGACCTTGATAAAAGCGAAAAATAGGAAGAGAGAATAGAATCAAATAGTAGGAAATTTGAAACTTTCGTTGAAAGGAGCATCCGAGACTTCTAAAAAATACGATAAGTTTCTAACACTAAGGGTCAGGTAATAAATCTTATCCTTGGCTCTCGATGATTCTAGAACAATTATCAGTTTTATCTTCGCATCAATCGGGTTTCACTTGGAGAACAATAAGACGCCTGACGATATCTTAAAGACGTCCTTTAGATATGAATGTTATATGGGTAACATTGTCCAGTTTTATTTCCAATTTTCACGGAGGAATTTGTCGAATCTCTATGACACGGACTACGTCTCAGACGACGGACAGACTCTTTCGTTCCTTTTGTAACCGGACGACTTGATCTGGCGAAAGGCGCCGTTAGGCTGAGACGCACACGGTGGACAAATGCCGAGAAAACCGTTCCGATTAGGCTAGCGGTACAACCCTGAGACCACTTGACGTTGACTTTTGAGGATACGTCCATCGGATTAGCCTCGACGGCCTCGAAGTGTTTGCGCGACCCGAAAAACTAGCCGGGAACTAGCCTCCCCTTTGAGAGAGGGGCTTTTCTCGCAAAGTAAGAGGAGTTGTTTTAGCACGACGACGGGGCAGGGTCTCGTGAACGACGCCTGTCCGTCGCCAGAACATTAATGACCTAAGTCGCCGTTGATTGCCTCGTTTCTTTAGGAAGTGCGAACTACCTGCGAAATGGCGTTTTCCTTTTTTTCACAGGCAAAAAGGTCTTACGGGCACAGTGCGGTTAGATATTGCCTATATAGTAAATAAAGATGTTCTTAAATAGAGGAATCCTGTTATAGTAAATATAAAAAAAATTTCTCGGACGCATCAAGTTGTGCCCTTCTCTAGACCGTATAATGTACAGGATGAGGCAATAACTATTACTGCCTTAAATATCTTCGAAATATGAGGGTAGAAGAGGAAAATTTATCTTAACGGAAATTGCATTGATATCATTGATTATCACTTCGAACATCTTCTGTAAATGTAAACCTTCTTTTATCTCTATCTAATCGTAAATAAAATGTTTTTATTATACGAAGATATTTAAGCTGGTATAGTTATTGTCTCACTTTGTATCTCTCGTGGAAAGCCGTAAAGTGCTGATATATGCTAAAGATAAAGAGCTATTATGCTCATCTGTGTGTCCCTACATTTTACCTTTGACTCGTTACGACAACCGATATTCGAGGAGAAAACTTATCTTTTGAAAATTACTCGAAAGTAAACGTTCCCATTGGAGGCCGGATGTTATTCAAAGTGCGCCGAAAACAAAGGCTCTGTAAACTTGTGTATCTCGTATCGTTTGATAAATAAATGCACATACAGCGAAAAGAAGGGTTACTTTTATTTCGGGTATCCAATATGGGAAAGTTTATCTTATTTACTATTCAATTTTATTTTCTTTGAAGATCATTGAGATAACGGATTTTCTCGTCGGATGAAGGTATTGCAACCATTCTTTCACTGACTACATACATTCAATAAGCAATTGCATTTTTCTCGACTCCCTGCCTTCTTTTCTGGCAAAAAGTCGGGAAATTAGAGAAAGGATAAGGAGGAGAAGAGAGGGGGAGATTATTATTTCTCTATGAGACTATTTTCGTTTGATTACAGCCGCATGTTTCCGCACTTGCAGTTAAATATCGAAGGTTTGCAGAAGAATTCGCTTTACTGCATCGTCATAGAAATGGAGCTGGCCTCGCAGCACCGTCACAAGTATTGCGGAAGTAACGCGTACGACGAAAACGCGAACGGGCCCGGAGGTTGGACCAAAGCCGGACAGGCGGAATCGCAGCCGGATATCGAGCGTAGGATCTACGTGCATCCCGAAAGCCCAGCGACCGGAGCTCATTGGATGCAGCACACAATTAACTTCAACAAGCTGAAGGTCACCAACAATGCCGCCGATCGTGGTTCTAATGTACGTACACGCAAATTTGCACGAGATTTCGTTTAGCCCATTCGCGCTCTTCGCAGCTTTTCCGGACGATTAAGACTTATCTTTTGTGTACTTGCTCCTGCAATTGTATTTTATGACGTCAGAAGCGAGAAAATCCATGCCCAGAATTCTTGCGGTGTACGTTTAAATAAAAAGATATACTCACGCAAAATGACATTTGAGACCGATTCACAGAGCGTAACTTATAAAATACTCTGAATTTACTCTGCTCGAACGAATCGATAAATAGCTGTAAAATTAATATGACAAGTCATGAAAAAAGATAAGTCTAAAAGGAAGGTTGCATGTCCTGTTATGATTATGATTTCATGGTTATTTATTGATTATTAAAGCAAAAGGAAAGTTTTCGGAATATCGAAGAAAGAATATATAAATGATCTTTAAGAGCCGAAGCACAGCCGTTTACGTCTGCTCAGGGTGAATATTTGATGGTTTAGAACGAGAGGGTTGCAAAGCTATAATATTTTGTAGTTCGTCCTAATAAGTGAAAGAGAAACGGATCCAAGCAATTTAGCAGTAGTAGTAGCTACCACACACTTATGTGGCTCTTCGATGTTTTGACAGCTTTTTTCTCTCGCTTGTTCTTGAAATTCTCATTTCCTGCCTCCGTACCTATCCTCCCCGGTTTCATATTACTTTTCTTCTCGCGTTCGTGTTATACATGGGAGGTCATACACATACACACACACACACATACACATACACACATACACACGCACGCATGTGTCCTTCTTTTTATCCTAATTTGAATTTAATTTTTTTATTATTAAACTTTCAACCAAATTTTTAATTCCTTGATGGCGACTTCAAATCTATAGTTGGATTTCATAAATACAAAGATCTACAGACTAGAAACTAGCAATGTCTGTATTTTCTCATTATAAATATCATATAAAAGTATAATTACAAATTGAGATATCGATCTTAGAATTCACACTTTTCATTTTACTCGCATTTTCTTTTACGATCGCGTTGACTATTTTTTATATACGAAAAAAAGTAGTTAAATTTATAGACAGCAAATACGTTTTAGTTGAAGGAAACAGAATGAATGTGTTTCGTACGTACGTACATCCGTTTGCCCGTTCATTCGTTATCGAAGATCTCCCGAAAGTCGCGATATTTCGGCGAGCGCGCTAGCTATAACCTTGCGACCTCGCGCGCACGCAGCCCATGAGAGCCCACCAGAGTCGGGAATCAAAGTCTCCACGGAGAGGGAAGTTCAGCACTCGCGCAAAAAATATTCGACACGCCTTCGGTTTCGTGAGCCGCACCAACGAACATCAAACCACCCGCAGCTTTGCGGCTACTTCGACGTGACGTCGAGGAAGGACGAAGATTAACACGGTCCACGACACCCTGTAATCGATATACCGCTCCCTCTCTCCTTGAGTCGCAGGCGAGTTTGTTTAGCGTTTTGCGAGCCGACAGGACTCTACAGCCGGGGGTAACGGTGCACCCGCAGTCTATTGTTGCATCGACGACAATACGCGGCTCTTCACCGCCGGCTCATCACTCCCATTCGCGCCGATCCGTGTGTAAAACGCGTGCATTACGCTGATCTTCAAACGCGCGCCGACACCGGATAATAAGGAATCGCTTAATAAGGAATCAATCGAAACGATACACTTCGAATCGTTACAAATCGCTATGTAGAACAAAAAATGATTGTTTTAATATTCGTGATATGGCATAACTAAGCGCATTTTGGTGGAAGGAAGCGGAATTTCTGGTTCTTACATTGCGAGAGAAAATATTTAGAAAGTAAAAGATATTTATTCGATAGCCCTCAGGGCCACTATAATACAATTTATTCGGAAAAGGGAGGAGAGGAGGGGGATACTAATAACATATTTACTTGTACTGATATATAAATTTTAAACGTTGAGACAAAATCGTTTTTAAATGAGAAAATATACAAATTTCTTAAAACTATAGCTATTTAGAAGAATAATTGTTTATTCTATTTAAGTAAAAAAATTTAGATGCAAATAAATGTTATTAGTACCATCAAATAAATGTTTTATTTTTAGATATTTCTCAGAGTACAAATCAAAAATTCTTCAAAATAATCATAAATTCTGTTTCCTTTCACCAAAACGCGCTCAGTTATGTCAAGTATATTCAAGTTGATTCAACAAATTTCTTTCTTTTTTTGCCTATGTTATCTTGCGATTTTATCATTTTTCGATTTCGTCACCTTCCTCCTCGCGGCGCAGCGGGCGGCGCGCGGTCTCTACCTATCTAAATCGGACATCGAGTGGTGCAAGATCTCCCGGTAGCACGGGAACACGTGATTCCAAGAAGGGTGGGGCGAAATCTGACAAAGGGCGAGGGACGAGGCGCCAGAGGGAAAAGGGCCAGTCTGGTTTTCGGGAATCGTGTCTGTGCCTACCGCCGGCCTCTTTAGCGAGGCGCCAACTTATCTCGAAAAAGCGGCGCCCTTTTACTCGGTTCCTCAAACTAATTACGAATTTAATAAAATCCCCGACCCTGTGTGTTTCTCGCCGCGGCTAACAGAGAGGGTCTTCTCTCCTCGTGACTGTCGGATCGTCTGTCGCGGTGACGCAGCTTGCACCGCGTAACAGCAGGCCTCTTTCCTTTCCCACTTTTCGCGTTTGCACCCGACGAAATAACGGGTGTTCTTTGGCACATTTGTGAAGGATACGTCGTACGCGAGAAATGGCTTTCGTCGTACAAAAGGAATACAAAGGAGACAAATTTCTGTTGCAGGTGCTGTTAACGTCAATGCACAAGTACGTTCCCAGAATTTGGATATTTCAAAGCGACAGGTTCGACAGCTTTAGCAAATTGTGTTCTCGGCCACAAACGTTCTTCACCTTCAAGGAAACCGAATTCATCGCGGTGACCGCTTATCAGGTATGCCTATCGAATTCTTTTTATTCCGGCGAGGAAAAAGCTTTTTAAACAAAGCAAACTTCGAAAAAACCATCTTCCTTCGAATTTGTGATTTTGTATTACACAAACCACTTATCATCATTACATCATAATAATAAACAATATAATAATGATATATATATATATATATATTATTATTATTATTTTATTTCTGTTGCCACGTGTTTCTGCATATTTTTTCCTTATATAATATTTTTCTTATAAAACAATAGTAATCTACAATCTATTATCTGTAATTTATTATTATTATTATAGCTTCTTATGTTCGGTTGATATATAGATAACTGCTATTTCATAAGAAAAATATTAAATAAGAATAAGGAAAAATATGTAAAAAAACGCAGCAACAGAGAGTTGTGTTGTGACAAGATTTACTCAATGAAAAATATGATATTACAACTTAAATGTTTCTGTTATTTTAACATTGGAAATATATTTAAAAATATACAAATATGTTAAATTAACATATATTAAATTAATATATTCACCTTGTTAATATGTTACTTTTTAACATATTCATCTTGTTAAAGTAACATGACAATTGAGGTGAACCGTTTGTAACACAACATTTTTTAATATGTAACTTAATGAACATATTATAAAATAAAATAAACGGAAAAATTAAAAAGTCTGAACGTACAAAAGAATGATAATAGAAATAAAACGGGAGTTATCTCGGTAATTAAACAGGCATACTAACGTGTCCTTTCATTCTTCCCCCAAGATAATTATCTTCGGGGAAATAAGAATTTACCGGTCGTGAAAATCCTGTCTAAGTGATTTAAAGCCTCTCACTTATATTTTTTCCAGAACGACCAAATCACAAAGCTGAAAATCAACAACAACCCATTCGCAAAGGGTTTTCGCGAGACGGGGCATTCGCGGGCCAAGCGCAAGTATTCCGATATGAGTATTAGTCAATCCGGTCAAACAGACGGCGAGGACAGCACCGCTTCGTCCGAATCAAGCTCTCCGTCTGGCAGAACGACAACAACAGCGATGCCGTCGAGAACTGATGTCTTGTACAACGATGCAAGCATCGGTGCCGTCGACGAAATCAAATTGCTGTCACCGATGATGGCTCCAGTTCAAGATTTGTCGTCCGGAGTGCAGAACAACAGCCGAGATGCGAGGCTGCCGGTGCCGTTACCACGTCCTCACAAACTTCACAGACCTTGGTTGGATCGATCGGAACAACTCCCTGAGCCTCAGTTATTACCGGCACCACCGGTATCGCAGCTCCTGATACCGCCACCCCTGTTACCGCCGCATCTGCTACCGCCGCACCCGCTGCCGCCGCACCCGCTACCGCCGCCCCTGCTACCACCATCATCCCTGTTATCACCATCCCTGCTACCACCCACGTTGCCCGATCTGACCTTGTATAACTTACATAACTTACCCACGGCAGTTCCCTCAACCTATAGCCATATATCGATACATCGTCAACATCGCCAATATCACCCTTATCGTTACTCAAACACTCGTGAGCGCTCGTGGCGCAACATACCTTATCCCGTATTCCTGGCGTAGTATAGGTGTTAAAACAAATTCTACCAAAGTGAAGGTAACGACATAAATGAAGCTGAGAAATTCGAAGAATTTGCATTGTGAACGGACGAATATTAGATTGATTCAGAAGACGAATAATATTATGAACACGGACTTTTGATCTAATAAACCATTGGAATGCGTTAATATTCATATAGAATGAGATTTCGTAATCTTGTTATTTCGAGTTAAACGTTAAAAGTTAAGAGTTAAAAGTTGATTCTTATATACGAAGATTATAGAATTCTATATATATATATATATATGTAATTTTGTTTCTTCATTTTCTCATATATATATATATATATATATATATTTTTTTTTTATACGTAATATGTTTTAGTATATTTTATAAATGAAAATAGATGATGAGTGGAGGAGAAGAAAATAAAAAAATAAAAAATTTAGAAATTAAGAAAAACGTGATCTCTCGTAGCGTTTAAGGCAAAAGAACAACATATATAACAATTTTTCGATGAAATTTTTCACGGTATGATGAAAGAGTAATTCATTCGATGACGGATTCTTTTGTACATCTTATCATATAATGTACAATATCATTGCGTGTATATATATTAAATATAAATATGTATATATTAAGTAAGTATATGTATATATATTTAAGATGCTTAACATGTTCCGTGCCATGTGTATCATCGGTGACTCACGCAGAACTTTCCGTTCAGACCGGTTTGCCAAGTTCGCTATGTACCACTGATAGTACACGTGACCTGAGCGGAAAGTCGCGGGAAATTTGCTCGACATGGAACATGTTAATTACCAAAGATATTGTCTATATAATTGTTCGATTAGACAATACTTTTAAATCAACGTTTGATAATATATAAGGCACTTTTATATCCAAATATTTGTATTCTATTTTTGGATATTTTTTATGTAACTTCAATATTCAGTGCCTTATCAGAATATTACATATTTCCTAATCTTTAATAAATATATATGATTGTAAGAGTAAAACATCATGCAATAAATTATATTTAATACCACTTCTAAGGAACAATCGCAAAACGTCTCTCTCTGATTTCGATAAAAGTGTGACATACCTTTAATGCAACTCTCAGATCTTGATACAATTGATATCAGCGTGACAGTCCATATGTTATCCATTAATTGGCGGTTATTTGTTACCTCAATAATTGTCTCACCGTGTCAAGAAGACGAAATTTCGGTGACATAGTGGATTTCGTCGCTGCGATGAACCAACGTGCCGAAAATCCCGACGAATCGTCAATCATGAGTTTTTCAAAGATTTGTTGAAACATGGGCAAATGTAAATATTTTTCGTAATTTGCAAAAATCCATATAATATGGAGGAATGACAACTAAAATGTTTGTAGTATATCTTTTGCAAAACTATAAAAGGAAATCATAATACTGCAATGGCTTGAAAAACAACATCGTAAATATTCTTAATAAATATAACGTAATAATATATAATGCGTAATATAATAATATACTTTGTGTACACGAAGAATCAATGAAATAATTAAGTAGTCTAATACGATGAATGTATAATCATTTTAAAATAACGAATTTTGTATCTTATTGAATAGCTAGGGAAACTTCAATAATGAACTATTATTCTTGCTCCCGGAAGGGAAAATATCCACGCGGGATTCAAATTCAATTGTCGACGTTCGAATCCTCTGATGTCAGGTCACCCATGTATAAATCACACGGGATATTTTCTGCGAAATATATACACACTGCATCACATACGCCTTACCGTTACAATTAGAGCTACGCGTGCAATGTCCGAATTTGTGCTTATATATATAAGGCTGAAAATCGTGTAACTTTCGATCTAGAAATCAAGATAAGGCATACATGACGGAGTCCTCGTGCGACTCGCTTCATCTCCGGGATACCTTAATCTTAAATAATTCGAATGCGATCGAACGACCGTGGCTACGTTTCACGTTCTTTAATTGCTTATCGAGATACAATGAACGAGCTAGCTTGTTCATAATGTAACTAATACATGAACGATACACCTCTCGGTAAGGATCGAGTGAATAATGACATAGAGTAGTAGTACGGTTATTCAGATGGATATAGTGCGTAGTAAGACTCGGGAAGTACAACGTCTCTCACGTGAGTAATGTGTCATCTAGTTCCTCTATTTTGCCTTCCGGTTGAGAGAGAACCTTGCGCAACACTTTGCTGACCACGTCGGACAGAGACTCCCTTGCACCAGCATCCAAGAAAGCCATACATCGCTGAAATGAGATCACGTCATCACAATGAAACATATTGTGAAGGCGTAATAATTTTAATCATAGCGAGAGGATAAAATTGTCTAGCAGTATTATCATATTGCGGAGACAAACACAAAGAGGAGTTGTGCGAGGAGGATATTTTGTGAAAATTAAACGAACACTTCCTAAGACAACGGAACGTGCACTCGACATACCTGGTGTTCCTCTTCACCTTGCCGAAGTCGGAGCACCGCGATAAGCGCGAGTTCGCTATTGGCTTTGACATATCCATTCTTCTCTTTTGTTCCGTTCACCAGCATCGGTAGGAGTGACCTGAGCAGCTCGGGCGACATCTTTTCGGGCAGTATGTTGCGCGCGAGGTGAATGCAGACTCGAGCAAGCAACTGTTTCACGTCGTTACTATTGTTGTTCATTGACTGAAATTCGAAGTAATTGTTAATTTATTTACGTTACATTTGTTCAACACTGTCCGGCGAGTGGCAGGAAGACCGCGACACTTTCATCTGTATATACTTCCGGGGAGGTATTCCATAGAAAAATTTAATCCCTGAGAATTGCTAAAAATTCTTCTTTGATACAAAAAATGTCGCATCGTGGAAATCACTGAGAAAAAAAGCGTCGCTGTTTTTCTGCCACTTACCGTCCAATCGTTATTTCCGTTCGACACATCTTTCATGCTGCACTTCTCCGAGATTGTTGAGAGGTTGATTTTCAAACGAATGTCCGTCATATTAAATACACACACAGACAACGATTCCACTAGATTTAAGTAGGCAAGTCCAAAAGATGTGTAGTCTGTTTTAACTAGAAGAATACTCATGCAAAGACCGTCAAACTATAGAAAATTGGGACCAACCGAGTTGACGCGAGCCAAGGTCGAAGTTATTTGTTTCACCGAATTCTGATTCCTAATTCGCGATCCTTCAAACTCACGAGTCTCCGATACTAGTCTCATGCGGGATTTACGTGATGATTCTTTTAGGTAGAACAAGACAAGCAGCTGCGGACTGAAAAAGATTTTGGACTTGCTCTACTGAGTCCAGAGAGGATGAACTGTCCACCGGGTGTATGTAAAGTAAAACACCGAGTTACCCTGACGAAGGGCGACAGGATCTGCTGGGGTACAGGCTGCGCCTCGTTCATGAGATACTGAAACAGATACCCGCACGCTCTCACACCGTTCATGACTATCTGCACTCTGTCCGCGGCCAAATACGAGAGTATCACCGCGCACACGCGATCCTTCTCCTTGGGATTGTACACCGTGCCGGGGGATTCCTTCAGCGCTACGAAGAGCGCGGCCGAACGTCCGTGTCTGAGCATCCAGTCGGCACTGACGTCGTTACCTAAATCGCGCGTTAACAAATGCAATCAACGATCGGAAATTTGAGATTCCATCGGTTAAACTCAGCCTTCGGAAACTCACATAAGAGATGATCGTTGAACGCAATCGCCAGCTGTTCCGGGCTTAACCAGCGCAGCAGGGCGCCGAAGCAACCAGCGACCGCGTTCCTTGTCACGTCCTCCGGATGACTCAGCATACTGCTGAGCGTTGCGAATACCTGCTTCTTCATCGGGTCGGTCATCTTGTCGCCAGCTGGTGTTAACACGCCTCTGAGAGCTTGCAGCATTGTTTCCCTGCAAGAGAAGTATGCCGATAAGAGATTCTCGAGACACGACTCGTGCGTGTAGAAATACGTGGTGGAGATACACCGCAGAGTGGCAGCTCTACATCGAGACTACCTTATCGCCGGATCATCGCCCGTCTTGATACCGGTGTGAAGTTCGGTGAACAAGGGATCTACACGCGTGTGGATGACGATCAGGTTACTGAGAGCGTACGCCGCCTTCAGTCTGACTTGTCGGTTGCTGTCGTTCAACGCCCTCAGGAAGGTGGTTTGCAGTTGCGGCAAAAATTGTTTCAACATGACACCGACCTATCAATCAGGTAATAAGAAATGTCCATAATTATATATCAACAATTATATGTATAATATAGTTTTTAAAATACCGCCATTTCAATTTTTATTCGACAAGAGACCGAAAAAGTCCGTGGGAAAATTGAAAAATCCAGTTTCTCCCCAATTTTTTCAATTCATCCGCGACAAGAAAAACCCCTAATTTTTTCGGAGCCTTTAAAACTATACTTACATTATATTTTTATCATTGTATATATATTTATATATCAATTAAATATACATAATTTCAAGTATTTTTACGCAATCACACGACTTGTTAAAAACCCCGTTTGAATGTTTATCCCATTTCTATAATAACGTCACCATCACTGAACAATATTAATGTCGGAGCATTAAAATTGTCATAGATTGCTTAGTTTTATGCGTACACACCTTTCCAAGCAATATCGCGAGCGTCTCGAGCACGGCCGCCTTGACGCTCCAGTTGAAACGATCGCCGAGGATTCGAATGAGCGGACCGGTGATCTGCACCACGCTCGGCTGCAACGCGGACGCACTCGACAACCTTATGACTTCTCCCAATCCTTGAGCGGCATGTTCCTTCGCATCTGGTAAACCGTTCAGTATAGCCTCTCGGAAGATCGGTAGGATTGGCGTGATTCCCTTGGGAAGACAGAATCCGGGTAACAGTTCTTGACCTTTCAGATCGGACACTGCGAATCGGACAGCTTGCCTGATGTCTTGTACGTGCGCTATCTGCTGCTCGGACGACAGAGTCTGCAAGGAAGCGACAGAAGCACAAAGCTAGATGATCTCATCGACATTCTCTCATTTTGTCCACTCTTAATCCTTCGAACCGTAATTCCCAATAGTCCTTAATTTAAAAAAAATGATACTCTTTTTTAACTTTTATATATTTTACAAATTAATTTATAAATTGTTTCCCTAATTCCCAGATAAAAAATGCCATTTTTTTAAATGTTATTTTTTTACAAATTATCTCATAAATTTCATTGTCCTAATTCGTAGGTGAAAAATAATCAGTATTTCAGTTTTATATTTTTTACAGATTACTTCATAAATCATTTTCCTAATCTCCAGTCAAAAAATGAGCTCTTCGTTAGTTTTGTCTTTACAAATTATTTCATAAATAATTTTCCTAGTTCCCAGGCAAAAAATAAAACCCGTTTTCTAATTTTATTTTTTCCAGATTATCTTACAAATCGTTAGAACCAAGGTGAAAATATGCAGCAGCATATCGTGTAAAGCGAAGGAGCCCGGCGGTTTAACAGAGCGTGATAGCAGGGTTCGAGGGATCGACAAAGCGCAGTGTGCTCACCTTGGTCACGGCGGTGAGCGCCTCCCAGCTCATCTGCAGCACGTCTTTGTCCTCGTCGGTGAACAAATGGATCAGACCGCGCAACAACTGTGGCACATATTGACTGTAATCCGCGCGAGTGTCGCGACAGAACGCGCAGAGCAACGTAGCGGCGCTGCGCCGTTTCGAGAGGTCCTCCGCCCTCGTGGCCTCCATCAACTGATCCATCACGGTCCTAACGCCTACTTCGTCGGTAACGGAAAGCACGACCGCTTGACAGTATTCGAGCTCCTGCAGCTCATTCGCGGTCCCTTGAGCACTGGAAAGAGCAGTGAGTAATGCTGGCAAGATCCTGTGAAGGAACCGTGTCAATGCTTCACCTGCCACGCTGGCCAGTATCGAGAGTGCTTTCGTGTTAACCGGCGGCGAGGCTAACTGCGGGACCAGATACGGCAGCACGACGCGCGACTTGATCGCCATCACTTGGCGCAAGCCGTCCAACGTGTTCTCCGCCTCGGCCGGGTCCGGCGAGTTCAATTGCGTTAACATGGCCGGCAATATATCGTCGAGGGCGCGTACGCCTACCGTGGAATGCAAACCGTCGAAGGTCTTGGCCGCAGCCTGACGAACCTCCGGCAACGGGTCGCAGAGCGCTTTTCTGAAACGAGACGATTCGCCATTTAGCTCACGCGCCACGAAGGGACGTGGTTACCATTTCGGCGTCTCAACTCACCTCACCGTCGGCACGAGACTGATGACGAAGGTCAAGACCATATCTTTGTTGGTGCTGGCCATAATCTCCGACAGACCTATGCACACTCCCTGCCGTTGATCGGCCTGATCGCTCTGCAGACCCTTCTCCAAGATCGGAATGATCTCCGGCAAGACTCTCTCTCCCAGCTTGCGCACCAGGTCGCCCAACGTTCTAGCGGCCACTTGTCTCTTGTCGTAGCTGGTGCTCGCCAAACACCCCAGCAGGAGCGTGAACAGTGTGGGCAATATCTCCCGCAGGGTCCGCGGCGTGTTCGTCACCACAACCTTCCAGACGTGAAGGGCCGCTTGCCGCACCATCAGAGCGACGTCCGAGCGACCCATGTATAAGCCTGCCAGCACACGATTCCGCCTCTCGGCACCCAGGGCGTTTATGATGGCGTAGTGCGACTGCTCGGTGCCGAAGTTGTCGTCCTCGCTCGCGGTCTCGGTCGACATCTTGCCGGACACTCCGGAGATCCTGTAGAGCAGGTCGCCCAAAAGCTGCACGGACGAGTAACGGATACGCCAGTTGTCGTCGAAGAGGCCCTTCTCCAGCTCCGGCAGGAGCAGCATTATCGCCGAGTCCGCGTAGAGGGTAACGATGCGTTGGCCGGCTCTCAGCGCGGTCTCCCGCACGTACTCGTTCTCGTCGGCGAGAGCCTTGAGGATGGGATTGATGATCTGGCCGATGTACGGCGTGAACTCCGTGGTGAAGGCGCTCGGCATGTATATGAACATCATGATGTAGCCGTCCTTGACATGAGGCGCGATGTCGGTCCTCTCCGCGGTGCTGATGATCTCGGGCATGAGCTTGTGGAGCTTCTCGACCCCCAGGCCGCGCACCACCTCCGAGAGACCCTGGGCGGCGCCGGACCTGTCGACGCTGCTGCTCTCCGAGGTGAGGGTCTGCATCAGCCAAGGCAGCAGGTCCTCGAAGCTCGACTCTCCCATGCCGCGCACCATCGCGCCCAGCGCTCTCGCCGACACGCTGCGCACCTCGGGCACGGGGTCCAGCAGGCTCGTCTTCAGCCCTGGGATTATGGTCGGCAAGTACGGGGTCAGGTCCTTCTGGTCTGTCAACGAGTACATGTTGCCGATTATCTGCGCGGCCATCTTCCTCGTCTCGGTCGAGCGGTCGAGGAAAGCGCGCTGCACCACGGGCATGATCAGAGCTAACGAGGGCGCGTCGATGAAGTGGACGAATTGGGTGTCCAGTAGGGTCTGCAGGCAGGTCGCGGTCTTGTGCGAAGGATCCTGCAGCGCCTTCAACAGCACCGGCACGATGGCTTGGATCTCCGGGTTGCGGATGACGCTGCCGATCACCTTCAGAGCCTCGGCGCCGGCCTCCTGCACCTTCGTGTGCGAGTCGCTCAGCACTTCGATCAGCTTCGGCACGATGCTCGGCAAACAGCTGCTCAGCTGTTTCGGGGCGCAGTACGCCATCGCGCCCAGCAACTCGACGGATCCTGAGGGTACGAACAATAAGAGAGCAGGAGAGAGGGAATAAAAGAGGAATAGAAATTCGCAGTCCTTCTTCTCCCTCCTTACCCGTTTTCGTCCTCCACGAGTCTTCCTCCAGAGCCGCCAGCAGGCTGGGCAGCACGAGCTTGACGCCGTGGGCGGAGAGCTTGCTCATGACCACCCGCGCGGTGTCGTCGGTCGCGGATCTCACGTACTGACTGGAATCGCCGAAGCACAGGAGCAGATGCGGCAGCACGTGAACGATGTAGGGCTCGAACAGCCTGCCGAGCATCGTGCACAGCATCTCGAAGGCGAAGAGCGCCCCTTCGCGGTGCCGGTAGTTCTTCTTGTCCTGGATCGCGTTCGTCAACGTGGTCATGATGTCCAGCTGCTTGAGCGCGAGGATCCCCATGCCCTTGATGATACCCGCCAGCCCGTAGGCCGCGCCCTTGCGCTCGCCGTACTTGTCCGACTTGAGCAACTGGTCCATCAGGTTATCCACGATCTTCGGCGCATCCTCCTTGATGGACGGCACCAGGTGCGGCAAGCAGTTCGCCACGGCCTCTTGCACCTGCTGCGACGGAGTGGAGAGCGCGGCTATCAGCCGCATCACGATAGGCTTGATGCGCGGGTCGTCCTTGTCCAAGTGCCTCGCCAAGGAGCCCATCAGGATCACCACCGATTGCTTGATCGAGTCGAAGCTGCCGATCTTCGGCGCCTTGTCCATGAACTCCTCGAACACCGGCAAGAGCGAGGTCACGTTCACCTTACCGTGAAGATCGACCGCGGCGACCGCGGCGGTCAGCATCTCCGTGCGCACCGACTGGTTCCTGTCGCCCAAGCCGGTCGAGACGAAGAACTGCACCAGCCGGTGGATCGTGTCGGCGGTGAGGAGCGGCGCGACCTGCGCCAAGGCGAGCGCCACCCCGCGCCGAGGGCCCCACGTGTCGATCGGCTGCTCGATCACGCGGCCGAAGTCGTTCAGCTTCGGCGGTATCATGGCCAGCTTCTCCTGATAGAGCTGCAGCAGATTGTCCAAGACGGACGGCGTGAGGTGCGGCACCGTCGCCAGGCACTGGGCCAACGCGTACGCGGCCGCCTGCTGCACCGGCTCCACCGGATGGGCGATGTCCTGGATCAGCTCGTCGCAGAGGACCTCCGCCTGCGCGGCCAACTCGGCCTCGTTCCACAGCTCGTTCGCGAGGATCTTGTTCTCGTCGCTGACGTCGAACCGGGCGATCCACACCCTCCTGGTGAGCCTGTCCAGCTGATCCTGATCCTCCTTGTGGGACGGGAAGGCCTGTCGTATCACCATCAGGCCCCGCAGCGCGGCGTCCCTCACGGTGGACAGCGAGTTCTGCAACGCGCCTATCAGCGAGTCTATGTCCTCGCTGGTGGCGATCGCGGTGCCGGGTTGCCCGCTGCCGGAGTGCGCGACGTCCAACAGGGTGGCGACCGCGTGAGACTGCACCCGGCTGGTGGTTTTCTCCATCAGTTCGATCAGCAGGTCGAACATCTGCTTGCGAGGCAGGAGTCTGGGGTGCCTCGGGTCCTTCAGCTCGCCGGTGCTGCCTCTCTGCTTGGCGTGTTCCTGAATCAGTTGCAGCCCCTGCACGATCATACCCTCGTCCTTGTACGTCAACAGGGTCTTCCTCACGAACGGGAACACGTAGCAGAAGGCGGAGGCGGTGAACAGCTCCTTCCTCTTGATCGTCACCGTGTGGATCAGGTTCAACGTTCTCTTCACCGTCACGTCGAGGTCCTCTTCCTCCCAGGCCGGGTCCAGGTCGCACTGCGGCTGCAGCTGCCGCAGTGTCACGTGGGCGATCAGGTCGCCCAAGATCGCGCTGTTGTCTATCGTCACCGTCTGACGGAGCGACAGGAAGAGCTCGGCCATTTCCGGCGCGGCCAACGGGGAGCCCAGGTTCTTCAGGATCGACGGCAGCAGGTCCTTCAGGTAGAGGGACAACTCCTGCCGATTGCCGCGTATCGAGCACGTGACTAGAGACACCGCGGTGTCGATCTTGGCCTTCAACTCGGTCAATCTCCTGCGAATACCGTTCTCTTTGGCGATCTGCGCCTTCAATACCTCCTCCTGCTTCGGCGTCAGCTTCGGCTCCTTGATTTTGCCCTCCCTCTTCCGCTTCTCGTACAGCTCGCGCCTCAGCTGGAGCTCCTCCTGCTGCTCCTTGAACGAGTAGACCTTGCTCTCCCTCTTCATGTTCATCGAGTTGAGAATGTCGTTCTCGTCGTTCACCGGCAACACGCTCTTGTCGTAGAGCTCGCCCTCGGGCGTGAGGTACGTGAAGTACTCGTCCTTGCTGACCCTCAGGATCTCCGGGTCGTCCAGCTTGCTGGTCACGTTCGACACTAACGCGGGCAGGAAGGCGTCCGGCGCCAAGGAGACCACCCTGACCAGCGCGTTCTCGTAATTCGCCACCGGTCTGTAATTCTGCACCAGCATCTTCCGCACCTCGCTGCTGTAGCTGCGCAGAAAGTCCTTGGGCATGAGGCCGTAGTTCTTGGCTATCTTGTACCAGAGATTCGGCACGGCCTTGAGCAGGGCCGGGTGGTGGGACGGAAGCAGAGCGTCTCGGGTCATCTGCATGGCGGGGACGTCGAAGAGGAAGGAGCCGGAGCACAGGGCGAACAGGCCGTCCGCGAGGCACCGGCCGGTGATCTCGCCCATCGACGACTCCTCCCTGCTCTCCTTGTCCGTTTCCGACTTGATCTTCACGTTCTCCAGGAACTTGCTGAACTCCGCCAGCAGAGCCTGAGCCGGCGCGTACGTGCTCAGGCCGGTCACGACTTTCTTCACCAGCGGGTAACAGCGTTGCCTCGTGGTGGAATTCGGCGCGGTCGCGCAGGACACGATGGCGCGGTGGACGCCGTTCAACGCCTTCTCGTTCAGCCGGTCGGAGAACTCGCCGACGAGACGTTCGCAGAGCAGCATCAGGTGGTAGAGGATGTCGTCGCCGCAGGTCGACAGAAACTTCTCCGAGAAGAAGATCTGTTCGTCGATCGCGCTCCATAGCACGCTCTGCTTGTCGTTCTCCACCTGGTCGGCCAGCACGAACTTCAGCAGGAGGTAGGAGGCGACCAGGCCCTCGGTCACCGCGGTCGGCTGTGCGCACTGCTGCATAGCCCGGCTTATCGCCTGGGCCAGGGTCGGCGCTATCACCTCCGCGTAAGAGGTCGCCGGGGTCGAGAAGAACAGCTTGATGTAGGCGGTGCGCACTGCGGCGGTGGACGTTTTCGCTGCCATACCCTTCTTGAACGCGTCCACCACGCTCTTGGGCACGTTGGACGAGAACTTCTTCGACCAGAGAGCCATCATCTCCAGGGCGTGTATCAGCGTTTTCTCGTGCACCTCCGTCTCCAGTACCTTGACGAAGTGCTCGCACGCGGTCTCCGCCAGTTTCTGCACGCTGTTGCCCGAGGCCGCGTTGTAGCTGAGATTGCCGGCACCCTGCAGCACGGAGATCTTGTGGGTCGCCACCGTAAGCTTGCCCTCGGACCCGTGGAACACCGCGAATACCGATGACAACAGCGTCTCCAGAGCCGTGGTGTCGGAACACTGCAGGGCGAGCTTGCGGCACGCTCCGACCGCATTGTCGCGGACCGAGTCCTCCTTAGAGTGCAGATTGGCGAACAGCCCTTTGCTGATCTCCTGGCAATATTGACTCAGGTCGAGGCTCAACCCGTTCAATATGTGCCCGACCGACTCGATGATGATCTCCGGATTCCGCAACATGGCCTTTTGCAGAGCGGGCAGCAACTGATTCTTGAATTCCTCGTGGGTCAACCGTCGAAGAAGCGGCACGGCCACGTCGACCACGTACAAGTCTGGTTTTTTCTTGCAACTGATGGCCACTTTGATAAACACGTCGATCATGTTTACCTGAAATTTGCGCGAGTCAGTACACACGTTCACACGGTGATAATAAACAGCATGCGTTGAGGGGATTATTTAGATTTAATTATCGCCACTTTTTCGTCAGTTCTCTTACCTTCAACCGCTCCACCAGGTCGTTCCATTTGGAGGCAACTAGATACTTGGTGAGCAAGCTGGCCAAAATTATCGTGCCATTCCCGACTTCCAATTTCGTTAAGTTTTCCATGTATATGATCTCTATATTTTTTATGGATGTCCATTCATGAGCAAGTAACGTGTATACCTTGTTCGAGAGTCTCTCGTCGGTGGACGCCACAGCTGCGGCGGATAGATTCGCCTGAGCTTCGATAAGTTTCGGTAAAGTCTGGGTAGTATCCGTCTCTTCGTTATATCCATGAAGAATAACTAAAGTCGACCATTTCAATGCAATATATGCAGTTAGAGAGGTATTCAAACTAGGGAAAAATATTCTGTTAAAGCAGCGTCATCGGATGTGCGTGTGGACGGAGAAATCATCAATTCTCAACCTCTAAGACTTACGTGGCGACCACATTCTTATGCCAAGTGGCTTGTTCTGTGATCACAGCTGTCATATGTTTGACAGTTGCCTCCGGTTGTTTCTTCAGCAATTCCACGATCAAGTTTCTCACGTAGGATTGCGAAGCACTGTCTTTGTACCTATGTAAGGTAAGTGATAGAACCTTGCATACTCCGTTGACAATTTTCTCGTTGATGCCTGGAACGAGCGATAGGCGATGGTTACATATGTGCGCGATCATCGACGCAACGGATACGCGCACAATTTATGCGTAAATCAAGGGAGGACCGGGCATCGATGCCGAAAATGAATCTCTCCCCTCGTCTCCGTGTCGCCGGCGAGGATACAAGAGTTACTTATCTCTTATCGAAAATTAAAACGTTCCCCCCTGAGCCGCTTACCGGGATTTGACAACACGTTGACGACATTTTGCAGAACCTCACGCCGCTCCTTCTTGCTGGCGGTCTGAACACGATTCGGTAGATCCTTCAGAGCTTTTGCTAACTGTAACAAGATACACGCCGATTATAACACGCCCGGGCGAAGACGATTCGATATTTTCTCGCGCTCCACGTGACTCGCTCACCTCGACATCCGCCATATTTCTTCAAAAACCGGACCGATACTGAAGCGCCGCTCTTCGTGACCACGTCTTTCGCGCAAATGTGATTAGAACCGTGGCCGTCGTGTGCCTTTTATTTCTCTCGCTATCAGAAAGTACGTTGCTACGTATTCATCTGTCGTTTACAAACATAACCTTGACGATGTAAAACGCACTTGTTCGATTCGACAAAAAATTTCCAACATCAATCCGTCCCTCGTATGTTTCACTTACCGAATAGGCTTGCCTGCTTATTACTGTAACATTGGTATTCAGAACGAATAATTTATAGAACCGGTGATTCGTTCTGAATATACTGATAATCTGATTTCGAATCTTTTTTTTTAATCTATGCTAAAAAATCTTACATCACGGTAAAGATTTTTTATCATCGAGTTATTCGACGTTGGAGCAGAAACCGTCTTTTCAGATTTAATTATTCACAGACAGTGAAAGAATCGGTATACAACATTCGTTAAAAGATTAGAATAAAGGTCAAAGTTCTATCTTCAATATACATCGCACATCTTTTTATATAGATAAGTTCTTTCTACTCAGATAAGTTCTCAATGTAAAAGCTCGACTGAAAGTTAGGATTGGAAATAAATCGATCGACCTATTTTCCATTATATTCTATGGTTGTTTTCCAGCAAGAGGTAAAAGTCAACGCAAGTCTAGTTATATCATCTATTATCCTTTTTTTTACTAAATGCGAAATGCAAATGATGATATAACTAGACTCGTGTCTCTCGCTGGAAAGCAACTCTCAAGAAATATATCAAGAAATATATTTCAGAAATAACAGCAAGATTATGCATTTAAACTATCTGAAGAGCAGAATTTTCAACTTATAAAATATTTCCCGAATTCTTTTATTATCGTTATTTTCATGAAAGTTTCATTCCGTTGAATTTCGTTTACTTTTCGCTATCGAGGAAAATGATTTTCTGAGTTTCGCGCGCATAAGCTGCCTTGTCATTGAGTCGTATTACTAGAAGATGGGAAGATCTAGAGCAGAACTTAAAACTTTATTTTACATTCAAGATCGCCTCAAGTCACACTTTCAGATGTTGCATAACCAATAAAACGGTCCCTGCGGCATCTCAAGATGATTTCAAGACAATGTTAAATATAAAATCGGGTTCATCTTCAATTTCTCGCCATCATATTTTCGGCTGCGTTCAAGAAATCCGGGTTTACAAAAAGTATAAGCTTTAAGCAATAAGAAATTGACCAATCACAATTGATTATTTTTCTACAATTCGACTGTGATTGGTCAATTTCTTACTGCTTAAAGCTTACACTTATTGTAGCTCTTTCGCCACAATCTTTAAGCGTAAGTAGTAAGCAAATTGCCAACCATGATTATCTTCTAATAAATAACCGTGGTTGGTCAATTTGATTATTGCACACATCTTAAGGCAAAATTGGACAAGAGGAAAGAAATCTTAGTTTTTTTGGTCCTATTTGGTCAATTAAATTCCACTCGACCCTCAGTGTGGTGTTTTTGAACACACATTTGTTAATTCCAACATCTCCGATACGCCACCGTCTTTATCGACAATTCGAGCTCGTAGTACGCCTCGGTGACGGATTGAACGGGCTTTCTTTTACTTTCAAGTGGTGTGATTCAACGGAGAATCGAATGACCTTTTCATTTTCAAGTATATTGCGTGATATTGCGCGCGCTAAGTCAATACATAATCTACACGTCGCGGTGATATCACCTTGAGCAGGTCAGTAACCATACAGGATCGAAGACGTCGACACAAAAAGAGACAAAGGAAGTGGGGTATCATCTTCGGGTTCACTTCTGTCGATTCATCTCACCAGATAAGGCAATAAAAAACGAAAAAGTAAACATCGTCGACCTTAAACGTACATCGCTCGCTTCTCCAGTTCCTTTTCGCAGAGTCGAAAAAATTACTTGCTCAATCGTAAGAGGATAATGTCTGACCCGCGCGTGAGAACGCTCAAGATCAAAACCGGCGTGGTAAAACGTCTCGCGAAGGAAAAGGTCACGTACGAGAAGGAGGCGGCGCAGCAGCGAGAAAGGATACAAAAATTGAAAGAACAAGGTGAGGATCGTTTTTCACGCAGGAGCAAAGGGCAGGGTATCACGATTCTCAAGTGCGAAATGTGAGAAATGATTCGTCTCGTGTAATTGTGTGATGAGTCTGAAGATATGCAAAAGCTCGGTTGTCAATAGAATTCACAAATCCTTGTTCAACTTTTGAAATATCTGTATTACAATCGTGTAAAGGAACTGTCTATTGAAATACCAGAGACTTCTAAAGACACATAAGTACTCTGTAAAATAATATCTTCAAATCATTTTATTTTTTTTTTTAAATATTGTGAGCAATTCGTTGAAAGTAAGAATTTTGTTTGAAACAATAAAAGAAATTTAATGAGCATGGCTATGCTTACCATCTTTCCTCAGTGCAAATGTTTGGAGATGAACTTTTAAATCATTAGGTAATATTTATTGAGAATTGGTGTGTAAACATGAGTTTCATTCCCTGAAAGCTTTTCTTTTAGTCTTTAATTGCTTTTTTTATAGTTTTTGCTATCATTGTTCATAATAAGGAAGAGTTTGGATCATGAAATTCAAAGGAAGTCAGTTGCTTATACATCGTTTTTCAAGTTACACCTCTGAAGTACTGTTGCCAGATGCATCCTTATATCTCTGATTATAAATGTCTTCTTTGTGATATGTTTGTGAAATGTTAACATAATATAAGTGTATTATTTGTCATTTTATAGATAAAGATGGCTACGACATAAAGAAGCAAGAAGAGGTGCTTCAAGAGTCCCTTATGATGGTACCGGATTGCCAGCGACGTCTGGTTAAAGCATTCGAGGAACTGAAGAAGATCCTGGACACCGAGCAAGACTTGAAGGAGTTCGAGGACTACGTCGAAGCAGAGAAGGTGCTGCAAGAGGCAGAGGCGCAATTGCCGAAAGAAGGGGACATCCTGCAAATGTGTTAAGAAGTGTTTGCGGTGACTCTCGCTAAATTATCCTTTGAGTATTATTCGACGGTGTTACGTACTCACTCACATTGAATTAACGATCACTCACAACACCGACGAGGCAGATTAATTTTACACCAGTAAGAATATATACGCGTAGCATTGCATTTCTATTTCTTATAGTTAACCGAACGCTTAAAATAAACTAAGCGAACATGTACGGCGTTCGATCCGGCGAGGGGAGTGCCGTTCAACGAACGTACGAAAATCCGCACTTCAGCATGTATTATCCGATGACTCAAGAGCCATTCGCATACGACGCGAATTACAGCCAGAATATGCGCTACAGTGTTTATCCAAGCCATTTAACATGTGATAACAGTATCGTTAATAACTCGACAACGTCGATCGATGAGGCGAGAACGAGGCGAGAGAACGAACGGGCGATCGAACAGTTCCTCCGGGAGACCGACTTGGAAACCCCCGAGCAGGCCAGCCGTAAGAGAAAGCCGTGCAAGATCGCGACGATGAGAAACGCGCTGGTGCTGGTGGCGAAATTGAACAAGGAGCTCGAGGCTGTTTGGACGGAACTCAAGAGTAACGTCGATCTGCCGAACGCGCAGTGGCGGGAGAAGATCAGCGCCTGCGACGCCGCGAAACACGAGATCTGTCAGATCTTGCGCAGCTTGGAGGACGCGGATTTCTTCAGCGAAGTGAAGAAGAGCCTGGAGAAGCGCAGGAAGAAACGATTGAGGGAACGGTTCAAGCGGGATAAGTGGCGGGAGGAGAAGGTGATGAGGGAGGAGCGGAGGGCCGAATTGCACGCGAAGGCCGACTCGTGGATCAGGAAGGAGCAGGCGGTGATCGAGCGCGAGAAACAGGAGGAGAAGCTGCGCAAGGACGCGGACATGATCCTGTCGGACGTGCGTGGCAAGAGAAACGACGCGCGCAAGTATCTGGGGGTGTTGCTCGAGCTGCAGAATTTGCGAAGGATCAAGATGAACATCGCCCGGGCGAGAGGCGAGCACCTGTCCTCGGCGGCTGACGAAGCATTCCGCAATATCATCGGTAGTATCTTATCGGCCGCACTTTTATCGGCGTTCCATGACGCGATACGACGATCGAACAATAACAGGACTATCCTCCTTAAGATAATTGTATCGCATATTAAGATAGAGTATCTTCGAGGGGTTTCATATATTTAGTATTTATCGAGCAAAATTATGTTTCTGTGTATTTCACTGCTTTAATAATGAGTGTTGTTGAAGCGAAGCGATTGAGACATACACACTACAAATACGAAAATATTTTTTTATTTCATTAAACCGTGTCTGTTTTACAAGTTTACGTAAAAAACAAATACGAAATGGTCGGTGAAGGAGGGTTCCCTACAAAAATCTATTTCGGTGATTCGCGTTCATGACGAAGAAATACAACCTAGTTCGACCAAGAGAAACCGACTTATCGATTCTCGGTGAATTCCTTTCAGACAAGCTGACGGAACAGTGGACCACCTTGGATCGCGAGTATTCTATTGAGGAGCAGGGCCTGAAACTCATGCTGAAGACGAACAACGAGAAGAGGATCGAAAAGCAGAGCAGGAACGTATTCGACGACTGGGAGAACGTGCTGTTTGGTAGAAATATATCGGCCACCGAGCGATGTTACGAGGACTTGGGTTACTTCATCATGACTCGGTGTGTACTCTCGGTATCGCACAGTAATTGTTTCTCACCCCGGCAATGAGAGTGACGATCGTTCGTGTTTCAGTACTGCCTGGGACAAATTCGTGAGCTCTGGGGACGACGCAACGACGATTCCGGTTGGGTGGATAGTGCCTGAGAAACCATCCTCCGCCGCATGGCAAAGGTGTCTCGCGAAGGAGAATCCTTGAGTTCTCGAGTGAATGGCGTGTGTCGACGCATAAACTTACTTAAGGGAAACGGAAGATTTGCTACGACCATTTTGACAATTAAAACATGCGAATTAAATATCCCGACGGTGTTTTCTTTGCTAAACTCGACCCCGCAGGAGGAAACTCATTCGGGGAAACCAATTTCCGTATCTACAAGTTGATCAGATTCTTCAACAAAATTGTCTATTTGAGAAGAAAAGAAAAAGTAGTCCTCGTCTTCCGCTCAAAATATTTGCATTTTCACACGCTTTTGTAGAACTTACACGAAAGACGACGCTTTTGTCACACTTACCCTAACGCGAAATGTATTTACAGCGAACGTCGGGCCGACATGTTTGGCCCGATGGTTTTGCTTTACGTTATATTCAGTACAAAGTCGCGTTCGGTCTGAGCAGCGTTCGACGGCTCCATGCTCTGCGTCTTCCTCACGGTCGCGGGTGTATTCTCGCCGGCGGACATTATCATTTGCAACGCACCGTCCATCTGCGCCAACGTCACCATCAGCTGCCACTCCTCCTGCAACTTCTTCTCCATTATGGTGAACATCTTGAGCGGCTCTTCGCCGAGCTTATGCAGGCTGTCACCGTATACGTCTGTCGAGAACAGGATGAAATCTTATCGACTGAAGAAACGTGACACACGTCTCCTGGGAATTCGTCCTCGGACCTTCGAGTAAGACTTACCTAGCAAGGCATTGGCCACTTGCACCAATACTCGGCCGTAGCGGACGCTGCCGATGTACTTGTTCAGGAACCTGATGATGGTCACCAAGGACTTGTCGTCCCTACCTGATAACGCTCGCTTCAGGCCTTGTCGCCTGATCAGCTCCTGCATAAGCGCTATCGTTATCTGCGGATTTTTGTTGACCGTGAAAGGGATCATGACACAGTCGAGCGCTTTACTGTACTGGAACTTGCGCAGGTAAACGTCGTGCTTACACAAGACCTCCTTGCTGATCTGTCGCTTACTCCCGCTCACGTTGGGCACGCGAGAAATATCGCTCGCGTTTTTGTACAACTCGTCTTCCACGAGACCGTTGTCTCTCTCCTCTCTCGCGTCTTTCGCGTCTCTCACGTCTTTCGTGTCCTTCTCGTTCTCGCGTGTTCGGACGGACAACAAGCCGTCCGCCATACCGGCCACGATTGTCTGATCGTTCGCCTGCAATTTCACGTTATATGATTGAGTTAATCCAATAAATGTCAAATATGACACTCCTGAAAGAATTCAAACGCGGCAATGAGTGACGAATGAAAGTCCCACCACAGCTCGCCACGTTTGATCTATGTTTATAAATTCTTCTTTGAATTATGTCTGATAAAATCATTGTGACTATTGAGTATCAAATAAGTATGGTAGAGAATAGAAGTATGTTGAATGTGCCTGGCGTGTCTTAATGTGAAAACTGCGCTGCTCTACTTACGCTAATTCCTAGGCTGAGAATCACGTTGGAATAATTTAAAGTATGAAGCGTGTTGTACGTTCCGGTGTCGTAGATTTTCACGTGCCCATCCAATGAGCCGGACATGATCCTGCGGCCGTTTGAGGCTATCTGTAAACACGTCACCGTGTTGTGATGTTGCGTGATTTTCGCGAGCAATCTGCCACCCGCAAAAACATCAAATACTTTGATATCTGTCCCTCCTAAAACGCACAAATAAACAATGAATGTTTTTATACACGAAGAAACAAAAGTTGCAAACAGATAGATGAGAAAATAATCTTGTGAAATCTTATACATCGCACACAATTATACAAATTAATTAAAAATTAATATAGTCTTGAAAGCTCGGAAAAACCAATTTATTCCCAATTTTTCCGCGGGTTTTTTTAGTTTTTGTCTAAGAATAGACAAATTTTTAGAGAAACACGTGTTCCACTAAAACCTGTCACATTTGAAAGTCACATTTGTTCCATTAAAACCTGTCGCATGAAAGAATAATAGGCTCAATAAAATTACGAAAATCAGGCCATTAATTAGTACCATTAAACGAGAATTAATACTTGTGTTTGAAAGATTTGACTACATCTTGATTTTTTAAACAAGAATATTAACTCTCGTTTGATAGTATTAATTAATCCGTGCTTGGCCTTTAATGGTCCGATTTCCTTTGATTTCCTGTCACATTTACTTTTTCGCAAAGAGATTGTAAATATCCATAAAAAATTGGAAAAGCCGGTTCTTCCGAGCCTTAAAAACTATAAAAATTAATTTTGCACAGTTGTTAATTATTACATGGATTAATCAGGGATCATCGATACTTTACCTGCGGACAGGAATATTCCTCCAGTTGGCAGGAACAGCAAACTTTCTACGGACGCGTCATTATTAACACTGAGTATTTTCTTGTTCATTCTGGTATCATACATGTGTATGTGTTTGTCATAGCCACCAGACAATATTACATCAGGAGATACAGGGCTCACCGCGCCAGCTCTGACGTAATCTATATGATCCTTGAAGCTTATTACTTGCTGCTCGCTGGATATGTCCCACAGTTTCGTGGTGTTGTCGTCTGAGAATGAGGCAATGTGTACGTCGTCGGCTGTGAAAAAGGCCCTGTGTACCGCAGCTTCGTGTCCCGAGAAGAGACGCACTGTGTTGGTTGAATTGATATTGAAAAGTCTGACCACCGATTCGTCCCCACCGGCGCACAGCAGCGTGCCATCTTTGCGAAAGCTGCCACCGTATGCAGTCTCCTTGAACCTGCTAAAAGTCTTCATGACCAGCTTTGTGATGGGATTGTACACTTGCAGTCGAACCGAGCACGTGACTGCGAAATTATACGGTTCCACTGGCGAGAAGTCGATGTAGTCGATCGAACCGAATTCTTTCACCAAGACCGGAGGCTGCGAACAATTTTCACAAATAACGTGCATCGTTTCTCACATGTAAAATGAAAACCTCTTTATTCTAAATAATGTTGAGAAATTTGATACAGTATCAGTGCAAGAAATTTCACCATAAAAATAGTTATATCCTGCAATTGCTGCGAAAACAAGTCGCATTTAACACTTTGCGGGCCGCTGTCACGCTGACGTGACTTTTGCTCGCCAACGGTTATCGGCCGCTGTCACGCTGGCGTGACTTTTGCTCGCCAACGACTTTCGGCCGCTATCACGCTGGCGTGATGGTTTGACGACCAGGAAACATAGTTTTCAACTGTTTTCCTCTCCCAATTCAACAGACTGTCTATTATTAAAATCTTTTTTCGCGGACGCTTGTTTTGTCAGTTTGAGATTGTCTTTCGCTACCTTCAGATATAGGAAACTTACGTTAGATATCCCTCAAAATGCTCTTCGATGAGGAAATATATGCTGATCTGTTATCAGAAGAAGATTCCTTCTTTAATAATAATTATATACCAACTACTTATGTATCGAAAAATTGCGTAAATATCACCGTTGGCGAGCAGTAGAACCTGCGTGAATCTCGCCGGCGGCAGTGTAACGGCGCTTCGATAAATGCGCGGCCCGCAAAGTGTTAACATGTTTCAGAATGATACATCACAATATGCTGTTATAAATACTTGACTCGAAAATATATATTGTTTTCGTTAAAACTATCTTAACGTTAAATATTAACAATATTAAAAGCTAAAAGTTTTTCTTCCCTTTTTTGGCATAAATTGCGTAACGCGCAAAAATTTCTCGAAACAACCATTGCGTTCAAATAGAGCGCTGAAACGCGCGTTCGTATTGCGTTTATAGGTTATGTCTCGAGCACATGAGTCGTAACATCAACACAATAACTACTGATGATTCCATCACATGTCCAGCTTTCATATTACATTTATTTATTTGATCTGAGACGATTGACCAGCTACAACAAATTATTAATGCATCTGACAGGGTTATTGCCGAAGCAACTATAATTTCAACAAAATACGTGCGGTTCATTGACGAACCAAGTCAGCGAGAGCACATGTACGACACGTCACGACCGCCAAACGAATTGCGCGCGCCTTAAACATTTTCTTCTGTAGAAAGTTAAAATTATAACCATTGAAAAAAATACGTACCGCGTATTTACTCCAATATATATTATCCTCCGTTAATTCCGGCCCCGGTCTTGGGAGCAACTTGGTGCTTATCTTTCTGTAGAACATCCTTCAAGATTTACTCCGAACTATTTGAACTGTATTTACAACACACCGCTGCGAACAGCAACGCGCGAGACGCGTTTCCTCCACACGTTGCTCCGACTGGTGTTGACACGATAACAAGGAGCACCGCGATGCGGCGACCGAGAGAGACGAAGGAGGAATGCCCGGGGTCGGCGTTCAGCGACATTGCGGCCGAACCGAACCGAGTCAAGCCGAGCGCGGCCGAGTTCGCAGCGCTACGAGCGCCGCATTCGTCTGGCGACGTGCGGTGAGGAGCAGATGATTCGGTTGCGGGGTGAGGGGAGGAGGATGGTGGGGATGTCAAGCTGATGTTGACAGCTAGTAGAAGGCGCGTGGTCGAAAAACGTTCGTGATTCATCTCGCGCACGTGCTGTGGACGGGTCATGCCGTTCGGTCGACCAACGCCGTCGCTCGTCGAGATGCAGTGATACGGAGGTATGCGGTGGTGCTTCTCACGGACGGTCTTGGGTTATTAGGCGCTCTCGGCTATAACGCCACATTATACGTGTACATACATATATATACACACGAGTGGTACCGCTTTCAACATGGCGGTGCGGTCGGTGCATTCGGCCCGTGTGCTTCTCCGCTCATCATGACTAAGTCGCGCCGTCCTGGCTATCCGCGATCTCGTCGTCTCCACGGCTCCATGGCATTCGCAGTTCCGCAAATACGACGCCTGTGATCAAACCGTGTCCGTCTGTCCGTCCGCTTCGCGGCCGAACGAGGTTACAATTCCGAGAGGAAGAGAGAGAGAGAGAGAGACGTGTTCTGCAACGAGTCGAACGAACGAGCGAGCGAACACGCACGACTACCGCTGCTGATTCGCCTGCCTTTGTGCGATCGTTCAGGTATCTAAGCGACCGATGCGATATACCGTACACTACCGTTGCGCCGCACGCGTCTCCCCACAGGGCAGTATCGAGCCGGATAATCAGCGATTAATGATCGATTATATCGGCCGGTCGGGGATTTTAATGACGAGTCCCATTCGCGAGGCGACCCTCGGTCAACGGAGATGTCACCGAGTCGACGTTGCCTACATAGCAACGCAACGATGTTCGGGGAACGTTCGAAAACGTTACTTGTAAAAATTAATAAAGAGCGAGAGAGAGGGAGAGAGTTTTCTCAAGCGGCTTTCGAGGGCCTCGAACTTTTGTGTTCGAGTCGCGGGAGAATGTAATTGACATTCTTAATGTGTGTATGCCGTTGAGATCGCGTTCAGATAAGATTTTCGCGATAAGACGTCAGTTGAACTGGCACGTTCGTGAGTAACGTTCCCTCGACATAATTGATGCCCTCTTGTTATGTTTCTTTGTTTATACCGTCCCGTTTGCGACCTGGTGATATGAAGGAAATTTAAATTGCGAAAGCTTTTAAATATAGAACGTGTTCTTCGAGTATGCGCGTATATACATATGTACATATATTTTTTCACATTTTTCTATGTTAATTAAATTCACATGCAATTTATACAGGATGTCCCAGCACAAGCAGAACACCGAGATATCTTTGGGGTCTATGGAGAACAATTTTTTTTAATTTTTGCGCACAAATTTTTCTTCCTCCTTCGAAAGCATTCAAACTATGCTAAACATTGCTTGTATCATTAGAAACAAAGGAGATATATAGATGTTCTCCTTGTTCAGGGACACCTTGTCTATCAGTTTATAATATTATGTATATGTATGTATGTGCACATACATATGTATACATAATTGTATGTATGTATGTATATGTATGTATGTGCACATACATATGTATACATTGAAATGTATAATAATGCCGAAAAGCAATTTAAAGAGATTAAATTAAACTCCCCATTGATTATTCCAGTTTGTGAGCGGCTTATTGAAGACTCTTCTCGGTGAATGTGCCAGCCCGTCTGTTAGCCATTTAACTACATTTCGAATACACTACTTCGTAATATAACAAATTACCACCGTGATGAGAGAGTTTATACTACACTTTTCACAGCAACGGAACAACAACGGTCCGTTGAATCGAATGCAATCCAAAGGCAACTAGGAGCTTGCACGAAACAAGAGAGTAAAGGAGTAGGTAGATCAATTAACGAAGCAAGAATTTATTAACGGATTTGTCTTCGTCCTACAAATAGTAAACCCATGTACAAAGTCCCGTTTCTATGAATGAACCTGTCAAAGTGTGACTTGTCAAATGACTCTGTGGAGTTTTTATTAGCTTACACGCGAAGAAATTTCACCGACAGGAACGGGTAGGTGTAGCAATTAGCAATATCAGAAATCAAAATCTGGAGGGAGGGGGAAACACGACAAAAGTCCACATCAGCACTCGAAGCTGGATTCTTTCCTGCCTCCCGGCTTTATCATTGCTGATTAATCGAAGCTGACTCTTCCTCGTGGAGAGAAGTGGACTCATCAGAGCAGAGCTCAGCATTCTCAGCCTAGTTGTAACCGTCGTTGGACCGTATAGCAGTTTATTATTAAAGTTATTATTCGCGCGTTTCCAGTTCCGATTCAGTTTGACGTAATCCCGGGGCGTGTTATGGTGTATGATAGTGGTTCCGTATTTATCAGTTTCTACATAGTTCGCCGAAGTTCCGTAAATGATTTAAGTAGATGAAATAGGCAGTTGGAAGTTTGAGGGAGAGAGAAAGGGAAGACGCGCGTTAAGAAGGCAGTTCCGACGTCTCGTGAGAAACTGGCTTACTTAGCACGGAACGAACGTTGTTCAAGAGTTATATATTGCCAATATACGATCGTTTCTCCTCAATTTAAGACTAAGTGATCGCATCCAGCGTTGTTCTTACGTTCGTTCACGGGACGACTCCCCTCCTCTGTTAGACAAATACTCATTGTTCCTTGCAAGTTGCCTGAATATCGTAGGATCGTCGTTGAATAAGCTCTTTGAGAATGGCCGAGACGCAGAGAATGACGGTGTACGGGAGGCATCCTCCGTGCGCGAGTGGCAGCAGGCTGGAGGAGCGCCGCGCCAAGAGGTAAAAACCGCACAGTCAACGTCGATTTTCACGTAAATGCAGATTCCAGAACGCCGTCGTGACCCCGTTTGCCCCCCGTTGCTCGTTGCAGATTGGCGCTGCGGCACGAGAGAAATCGGAAGCCGGACAAGCCGGACGACTTCGTGTGTTACGAGTCGAGCGACGACGAGGCGGAGACCGTGACTGAGGGCAAGCAGTTTCTGAGAACTTCCTTCAACTTCGTGGACTACGTGCGCGCCCGCGAAACTAACACGCGCGAAGTGCGGAAGATCAATCAGGAATATGGCTCCCGGCATATCTTGACGCACGACCTATTCAAGGAGTACTCGGTCAGCCTGAACAACATGAACAAAGTATTCTGCTCGCAGTGGTTGAGTGATAGACAAGTGGTGTTTGGCACCAAGTGCAACAAGCTCATGGTGTACGACGTGGCGACGCAGAAGCTCGACCAGATCCCGTCGCTCCACGGCCGGCAGCTCAGCCCGGGCGGCGGTGTCGTTCCTGAGCAGCAATGCGGCATCCACTCCGTTCAAATCAATCCCTCAAGGTAGAAACCACCGCTGAAACCTATACATTAGAGTCCCTGTAATGAGAGTATGGGCACTGAATGTCTGATTTCTCATCGGTTCCGCTATGTTCGGGTAAGCTTTCGATTGGGGTGATGTCAAAGGTTGCTTCCCAGCAAAAGAGAAAAATCGACACAAGTCTAGTTGTATCACTTATTATCCTTTTTTTTGTCAAATGTAAAATAAGAATAAGATTACAATGAGTGGTGATATAGCCAGACTTATGTCGACTTGTGTCTTTTGCTGGAAAGCATCCAAAGTTATCAGCTTAGTGACGACACGAGCTAAGATTTGTCATCTATGAAGTCTACGAAGTATGTTAAAAGAAAAATGAGTTTGTGCGCTTCATATTGTGACTAATTATTAATTTACTTTGATTTGCACCTATTTTAATAATATTTGAATATTTCACATATTACGGCTGTGAACTTCCGGTTTTAATCCAAACACGGTGACCACGGTGACGGTGCCCAGACTATTATTATAAGGATTTTATTATACACCACACTAGAGGTAGTGGAGATTGAGGCATGCAGACTAGAGACTGTAAGATCCCATCTAAATATGCGAGATCGAAATTAATTGATTCGTTGAATTCCAATCTTTAGTCCGGATCAACGATAAGTGTGACAAGCCTTTAGCCCTTCACTTTGAACAATAAAATGTAACGTAATTTCTGACAAAAAATGTTCCCCGTGCTGCCAAGAGTCGTGATGGCGCTTAAATCTTGGGAATGCCGACGTTTGGCAGCGCTAGACACGCTTTTTGCGCCAAAAATTGCGCTACAATATAAGAGCGAAAGATTACATACTTATCGCGCCTATTAGCAGATCCAGTCTCAATCTGCAATATCGTCTAACCCAACTTGACACGAGACCTAAGCCCCTGTCAGATTGGGCATTTGGGATTGCGGATTAAAATTTAGCCAATCGGCACAAGGTGAGCCGATTCATCATAGAATTCTAATCTCTAATCTGCAATAGTTTAATCTCTGATGTTGATGTGCCGCGTCACAGCTGTGGAATAATTTGATATCAATTGCCAATTTGCTCCCCACTTTGCAGAACCCTTTTATCCACCGGTGCGAGGAGTAGTAACGAAATAGCAATATACAGACTACCGACGCTGGATCCGGTTTGCGTCGGCGAGACCGGTCACAGGGACTGGGTGTTCGACATGTGTTGGTTGGACGACGAGTTTCTAGTATCAGGTTCCAGAGACACGAAGATGGCTCTGTGGCGTATCGACAGCGACCTCGCCGAGGCTCCCGACAAAGCGGATGTGCCTACGCACAGGTATGATAATCGAGTACACACTTTTAACCCTTTCGCTTCGGATGTCCAGTCCGCCGAAGTACTGTCTCTGTACGGGCGCGCGCGCCGCGAATACGCACAATATGCGTTGTTGCTTTATATACGTTTTCCTAGGTCTTAAGTAACAATTTTGCTAAATAAAACAATCTTTGTTACTATATAATGATTATTATTTACATTTTTGGTATGAAAATATTTACAACTTAAAAGTTACTAGTAAGATTTAAATTTTAATTAATTATTGTCCGCAAACAAGTTAATATATTAATATAAAGTGATTAGTAGTATAAGTTAGTATGATAAATTCTGAAGCACGGATCTACGCATAAACCAACATCACACTCTTTACACTCGTATCGTGAGTCGGATCTTTTGTCATTCTTACTGCAGACGACACATCGCGCGGCCGCCGCTTATAAGCGGCGCTCGTACGCACAAGACATATTATGCGCGCCGCTTATAAGCGGCACTGGTACCCACAGGACATACTGTGCGCGCCGCTTATAAGCGGCGCTCGAAGCGAAAGGGTTAACTCTCCCGTCACGAGGATCGTGCATACATCTACTGTATGTATCTGTTACAAGTGCAATACACAATACATGTATTTCCTAAGGGGGGAGAGAACTTTTATCGTTTCTTTTCAATCGGTCTGATTTATATTGTTTTCCGAGAGAGATCAACTTTGCTTGTTAGGTTTTGTTTTTCAATAATTAAATTCGGAAGTAGATACACTTTCACGACATAACTCTTGAAATGTTTATATGCCACTTTTTGTCATACGTGCATTTCTAGCTCAACTGACGTATAAATAAAGTATTGATAAGAATAATAAACAATAAATAATATCTCCGTGTTTATAATAGCGTGTATTAATTTATCTCATTTCGCTCAGAATTAATATTTTTTACTTAGTTAAATAGAGTTATTTATTTTGCAATAAATAAGTAAACTTGTAAAGGCCCCTTAATATCGCCGAACTGAAAATTCGGCACTCTGCTACCTTAAGTAAATTTTCACGATCTATGCGTCTGGCATAACTTCGCCAATTCAGTTGTAAATAACATCCCGACGGCTATGTAAGAATACACAATATGCATCGTATTTCGCTTCTTTGCGAGCAGGTTGATTCGGCCGGTCTGCGTGAAGGAGTGCAAGTCCGCTCAGAAAGTGCGGGCATTGGCGTTCAACAAGGCGTACAAGGAGATCGCGGCATTGACGCTCAATAGTTACATACATATCTGGTCGGCCGAATCGTTCAAGCAGAAGATATCTAGAAAACTGCCAGCCTGTCAAGAGAATGTCTGTCTTGCCGTACAGGACGATGGCGTCTACGCAATTGGGTGCCGGTCGTACACTCTCCTTTTGGACGCACGTACTTTGCAGCCAATCAAAAAGATACCATCCAGGTAAAAAGAAAAGCAAGAAACAAAATGTGCAAAAATGAAAAAAGAATGTTAGGGCCTAATTGCAGATGTAGGTTGCATGTATTTGAAAGTTACACACGCGCAAATCTTCTGCATGAACGTGGATACAATGAAATTGAACGTTCCAATCCCTATTCTAAGTCATCTTCGATCTAATTTTACGAAACAATAATGGCCATCCGGCAGAGTTAATAAAATTTGGTTAGATTAGATTTGTTAACTCGGCCAGTTGACCGTTATTGTTTTGTAAAATTACGGTCAAAGGTGGCCCAAAGGAAACAATCCCAAAACAGAGATTGTGAAATGTTCCGTTTTATTGTAATCACTGTTGATGCGAAAGAGTCGTTTAAACACATGCTTAAACACATGCGACTCACATCTGAAACTAGGCTCTAACTTTTAAAAATGTAAAGGCTTTTTTCTCTCTCTCTTTCTCTTTGATACACCTCGACATCGCGCACTAACGCGCCCAATCTCGTTACAGATACAGCGGCTGCGGCATCCGGTCCGCCAGTTTTCAAGGATCTGTTTTAACCATCGGGACCGGGTTGGGGATGCTTATGTTTTACGATGTAAGGGCTCAGAAATACTTGGAGTCCTCGATCAACTCCAACAGGACTGTTGTGTTGAAGGCTTCGAAGGGATACGTGGTGAGTGATAAGAGGGAATTCTGAAAGAATACCGAAACGTCCAGGTTCAGCTGATTGTATTATATTAGATACCATCGTTACTATTGTCGTATTACATTACGATATAATTCATGTGTTCGTTTGTCCCGAAACAGTTTCCGGACGAGGAGTACATAGATGGTTTCCAAAACGTAAAATACACCCCCGCTATTTACACACACTGCTACGACGCATCGGGTACCCGACTATTCACCGCAGGTGGCCCATTGCCCGCGAATCTCTACGGCAACTACGCGGGATTATGGCAATGAAGGTTCACCGCTAAACGAAATAGTATGATAATTGCTAAATTAAATTTATTATCTTGTATGCGCGCGCTGTACGTTGTGAAATGCTTGACCGTGTTATCCGAGAATTTGACTCGGATACTACCAGTATGTATTTAATATTTCTTATTAATTTAACACATGCATATACATATATATATATATATATATGTATATATATATATATATTATATATCTATATGTATTCTCGAATGGGGGAGGAGCAAAATACAGTAAATTTCTCGAAAAGAAAAAAAGGAAAAAAAGGGGCATGCTCTCGCGCCATTCGATTTTTGTTATTTTTTGTCCTTTATGTTTTCTTAACGTTTTCTCAACGTTCACGGTTAAAGGTAATTAATTGTCTACACTTTCTGACCAGGAAAAAAATGACAATCTACGTGACACGATTGAAATTTTAGTTATCGATGATATTCATTCTATCCGTGGAAAAAGAAGATTATTCCGTTGTCTCTGACTTTTCGAAGAACAATTCAATCGGAATGTCGTAGCGTAATTCCGCATTGTTCTTTTAATATTACATAACCGTGATGATTCAGCGTTCCACTAAAGTCTAAAGGTTACGTTTACTTTGCGAAAAGTATTTCTGTCACAACATATGTTTAAGTCTTGATTGATTTGAATTTTCGAGACGATTTGACTGTTATTAAGAGGAAAAGCGCGAAATTACGATGCTCTTCGAACTAGCGATGCTGTTAGGCACCGAAGAGGCACCAAGGAGTCTCGTGTTTCAGTTGAAAGATGTGACAATAATTCATCGGTTTTTGAGCGTTACTCTCCTCAGCTTTCCGCAAAGATAGTGGAATGCCGAATCCGTGAACCCTTTCGCTACAACAGACCGTGGACGTTTGTTAGGTGGACCGCACGCACAAAGAGCCAGCCTGAGGCATTACATTGTTGCACAGGGACACTGTTGACCCAGCTGCTTCGCAACAAGATGCGCACTAGTGGCTCGCTCCCCCCCACACAGCGGTAGCGCTTTTCCGTCCGACCTTGCCGTGGCGAAAGGGTTGACAAGGGAAATGTACATCAAGTGATACAGGGTGATTTAGAAAACGAGTCGTGGAATATAATGTGCGCAAGAAGAGAAAAAAGAAAACTAGATCGGAACTGTTCGTACGCACTCACTCGAACTTGCATCTTCTTTTGTCACCCTGTATTTTATCGTTTAATTTCCATTAAACCAAGGAACGAACTAGATAGATGAAGCACCGATGAAACGTGAAACTACCCGTGTATTGTTAAGAAAAACTTTGCAGATTAAAAGAACGTGACTTTTCAGTTCCACTGTACATGTTTTTTTTTTTCTTTAATTTACTTGTAAAATAATCGTAACATGTGTCGCCCGATCCTTTGTAGTCCAATAATTGTTCGTTGTCATCCGGTCTTTCCTACCTAGTCCGTGTCCGATAAGAGAGTAAATATTAGACGATATGTAAAACTTTTATGTTGTTAAACAAGCGAAATTGTGATTCATTACTTCTATATATAGGGTGTTCGATTCAATTTGTCCGAATTAATTTTGTAGAGTGGAGTTCTCCTCAAAAGATGAAAGAGTCAAAACAGGAAAATTAAGGAGGTAACTCGTAGTCAATTTCGAGTCACGCAAATTTACGGAAATTCCTGTCGGGGAAGGTGGTCAAATTCTTTTAATGGCAACTTCTACAGGAATAATATCAATCGATGGGGCCTGAAAAGACGAATTCAATAACCTTTCCGTAAATTTTACGTGACTCGAAATTGAGCTATCTCATCAATTTTCCTGTTTTGATTTCTCCGTTTGAGACAGCCTCCCACACAAATTAACCTGGATAGATTAAATCGAACAGCCTGTATGTGCGAATATGATGCATATTGTGTGTTGTATGCGTTGTTACAGCCGTCGGAATGTTATTTGTAACAGAATTGGCTGAGGTATGCTAGATATATATAGACCGCGGAAATTTATTTAACCGTATTCTAATTTTACAAAATAAAACACTACGCGCATGGGTCTTCCTCGAAAGATGACGCAAATCAGGTTGACCGAAAATAAACGATAAAAATTCTCCCCGTCGCGTTACAAAAATATTGCGCGCGTATTGTATGCATTATTATTACAATCGTCGGAATATTACGGTAGAATTAGCCGAGGTACGCTACGTCGCGAAAATTTATTTATTTCTAATTTAATGATTTTAAAGCGATACATAACGCGCGCACGGATCTCTCCCGGAAGATATCACGAGTCGGATTGACTAAAAAGGAAACAGCAAAAGTTCTCGCCGTTGTTACGAAAGTTGCTTCACTTCACGTATTTGTTTGCTCTATCGTGTGATTTTACAAAACTGTACAAATGGACGTTCGGAAAAGATATTTATCAACGAACTATAGCAATGAATATTAAGTTTTCGCAAGATACAATCTATCGAGTTGAAGTTGCAACACCGGCCTCGAAACAACAAATATGCAATGAACTTTTAGTGCGTAAAAAAAGAAAAAAAACTTACTTTAGCTTAATAGTATCAATAAAATTTTTAACTACATATTGCTATATCTCGTGTGTATTACGACGTCGCAAGTCCTAACTAATGGAATCAATTTTTTATTATAATTAACGTGTGGTAGAGCGAAAGAGAGAGAGAGAGAGAGAGAGGAGAGAGAGCGAACGAGTGAACGAAAGAGAGAGAGAGAAAGAGAGCGAGAATGCTATCCAGTAACAATAATTTAAGCAAAGAAAGATAATTCTAAATTGCTAGCGCAATAATCTTAGAAGTAATTTCATCTCTCTAATGAGAAAACGCACGGAGCTCTCCTCGCCGATCTCGACGACGAGGAACATCTCTGGGCGAGTCTCTCTCCTCGCAAGAACACATTTGACATTCATTTGCCTCCACCGCGAGTTTAGTCGAATCTTTCCCCGGCGTTTTAAATTGTGTAATTATATAGTATCGAGTTTAACGCGAAATATAATCTAACTGTTCAAGTTTGACCAAGCTCGTTGCCAAGCGCGTCGCCTTTTTGCCACAGCGGCGGCACGCTCGAGAATATTACCGATTACGAAGCGCGTGCATTTAAAGGGAGAAATGAAGGAAGAAAAACAAATGGAGCAGAGGGATACGTCAGTATGTTCGGTCTGTGATCGTACAAGCGCGTTTGTTGTGTGCAATCGAGAAGCATTTGTTTCTATCACAATATGTCGTAATGTATATCGCGTATATATGTATGTATGTGTATATACGTGTGTATACACGTGCGTACATGCATAAATATATACATACATACATGTAAATCCATCGACCATCGTCTTCTTCTTACCAAGTATCTCTTAACGATAATAATTAATCGATATAGGGAGTCCGACTATTTTCGATTTTAGTCGAACAAGCTCAATTCAGGAAGTAAGTTTCCCTCGGTTCAGTGTGCCCTGTGTATGTGTGTATACGTGTGTATATGTCGATGTTTACGGTCAGTACTTCGAGACATATATAATTAATCGTTCATCACGAGAATCATCAGTTCAGGATATCGGCTATTCAGGATGCGTTCTTCTGGCATATCCTAGCGAAATTGAGGCGCTTCTGTTCACATCACATCACAAAAAAGAAACTTATACGCTACCTGTTACGGGACTGTTACGGGGGGAATCATTTTCGATCGGAATCGCTCAATTACTCCCTAAACATCTATCGTGTTTTCTAGGAAAAACAGAATTATTTTGATCGGAATCTATTCCGAACAGTTCTATAATAGGTATGCACAGAGAGTCGATTGCGTATCTCAAAACGTAGCGAGAATCTACAAAAGTGAGCAAATTCACTAGGTGTTGACGAATGAGATTACAAATATTCTAGTAAATCCGCTCACTTTCGCAATACTCGCTATGTTTTAACATACACAATCGACCTCCAAATCGGCAAATCACTCGCAGTCGACGACGACGATGTTGAATCGTTATTATACCGTCTTGCGATAATAAATTCAGTATAAACAAATTTGCATGCATGCGTGCGTGGATGCGTGTGTGTGTGTGTGTGTGTGTGTGTGTGTGTGTGTGTGTGTGTGTGTGTGTGTGTGTGTGTGTGTCGAGACATATTTCCTACCTGCGTACCATGAGATTATGAGTTGTTAAAACGTATAATTATCGGGAATCACGATACTATACACGTAATAGGTAAATGTGTGCGTTGTATCCGATAGTTCTGTAGCCCCCTCCCCCCTCTCACAAATACATACGTTCATCTCTATGTAAACCATCCGATAATATAGCATATATATATGATATAAATACTATATACATATATATATATAAAAAGTGATTCACTGGAACGCGCTTTTTACGCGCGATTCACTGGAGCCGCACGGGCATTCGTTTCGCCAAAAAGGGAAGAGAAAGGAAAGGAACGAAGGGAGGATCCGTCGTTGTTAGCATAACCGCAGAGGACAGACGTTTATTAGCGTAATCACATACACACACATACACACACACACACCTTTGTGCTTTCCGAACCATGTGATGCACACAGGTGTTTAATACTCTCATCCGGTTGAAATATATTGCATATATAGACATACAAATATCTCTAAGTATTACGCTCACAGATATATACTTCAGATTCGCATCTGCAGCATCTGCAAACAGACACACATTCACAGCATCTGATAGCCTATTTTTATAAACGAGCAATAGTTAACGGGTAGCTACCGGAGATCTTCTCCCGGCATCGCTTCATGTCCGAATTATTTGGAACAACACCCTCACAGGATAACAAACGTGTACAAAAACCTGAATTCAAGCTGCTGCCACTCCTCGTCTTGCCTCGCATCTCGATTCGTATCGCGGGGCGTCTCTGAAAAAAAAAAAGAAACTCGCCTCTTCTAAACGGTGATAAGGGACGTAAAATACAGTAAAATTGTCCTGCAAACATGGTGTCGAAACGGATGTATTTGATGAGATCAATGTCATTGGAGGAAAACTGCCAAAGGCACCGGTAATTCTTATCAATTTACCGGGATAATTTTTGAACCAATTCTAATTGTGATTTGAACGGAGCAATTAATCCTTATATATTCAAGAACCATGGGAGAAATTGTGGAGTGCCGTCGTAGCTGCAAGCGACATTGCAAGTGATATTACAAATGTATTAGCACTTTGCACGAGAAGAAAAAAAAGGAAGGAAAGAGAAGTATTCGTCTGTAAGAAAGAAAGGTAGTAATTTGGCGAATTTGCTGTAACATTTGTCTCATTAAATACGCGTTTTCGACGCTTCTGCCGGGAGGGCACTTTTTTTACTCTGTCTTACCTCCCATTAAAGATCACCTTACGTAACAATAGACAAACGGTTACTCGATACTTTTATATCTGACATGAGAACACGCATTTGATATAAACATACAATTACGACCCGTCAAACCGTTCCGTGTGTCGCGTCGCGTTATCAATATAGTTGGCGACAGTCATAAACGTAAAACCAAAGAAAATAGAAAAAGAAAGAAAAAAAAAAGGAAGACAGTAATTACCGCGGTGGCAAGGTTTGAAGGCTGGCGATTTGATGATTTTAACCATGAATGCGAAAGAAAATACCTTTGCACACGCTCACGACGATTCAAGCGGACGAACGGATGAGGAGGAAACTGTATCGTTGTAAACTTTATATGTGCGACTTCGTATGTCTATGTAAATAAATATACCAAGCTCTTGAGACTGAAAAGATCGCAGTTTACCGTCGTTCACCGACGACTCCCCCTTCTCCTTCCTTTAACTTCGAAACACATTCGTAAGTCCGCTGTGCTCGGCACACCGAGAAGCGATAAAAAAGACTTTTGTGTGATCGATATGTTTATTAATAATAATTTATTATTAATGGCGTGGTGTATATATATCTCGTCCATACAACATTTCTCTTAATATCGACAATCGTCACAAATAACGTGTAAAGTGGGTGTATATCGCGTACAAAATGCGCATAGAGTGTGTCGACAAAGTCGTTCCCCCCGCTCCCCTCTTTTTCCCCCTTATACGAATGTGTGTGTATGTATATGTCTCTCGCTCTATGTATGTGTACACAGGCTGAGTCGGTAAAGTGTCACAAATTTATATCTCGGAAACAAAGCACTTTAGAGGTTTATGTTTCGAATAAAGGTTTCATGACTTCTTAAATATTTAATTAAAAAATACTTCATTACAGTGTTTAGAAGAGCTCTAAGCTACAAAAAATACGCAGTGAAAAGTGGGGATTTTCATTTAAGAAATCGGCACCTTGACCTTCGTGTGATCTTCAAATGACTATCTAAGATCAGACCGGAACGAAGTCACGAAACTTTTATACGATACATTTTTCTCTGAAATGCTTTGTTTCCGAGAAATATAAATTTGTAACATTTGAACTGACTCACCTGTATGCACGTCCGAGGGATATCTGATCGCGTGTAAATCGGGATATATAGGAATTGTTCCTTCGTATTCGATCGTGTAAATAAATGTGCTTGTGCATGCAAGTGGAAGGGAGAAGGGAGGAGAAAGAAAGAAAGAGAGACAGAGAGAGAGAGAGAGAGAAAGATTGTGATAATAGTGAATTATGTCGATCGGAACGCGACGCATCGCGGGATTTTTCCAATAAGTGTAAGTTCTTCGCTCGCTGTCCGGGCCGGTGCTGCCTATTCGCATATTACAAATTATTGCAGAGAGAACGTACATTCATATACTACGAATATATCACGAATATACGCTGTCTTTATTCATATATTGTGTCCGTTATTCGGCGGACGGTCACACCTGCGCAGGATGCGCCGCGAGCTCATCAAGTAGAATAACCGTATTTTGAATCTCGATCCCCCCTCTTTTCGCGGAAAACTCGAAAATTCGGCGAGAAACTCTGACATCACGAAAATCACCGCAAAACTTCACGAGATGCGAATTTTCAACAAAACTCGCTCTTAAATCTCCGAGAAACTTCCCATCCTCCTCGGTTTTAATCACAATATTTTCCTGACTTCGATGAAGCTCGAGGAAGAGCGCTTGTGCTCTAAAAGAGACGTCCTACGATTCCCCTCCCCCACCCTTTGCATTCGTCCACCTTTTCAAACCGCGAGATTATTTAAGTCACCGAAGAATTATTCGTAAATATTTCGCGTTGGTGTTTCTCGAACGTAGACCGGACGATCGATCGAACGTAGAGAAGACCGCTTCGTTATCGGAGTCCGAGTTTCGATCTCGTCCCCTAGCGGTCGCGTTATAATCCATAACGCGAAATAGCAATTGGAAATTACGCGGAGCACTCAGCCGGTCGCGTGACCGTCGGCCGGCGGTTTGACGCAAAAAAGATAGCCAGCGTTGCACGCGACGCTATCACCGGGGGCGGTTTTAAATACGAAGGACAATCCGTCCTACACGGCACGCGTCGATATTCGCTGGTCGAACGCAATCGGGTCTGACCGAGCCCGGCTTCAGCATCTTTCCGCACCGCCACCGTTTGCCGCGTTTCCCCACGACGCACCAGCCGCGCTACGCGCGAACGTCATTCGCAAAAATGGCAATAATTAAATTATAATTAAATCTAAAACGAATAGATAAGGTAGGTAACTTCATGTTCAATCGCGATCACAAGTGAAAATTGTATGTACAGTCGGCGTGATAAAAGTTGCAGCACCTTTCTTTCTCGATGAGTCCGTGGCAACGCTTTCGGTGTCCAATAGGAGAATTCGCTCTTTAATCATTCCCAAGAAATACATTTTCCTATTGGGTACGAAGTGTGTTACGAGACTCGTTGAGAAAAGAAGTGTTGCAGCTTTTATATGCCGACTATACCGAAACGAGTACCTGTCCGATTTCACGATCTACACAAAAAACGTTCGGTCGAATTTACTCGACGATGACCAAACGAGCGCGTTTTAGCGTTAAAGGGAAATAGAATTTCTGGTTTTTATGAATCAATTTCAGTTCTTTTAACCGAAAATTCGATTTCCTTCGACGAAACGTGTTGGGTTTGCGTTGCCGTTCTTTCCGTGCGGAATGACTTTTATGAGTTTAGTTGCAGTTTCACACCGTGATCGTGTGCGCAAGGGCCGTGCGTTCAATGCGCCTCAGCTTCTCGAACGCGTGTGACGCGCATCATCGTGAATGATACTTCTAATACGATCGTTTCTCGGAATCACATATGACGATCGTTTTACGATTTTTGCTTACTTAGTAAAAGTTATAAAACTCGTCGTATAGAACGGAGTGTCTACGATAAGGATAGTAAGCTTTAGGCCGTAAGGAATTGATCGATCACAATCGATTATTCTTGCCTCATTCGACCGTCATTGGTCAATTTCTTGAAGTGGCAAGAAGCTTACTACACTTATTGCAGACGCCGCTTAAGAGAGTCAGTTGACTCGGCACGCAAAATGAGAATAGAGAATAATGATATGTCGCACGTGTGCTCGAATAAATTCTACAGTTGGACCGTGAGAATTTATTTAGACTCTAGGAAAAATATGTATCCTCTCTTCGCGTGTGTATATAAAGTTCTAAAAAAGGCGAAAACGAGAGAGTAACCGGGGAGTGTCGTCAAATACGCGCGATCTCGACATTTCGCCTTGCCGGCCCGCGCCTGGCGTAAGCTCGTTATTTCCTCTTTTGGTATGGATTGGCAATTGGTATCCTGCGCGTGCGTCTGTATGTGTGCGTGTACCCGACGCAAATATAATACACATATACTTCGTATATACATACATACGTACGTACGTACAGTCGATAGGTAACGCCCCGGGTAAGAGATGTTCTTAAAGTAAGCGGAGTATTAGATGATTATTGCGATAAATCAGTGAGCGTGGTCCGGCCACGTGCTGGCCGGGTGCCCAGCTCGGAGGGGGGATGGTCGCGAGCAAGAAAAACACCTTTGTTTATAATCTACCGCTACGACAAACTACACGTCGTCACCGGGGTTGGGGAAGTCGCGTTTTCGAAGTAACTCGCGTCACCATTCACGGAGAAAATATTATAACAAAAATTACCATAAAATTAAATAACAATGTTATAATTTCCCACTCGGCAACGTAACGGTTACATATAACGCACGTTACATCGCACTTACATTATTACGTGAGAAATTATAACATTGCAATGTTACCGTTCGTTTGTGTTTACTGGGCTGTAATTTGTAGCTTGTAATTTGCAACTTGTCACTTTTAATTTGTAATATATGACTCTCTAACGGTGATGCTTCCCAATCCCGGTCGTCACACCGAGAGTATGCGGCACGTCCGGTTTACTACAGCGTGTACGAAACAACGTTCGACGAAGCTCACGCGTATGTATGTGTGTGTTCGTGTATGCATGTGTGTATACAGTGGTCTCGTTGCCGTGTCCTCGTCCTCGCGACTTCTCGTCCCCATGACTCGTCATCGATCACGATCCGCGAAGCCGTCGCCGAGGGAGATGGAGGCGCCCGCTTCGCGAACGACGATTCGTCGCCACCGCCATAGCCGACGTGGTCCCGACATCCTCGATGAATCAAAGCCGCCTGGCATCCAGCGCCTTGTTGAGGTCACTGACTAGCATACCGAGGACGGGTCTATGCTCGGAATCGTATCTGAACACCGAGTCCAAGAATTTTGGATACGACAGGAAGTCGAACACTTGGTCGCAGCGCTGCGACGACTTGTCGGTGAGGTGCGGCTTTATCAGTTCCTGTATCAGTGACCGGCAGCGCTCCAGGGATCCCGACAGGTATTCCTGGTCGTAACTGTAGTCCACCTCGTAGAACGAGACGACGGTCATCGCCATCGCTCCCAAGGCCTCCCGGATTTCTTCCAGCTTCTCCGCGTCGCTCGGACGGAATTGGTGGCTGCGTTGCACGAGCCCGATCTGGGGAATGTCGGAAACGAGTATTGTCAATTCTTATATTATATGATTGATATAATATAAATTAATAATATTTATATTATATAAATTACACAATATAAATATATATATTTTTATAAAAATTGCCATGAAAAGGATTTTTATAATTTTAATTGCTATAAAAATTTACTAAGAAATATTGGAGTAATTATTTACTTGAATCTAGCGTTTTTTTTTTTAATTAATTACCTTAATAGACAACTTAACGATGTTCTTTAGAACCTTCTCGGGCTCTTTCTTGTCCAAGTGCGGGTTGCTCTTAGCGACGCTCTCCATCAGCTTGTACAGGTTGTCGAGCAACGACGCCGTGGCGTCGTCGATGAAGAGCGACCGGCCGGCCCCGGTGGACACTATACGACCTAGCAACTTCTTCTGGGCACGCAGCCCTAAGTCGCGAGTGCGACTTCCGGTCCCACCTCCGGCGGTGTAAGAGCCGCCGCCACCTCCGATTCCGTTCGCCGACTGCATCACTGCAATGATTTTCGCACGCGGTAAATGACCTCGCGATTCAAAGGGCGACTCGAAGAAGAGATTGGAAGTCGTTTCGATTCAACGAAGCCACGTGAAGCCAAAAGAATGTTGTTTTATTTTATGCATTAGTCGGAAAACATGAATACAATTTATTTGCGCATGAAACTATAAAAAACAACGAATTTTATCAAAATTAAATTACCATCTTATTCACCGTAATTTTGCCATAAGTAATCGTCACTTGGAATTTGACGGTAATTTTACATCTTTAATTTCAAAATGTATTTGTTAGCTCAACAAGTAATTCCCACGTGAAGATATCGCATTCTTACTTTGAAAAAGTGCGCAGCCGCAGGGCCGTCAAACGTGAAAATATTCGAAATTTTATGAAAATAAATGATAAAAAGAGAGATAAGCTGCTAATAAGAGCTGGAAATTCGAAAATTATCGACAATATAAATTTAACACGCGGACCGGATTTCCACGGATGATCGTCCCCTTGCTGAAGTTCGAATAACCGAAGTTACGGTAAATACATACCGGAGTCAAAATTTTCATTCCGCGTTAACTCCGCAAATTTCATCTAACTTGAAAGGAACCAGCGGAGAATCTCAAAGTGCGACGCTATACAGACTATTGCCGTTCGATACTACGAATATTTATTTACCGTCATTTTCTCCACGTAAGGCTCAATAATAGCGCGCCAATAATACCAACGAAGATTTAAATTTGGACTCGGCACGACAATAATAAAGCTTCAAACAGAAGCGAAGAGAAAATGCTGATGCGGATTCAAAGTGGAACTCACGGGGATATTTCGAGAACGTTTTTCAACTGTTGTCTATCGTTATTGTCGTTTATCGACCACTAAAATTATGCGCGCGGTATTTGCGGGCAATTACGCTTGGCGATGGATGCTTTTGCCCTTTTTGCCGATTGCCTCGGCAGCCTCGCGCGTCGTCATCGCATCATACGGCTTTTTTACCATATATCGATTCTCCTAGACATTTCGTGTACAACATGACTAGGGGAATCGATATATGTTTAAAAAATCACATAATTCCATTTAAAAAATTCACGATGACCTTGATATGACCTTGGAAGGTCCACCTAAGATCTAATTAATATCTTTATCTTTTTCCCTCTTCAACCCAAACAACTTTTATCTAAAATATTTTTTCCTATCATGCACGTTTTCAGAGAAAACAGCTTGTAATGCTTTAAATGACTCACCCCGTATATGTTGATGTTGCTTTAATATTAGTATTATATATTGAAATTTTTATAATATATTTATTCACGCAAATTAGTTTTTTCCTGTTGTGCAATACCAAAAAATATCGGTGTGAAAACGATATTTCTGATACCGATTTCAATCCCTGGTCTGAACATTTTTTCCCGATACAATTTCGGAACGCAGCCGATGAAAGAATTTATCCAATGAAAGAATTTAACTTCTAGGAATTGATCAAACACATGATTTCTCATTAGACCACCGACTGCACTCCGAATCATATTAGAAAAAAAATGCTTAAAACCAACCCAATGTAGTTTTCTGCGCTCGACTTATTGTGTTTCGAGCGAGCCAACGAGCGCGTGCCGACCGACGTCTGTCGATGATCGGTGAGGGGTTTTTGCTCTTCGATTGTTTTGCCAGCTGATTGTTTCGGTACGTCACGTATATATTTTCCTGTATCCGAAATATTGCTTTGCCAGTCGACGAGCGAGGCAGATATGCATAACGACGCGAAACACGTGTATCGGTGCGAGATTAAAATCTTCCGCTGGCTGTTAAAATATTGAATCGGGCTCTCGTGGGCGCCGGCTTAATAATTAACACACGTTTCCGACCGAATCCGACGTGTCCACGCGAATGTCAGTGTCGGTGCCAATGTCAATGCCACAGTGGGGCATCCGGAGTAGTCGGAAACAGAATGGGAGTTGGATCTTGGAAGCCGGGACGGAAGATGCAGAACACGATGTGTCGTATGTTTCCAAGTATGTCGAATCGTTTTATTAATCGCACGGTACATTTCCGATGTTAACGGATGTCTGATGAATTCACCGAGAGTAAAGAGCCGTCTACAATAATCGTAAAGTATGCAGTGAGACGTAAGCAGTAAATTAATTGATCAACCACGGTCGATTATTCTTGTAAAACGTTTTATTCTGCAAAATTGCTGTAAATTGTATTATTCTGTAAAATGCAATTGGTCAACCAGCTTACTGCTTACGTCTTGCTGCATACTTTGCGGCTATTGTAGACGGTCTTTAAAACCCATTGAGACACGAAATAATGGGCACCAGTGGTCACCGCACCGGCGGTCACGTGTCAAAAACTCGTGCCCGCACGTTGACGTAAACCTCTCGCAGCGTCTCGCTCGGCGAGGAGTAAAAAAAGTGGGTCGCTTGTATGCTCCTCGAATCTGAATTGCTTTAATAACCCGATCTGCGACCGAGAGCGAAAACAAAAGAATCGCGGGAGGCGAATGTGGCGCAAAGGTAAGGAAAGTACGGCGACCCCGAGCGAAACGCTCTGCGATTTCCAGCCTCCTGAGAACGGAGGCGAAAGCGACGGCGGCGGCTACGACTGTGGATTCTTTTTAGACGCGATAAGAGACGAGGGAGACCTGCATGCGGCGGTGCCATTCACGTTGACATTCGTTTCGCATCGTCGTACTCACCATCGAACATCGGTAGACCGCCGTTTCCTCTGGCTCGTGATAGCGGGGATGATAAATAATGAGATAAAGTAGCAGCGTGAACGACGCGTGTTTCGTGCGACCCAAACTCAGGCAAACGTAACTAAAATCAACGGACAACTTAAAAACGATCAGAATCTCGAAGAACGTAATAAAACGTAAATCAATGAACCAATGAATCGTGAGAATCGTGAGAAAATATAATCGAAGTGATACGCGACGTCGCTCGATTTTTCTCTACCTTGATTGCAGTCGGTGACGGCCACCAGGTGATAAAGCAGCCAGCTCTGCAATTCCATCACGGCCGTGCCCCACGCCACCTACGAAAATTACAATCCAGATTTGTGAAAGTGTTTGAGATTTGTTACTTTTTATGTTTCTTTTCATTTGCGAGCTGAGGTAATGGCCATCGTCACCTTGAATTGTCTTCGAAATGTGAGAATAAGAGACAATCACATTCCGTTGATGTAAACTTTGTTCATCTCCCTCTTCATTCTGGCCTTTCATGGAATATTTTTACAAATTAAACCTCAATTTGTGTGTCTCTTGCAAAATAGTCTCATTTATCTATACAATGGTTTTATTTATATTGTAAAATATCTTTATTCCTCGAAGACATTCAAGATGGTGATAGTTATTGCCTCACTCTGTACAGTGCATATTTTTCCGAATATTTATAACGACATTCGCAAAGAAAGAAGAAGAAAATAACGAAGAAAAAAAGAACGTTGGCGTAAGATCGCAATTTTCGGTCGAAAAGTTTCACACGCGGGACTATCAATTTCGCCTCGTTACCGCCGATTAAGCGCCGCCGCGATTAAGAACCAAGGATGAGAATTATTCCGTTTGCGATACGAGGAACGCGCGGATCGTCCACGATGACGTTCATCCGTGGAAGAAGCGCTCCTGTCTTCAGTATGCCGAGATGAGATAATATTTCACGGATATATCTATTTGCTCGCTGCCTCGAGGGAAAATATCACGGGCCTGGTCTTTGCGCTCATCTCGTTTCTCGTAAATATTCTTATAAAATGCCGCTCGCAACCTTGTACCGGCGCCTGCCAGCCTTGACACCGATAGCTTTTTCAACAAGATGATACCTTCGAGGATGCGACACCCCCCTTCTTTTCTTCGTTTTGTTAGACCTTCGAGTACTTTCAGCCGTTTTACNATATATATATATATATATATATATAATTTATATAAAATTTCGCGAGGTAGAAGAGGAGATCGCGGAGCGATGCCGACTTTGCACCGTGTCGTCGACGACGAAGATCGCGGCAGCTCGATACGCATGGTCGCGTATATTCAATTAAAGCAAAAAGTGCAACTGAACTTTTTTCCGATATACAGAGACATCGTTGCACAGAAAAAGTGACTATATATGACTTCAATAGAAGACAGATTTTGTTACAACCTTTACCTTTACCTCGTTTTTCATCTTCAACGAAAGAGATGATCAAACTTATTCCAATTGCATCCGATATACTAGATTTATACGAAAGATCACATCTTTTTAGATAATTTTCTCTTCTAGAAAGTTATTAATTTGAGTATTAAAAGTGAAGCAAGAAGACTTCGGCAGGTGTCTGAGGAAGCCAAGTTGCGGCATTAAAAGTTGGTGGCAATTATTTGTGTTCTTTTTTTTGTACAACTTCCTCTTGTAAGAAGTTGTTAATTTAGGTAATAAAAGTGGAACAGGAAAACCTCGTTAGGAGCCGGAAAAAACAGCAGGTCGATATTGCTTATTTTATCCACAAAATGTATCGATGCGACACGTGGAAATCCGATAATTTCACCTCAAATTTTATCCGACGAACACGACGAACTTCCTTGCACCGACCTAACGTGCATACGAATGCCCGGAAAAATCGTCGAGTATATACACTCGCGCTCGAAATCTCGCGTATTTTCGGGTCCCTCGAGCTCGAGGGATTCGCGTCGAGAGGCGATCAGCGCGGCGGCATGGCGCGTAGTCGCGAGCCTCTCCCATATTTGTGCAATTTGTCTCAACGAGCGTGAACGGTCCTAATGCTGGAAATGAAACGTAATACGAGCCGACGTTCGTGTCGCACGCCACACTCGTGAGAGTGAGTGAGACGCGCACGCACGCACGCACGCTTACGTTCGCGCTATAAGGCACTATACCTTTCTGAGTTGGATCGATTTGTAAGGAGCGTCAAGGCAAGCCAGAGACTCTCATTCACCTTTGAACGGCGAGAGCGACGAACAGCGGCCGGTCGATTAAAAACCTAAGCGAGAAAATTCACCTTCGACCCGCTGGGGGAAAATATTGCTAATCCCTTTACGAATTTTCGTCGTTTCCGGCGCCAATCGTATTTTTTCTTGTACCAACAGAAAAGTAACAATAGTGATATATAGGGTGAGGAAATAACTATTATCATTTCGTGAATATCTTCGAAAAATAAAAATATGTCGCTATATAAACAAAAAAATATATATACATCACATAAGAGACAAACTGAAATTTAATTTATAAAAATATTTTATTAACGACTTCATATATATAAAAGCAGAAAAGTTTACATTTAAAGAAAGTAAGTTTTCGAAATGATGACTATCGGTATCAATGCAACTTTTGTTATAAGAATTAAATTAAATTAAGTTAAATTTTCCTCCTATTCTCGCATCTCAAAAAGATATTCAACATGGTAATTAGTTACGACCTCGTTTCTATACATTAATTATTAGCCACATTATAATAGCCTTCGCAATAACAAATGGCTCCCCTGACTGTATTTATTTCGCCGTAATTAATTCATCGTGCAATTATAATCGCAAATACTAAACATTTTTTCTCAGTGCCAGCTCAGTGCCAGCTTTTTCTGGTTTTATAATTCAACCTTGCGACATTTCATTAATTAAACAACCGACGAGATTTCATCGTACGCAATATTATCATGAAATCTCATCGCGAAGGAGGACATTTCTCGAGGCAGACTTTGTCGTTATACGATAGGAAAGAGAGAGAGAAAGAGTATTCGTGATTGAAGGATTTAGGAAATTAACGACACGGGTGGTATAAATTATGCATGGAGCGGAAGGTTAAGCATTCAGGACGAGAAAAAAAATCAGGCTTCAGACCGCGAGAAACGTGCGCGCAAGAGAAAGAGAGAAAAAAGATTCCCGGCGACCAAAATACGATTTATTGTCGTCTGAATATTGCATGAAAAATACGATTGCTTTTGATTCTCATCGGAATTTCGATTAACCTCTTCCCCGCCTGAGTAGTGTTCTTCTCCCCATGTGAAAACCGACCGTCGGCTGCGCGGTATTAATTTCCGCCTATTCTTAGCGATGACCGAAACAGGACGCATTCTTATGGAAATAAAGTTTATCGTACATTTTATCGTATCTTCACGCATCCTGGCGATACGACTGCATGAGGCGGTTGTGCGTACAAAAAAGCGACCGAAACCGTGGGACGCCGCGAATGTAAGAATTTCAGAAAATTTGGAAGAAACGAAAATGCGATATGATAAAGGAATGTAAATGAACGTCGGAAAATAAAGCGACGTTATACGTCGTTTCTGCCCCTCTGTTTAAGCGTCCCGAGTTCATTTTCTGAGTTTTAATATCGTTAATTCTTCTCTCGTCGCGGTCCTCTCTCTCTTTCTCTCTCTCTCGCGTGAATTCACAATCTCGCCGATCTCACGCTCCGTTATCCTGAGATAATAGTATTTGATGCTGGTGCATGACTACAATTGTGGACAGTGAAATAATTATGGTCGGTTAAAACTATTCTTGCAGCGAGGTAGCCGCTACAAAGTTAATGATAATAGCCTCATATGAATACGCCGGTGCGTTCCACTTTTTCGTTCAAACAGCGAAAGGTACGGTGTGTCCAAAATGACCATAATTTTAGCGAAATCAGCCACCCTTTTCTCTCATTATGCAAAGGGAACGACGAAACATGGAGGAAATGCGCATGTTATTTCTCATCGAATTTGCAACCCTGCACACGTTTCATATGAAAAAACAAAATTTTACAAGGAACGGGCATTCAATGATTAGTTTAGGATGTTCATTTTGCTTAACGTGATGAGCATTTATTCCTTTACATTCTTATGCGTTTGGCGTCGAAACCAACTTACTGGCATACTTTGTTCATCTGCGTTTTCACCACGTATATATACCGCGTATATATATAGGTGATAAGAATGAAATATATTTCATTCTTATCACCTTGTTAATCCCAGCTGGCCATATTCCGATCCAGTGGACTCGCTGAACGTTTTTCGGCTTTTTAATTCTCACATGATATACTATTTCTTTTCTCAAAGTATCAAAGTAAGGTGTCTGCTACGGACGAACGAACGTTACTTTTTCATAAATCGCACATTCGCAAAATCACTTGAGAATTTTTTTCCAACAACGCTCTTCTTCTTGTGACAATAGATTTAATTTGAACCCGGATCATTTTCCCGGCCTGATATCATAAACATCTTATTCACACTCTGTATTTCCAATTCCCACATTACAAGCTTAAAAATATTAAAAATATTAATTAGAATGAAAATGGCAAGGCGACAAAGTCGAGCGGTCTCACGGACCAGGATGTGACTAGCTGGAGTTAATTTAAATCGAAGAGGGTCCAAGCGATCGGGACTGAAGAATTCGTTCGATTTCATCAGATATTTATCAGATATAAGCATCTTTCCTTTAATATTAAATATTGTTTTGCTCTGGGGAAGCAACGCTTGCTTCTTACCCGCCCTTTATTGCTATCGATCGCATACGTTTCAGACATCTGGTACATTGGGAAAATACGAGGAGAAATTGCTGCAATTTGTGCAAAATTTACTATTTTTTCGTCTATATACACGCACATTCATTCCGTGGAGCAGTCGCGGAGGAAGATGCGTGAGAGCGCGTGTTTCGTTACGAATGATCGATCGTGTAGGCACTTTCGCTCTCTCTTTCTCGTTTCCGTCGACAGGCCGGAGCTCCGCTCGCGGCCGGGCCTTCGCTCACGGGCGGGCGCCGTGGCCATCGGCGCTTTTTAGAAGCACGAGCGGCCGAGCACCTGTGCTCGGTCGCGTGCTCCTTCAAACGTCGCCGCCGCCGCCATCGTTAGGCGCGGCATCATTTTGGCCGCCAACGAACCGACCGTTTTCGCGAGACACCGAGCGCGATTCCGAGGGTTTTCCAACCTTCTCCCCGTCTCCAGCCAGTTTAAATAGAGCTATCCTTTGTCAATTATCGCTCAGCAAAATTATACGCGACATTGCGGCGAGAGATGTTCTTGAATCGGCACGAAGATGACGTTACGTAATTTCGTACGAACACGAAAATATTCGACAAACACGGAACGAAATCCGGAACGAGGCGAGTTTCTTTCGCGTCTTATCTGTCGTTTTGCCCTACTTTTCTGATAAGATAACTTGGAGGTAAAGAAAAAAGGGAACAAAGGACGGAGTTTCACGGCTAATTCAAAGTCGGCTCTTAACGAAAAAGGGCCGAGGTAATCTCGCCGATTAGGATTTATTCGTCGATCTCTCGATTTTTGGAGCCCGTCTCTGAAATCGAACGATCTTAAAATTGGTTGTTCTAAAGCTCTCAGCGAGAATAATTATGTATTTATTGTTCTTATTATGGACGGAGTGAGACAACAATTATTACCGTCTCGAATATTCTCGAACTATGAGAATAGGAGAAAAATTGATTTAATAGAAATTAAACTTTGCTCATCTTTACCTAGTTGTTGATAAAGTACTTTTATTTTTACAAGATACTCAAGATGATAATGGTTATTGCCTCACCCTGTGTAAAAAAGCTTTTAATATTATTACGTAAATTAATTCGATGTTCTTAGTTTTACTCATTTACAATAAGCATTTTAAATTTAAACATTTTTCCGCTCAATTATGATTTTAAAGAGTTGCTATCTATGTTTACAAAACACCACGTAACATCGCAGAATGATCAATGTAACCTCAGAAAATAAGAGTATCGCATAATCATAGTATCGCTATCGATAAATCGCATATTCGGCATTGCATTCTTTTTACATTTTAACTGCAAAAAGTGTTGCTGCTCGAACAAATTAGTTAGCCAACTATTGCCTGATGTTTGGCGAACGTTAGCAAACGGTTAGCCAACCAATTTATGCTGCTCGGGCCTGAAGCCACAAAAATGATTTATTCAGCTCTTAATGAAGACGTAGTGAGTCATACAATTTGTAAGAAATAGTATCAGAGATTCCGAGAAGATTTCGAGATGGCCTGTGTGTGTGTGCGTGTGCGTGCGTGCGTGAGCTTCACGACATGCTCAACACCTCACATGGCAAAGGGAACATGACGTCCACGAAGACGTCATTTTTAATATGGGCTGGGAAGTTATATGGAAGATTTTATTAACGCTATTTCTTATTTTATTAGTCCTATTCCTTAGTGTCATTGAAAATTTCCAATCATGGCCATTATATTGCGAATATTCGTGCATCATGACTGTTAATAATTCGATAAATCGGCAACGAGGTTCAACGGAAATAATATTTCACATTTTCAATAAAAAAAAAAAAAAAGAAGTCGATTTCATTAAATATGGTTCCACTGAAACAAAGTTCTTTAATATTTTTCTAACATAGTGTTATTTCTTTCAAACAAGATATCGCTTGCGACAACCATTGCAATATTTGGATGCAAATATAAAAGAAATATGTTACTTGACGTAAAGAAATATTTATTGTTTGAGAAACCGAACAATCCTGTTTGTTGAATCGAACATTCGCTTGCTCCATTCTAAAAGAGAAATTTCTTTCGATCAAAGAAATTTTATTAAATCCAAAGGAATCCCTTCCGTGCATGCAACATTCAAAAGCGACTTTCTCTCTTTCCTCCCTTCACCGACGCGATCCAACGGCCGCTGATGAGCGAAATGAGCGAAATTACGGAGGCGGTATCGCTCGTATCGCACCCGGCCGAGTTCGGCGCTCTCGACGAAACAATGTCCGCCGGTAAACTACAGCCACGCGCACTGAGGACGGCAAACGTAATTATCGGTTCTCCATACACGTGCGCGTGGTCGCGCGCGCGCTCCGAATATCGGTGTCGCGCGCGCGGCTCGATACCTCCTCCTCTCCTTCCGCGGGGCGCGCGAGGTTTAACGTGGCCCGCTTTTGCGTCGACCGCTGCTCGACAGGCCGGCGACGAGTTGAATTTTATTAACGTCGATGCGACGTGGTTAGACGCGGATCGGAGGACTCGCCGGGGGGGGGG
>NW_014555275.1:258836-283739 GCF_001313825.1 Dinoponera quadriceps | reverse complement strand
GGGGGGGGGGGGGGGCAGACTAGGAGATCGCGAGCGACTTTGCCTTTCCCGTCGTTCGAGCAGCTTTCTTCTTAATTAGCATAGCCGGTAAAACGAAACGACGGCTGGGGACTCGACGGTACACACGGACCGTCCTTTCTAAAATTAGTCGTCAACATTGTTATCCGCCTGCCGCATTATCGCGAAGTAAACGCCGAAGGACGCAGACTTGACAATCAACACTTTCCCGATAGCCATTCCTGTGAATTTAGCTCAACCGTTTCACGGGAATCGTCGCGATCGGCTCTGCCGCCGCGGCAGGGCGAATCAAGGATACACGTCGATACCGCCGGACAGCCGGCGATCGGATGGATGTATATTGTTTGCGAAAAAATAACACGGAGATCCGAGAAAGGCGGGACGATTTTCACGGAAAGTTGTAATCCTAAAGTTCGAATACACAGACGATCTCCCGAAGCGCAACTTCCCCGAAACATCGGAAGCATGCGATATCAGATATTAGAATTTTTCAGTCAAATAGCGTTTGCGGATATAGTGTCAATATATCGTACGACTAAACTGAAAAATTCAGAACTAACTTTGAATTGAAATTTAAATATTTCGCACGAGTCGAGTTTTAAGTGACAATTATAATACTAATACGAGTTTAGATTTCTATTTGTTCGAAGAATCGTGCAACTGAAGAGTGTTTCTTTCTCTCCGCGTTAACAAGAGATAACAATTATTATCGTCAAGAACCGTCCCACTTTCCGAACGTCGAGATTCGGATTTTTCGAGAAAATTCACGTCCGCCGTCGATCGGGCTAACGCAGAACCGACAGTGACATCGACGGAACGATGGAGCTCCCGGTGACGAAAAGCTGCGAAATATCGTATCGTCGTTCGCCCCCATCGTCGTTCAATCAAATTTACGCGGAATACGGGACGTATCGTCCATTCCGCGCTGTGTATTCCATCAAGCGACACGAATGAACGAACGAACGGACGGACAGACGGACAGACGGACGGAAGCCGGCTGGCAGTGTACATATCGAAACGGAAATTTGCTGTTCGACCGCTCACCGCAAAATCGATTAACGAACCTCCTCTGTCGCCGCCACTTCTTCGAGACTTTCGCCGCGGGCGAAATCGATCGTCGATGACGACACCGATGGCGAACATCGGCATTCGCGATGATGTTTTTACGGCGCGTCGCGCACTCTCGAGGTCAGGTACGGCTATTCGGCGACCCCTTCGCGAAACCGCCGCTACTCCGGCTCGTTTTCCTTTCTTTTTATTCTTTTACTTTTTCACTCTCTTATTCTTTTGCTCTCTCTCTCTCTCTCTCTCTCACTCGCTCTCACCCCGCGACGCAGCTGTCGCGCATCGCCGACAGCTGTGCGACCGGGCTGTGCGCGGTCTTACCCCTCCTCGTTAAATTGAGCATCTTTGCTCGGGATAACCACCACCTGCCCCCGGATAATGTATAGTTCCTCTCTCTCTCTCTCTCTCTCGCACGCGTGTACAAGCGGGCTACCACGTGGCCCCGCTCGCGCGAGACTTCTGCGAGCTCTTAGCACTGCGGAGAGACACGTTCGCAGTAGAATAATCAGTCGGACGGATTGTCTCGTTTTCACAAAAGCTCCGGCCGCCCGTTAGTCTCTTAAACGCGCAACTTCCTCGCGAGGAGGATCCCTCGTCCACGGGAATCGACGTTCTCGCACCTCGTGATCCCTGACCGAAAATAATTGAGCCGTCGTTCATACAGCCGCTCGCAGGCGGAGGCGTAACTTCACACTGTGTGCGAAAGGTCATTCTAAGATCATCAGTGTGGGGGTCGTAGAATTTCTGACGATTGACGGTGAACTTAATGACTGACGAGATCTCTAACGAGCGACGAAATGCCACCGGTGTTTCGGCAGACCATCAGGTGTCCGTCTAAGTCGAAATTCTACGTCGGCCCTACGTCACACTTTTAATTTCACATGATATATATAAACAAAGAGAGAAAAATATAATAACATAAATGATAACTATATGAACTTTGTTTAGTATTATAATATAGTTTATTAAATTATATGTGTTAATTCTATGTACAGTAATTTGTATAATTGCAACTTTTATAGTTGCCACGACTATACATTTTTCTCTGTGTAGGAGTTAAGATAGCAATGTATGTTCACAATTTCTATTCTAATATAATTATGATATTATATTTAATTTATTTATATAATTTACTTCTATTTTGATCCTAATGACGACTTAAATTCCCGTTTTCGCTGTTTTAGCATCGCAATAGGTTGTTCGAGGTGCGTTAAAATTAAATCTGTAGAATCAAAAGTTCAAGGAAGAAGTTAGCTGAGAGAAATTATTTTTGGCCTCAACTCTACCCTTTTTACAGTTTTATCCGCAAAAATAGTAATAGTAACATGTATATAAAGTTATTATCACTGACGCTATAGTAACATTTATTAAAAAATGATCCTGTAATGACTATAATTCTTTTATTATGACGATTATAGTCATGAATACCAAAGATTTTTTTTTTTCTCTCAGTGCAAGTGTCGGTACCGTCGGAGTAGATTCTTACTAGTCCATAGGCCATCCAAGTAGGTGCAAATTATCCTCAAGAGCGTCAAAATTTCGACTCGGACGGAATCTCGTCTGCAGCTACGATGCGGAAGGAGATTATGTTCTCTCTATAAACGTAATCTATTTTATAAGTTATTTCCCCCTCGTGGACGCACGAACTCTCGATACTTGTCGCGATGGGTATTACCTTTACGAGGGCAAGGTAACCCCGTGTGTGACGCCAGCCGAGGCGTGGACTTTAAGAAGGAAACAGGACGTGAAAAGCGCCAACTTGCACGGCGGCGCGTCGTAAAACGGAACGGTGCGATACTAAAAAAAGAAAAAGAAGAAGAGAAAGAGAGATATTTTTACACGCGGTTTGTGAAGTGAAAAGGGAAGGAAAGAGAAGGGAGAAATCGGCGAGAAGAGAATAACGCGGTGGATTCGCTCGGAGTCGCGCGTCGCGTCGGTCGTTGGCCAAAGACGACACGGCGTTATTCGCGATCCTCGCAATCGCGAATACGTTCGCGAACCGATCGTTTCCGCGTCTTTTCCGCGCTTATCCCAACATCTAGTCGAGATCCAGTCTGGCCAAGCGGAACGAGCGCACGCGGAAGACGGAAAATTTCCTCGCGCGACTCGAGCCGCTCGCGAGTTAAAGGTGCTTTTCCAACGTGTCCCACACAAATGTCCTGTCCGTGCATGGATGCTACATTGTATTCCCACGGTGGAAAAGGAGTGAGAGGCAAATGAGAGCCAGTCGCGGTCAGTGTCGCGCAAATCCCGTCAGAGGATGAGAAATTCTCTCCGAGGAATTCAGGATAGCTTGAGCGATAACATAGCTGGGATAACGGGTAACAATTTTATTCAACGACCCGTTCAGCCACGCTGCTCAAGTGCGACTGACTGTTCTTCGCAAATATTCGATACGAGATGAAACGCTCGGTAAGAACTCTTTTTCTTTCTTTAAGTCGAGTAATATCCCGCAACTATGCGTCATTTATTTAAACACACACTGCGTCCGAGTAAATATTATATATTTCAAGTAATATTACCTCAAGTATTTCACTTAAATTTATATGCCTGCAAGTATATCATAAATTCATCAGAAGCATCAAATTTATTCGAAATATATTCTGAATCCTACATAGAAAAAAAAAACGCTAGATTCAAGTAAATAATGACTCCTATGTTTCTTAATAAATTTTTGCTACAACTGCAGCAATTAAATTAAATATATAATATTGAGAATGTCCGAATTCATTTTTAGAAAATATTTACTGGGCAGCAAAATCTAAATTTAAAACCACTAGGTTTTTTCAATGGAAAATAAGTATTACATAATTACATAGTAAATACTCTCTCAAATTTTTAAAACCATTTTACACTTACATTGAATAATTCATTTTTACAAATTAAAGTATTACTGCATTCAAATAAATATTCACTACAGGCTATTGAAATACACTTAAATGAAAGAAAGTACGACTTGATTCGAGAGGCTAAAAACAGATGATTCTAGCATGTTTTTTTTTGTGCAGATTCCCGATTAGATTCTTGTATCTTCGAGCACATACAATTTGCGCAATTGGCTCTCGTTCGCATCTCACCCCTTTTTCGCTAATTGCACATCCCAGAATACGCCAACATTTATTCATATTCTCACTATTAAACGAACCTGTTTTATAATTAAATTGAATGGACATTTTTATACGTTAGATAAAAGCGCTCCCGCTCTTTCCCGAATACGTGGTATCTCCGTTTAATCTTTCGGAGTGTACCTCATTACTCGAGCACGGGACAGACGAGAGTGTAAAAGGACCTTAATACGCGGCCGTTTTATATTCCAGACGGTCGCGGGGCTCGCCGGGGAAACGCAACGGTCGGTGTGTGTCGCACGTGTGCGTTGCGCGCGTAGAGCTGTGGAATTGTGAAAAACCGGTGCATCGCGTTCTTGCGCCGTAATTGGAAGCGAGCGTCGGGCAATGCGCTAACAACAGCCTCATTCATTCCTCGGGCGCGCTTATACGCGGTTACTCGTTAGCTCGTCTTCTAATTACCGGGGGCGCGCACCTCGCAGACGCGCAGATCGCGCGAGAGAGAGCAGATTTGGATTTCGCTCCGCGAGCCTCGGCGGATTCTCGGCCCGAGCCGAAGCGGCTACGAAACAGCGCGTAATTTCATTCCGACGATTGAACGTTGTCGAGCCACACTCGACGTTAATATTCCCGACACTTCATCCTCTGATACGCGGAAAACCAATACTTTCCCCCTCGACATTTTTCCGAATCGGAAAATTTTTTATTCGATTAACGAGTTTAGTTTATTTAGGCGTCGGGAAATGCTGAAACACTGAATTTATTGCAGAACGTGACGGGCTCTGTTGTTTTATCGCAGAGCGCAAATTCGCAACAGTCAACGGATCTTTAAATTAAAAAAAAGAGGGGGAGAGAGAGAGGGAGAGAGAAAGGAAAATGTAAAAGAAAAACATACAGCCTGTTCGGTCGCATTTTTGATGTGTAGCGTTAAATACGCTTTTTCCGCAAGCCGGTCGACAACGCTCGACCAGCAAAATACGAGTTTCCTCGTGTTGAACGGTCAACAATGTGTTCAAGATCGCACACAGCCTTGGTCTCGCGGCGATGGTTGAACGCGCGTTTCATTCTCCCGTCTACCTCGGGCTGTTTTATAAAACACAGCTGAAAAATTTCACGCATTCCGCGCTCTCTCGATACATTTCGCCGATATGCCGTACACGCGTCCGCACCGATGAAATTCATGCTATAACGATCATCGATTTTGTCCGGGCGAAGCCGCTCGCAGTTTTCTGGCGTTGTTTATCTCTAAATATAAATTATTCGATCGTATCGACGCGTCGCGACTGTGCGCCGCCGGTGTTTCTCGAGAAAAAAAGAAGATAGATAAATAAATAAAATGAAACAAATAAATGAAAAAAGAAAGGAAAGAAAACAAACGTCAAATATATAAAAATCGATACGGCGAGCGATTCGATCGTGTTAACAATTCACAGTCTTATCGATTATTGACGCATGAACAATCACGAGAGTTGTCTCCCCGCCGGGAGTGACTTTCTGCCAAACTCCAATTAAGCTAATCGACGATTAACCGGCAAATTGTCAACAGTAATTTCCAGCTGCGTAATTTATCGTCTAACAGTTACCCATCAATTAATTCTGTACACCTTAACGAAGTAAAGCGGTTAACGCTTGACTGGGGAATAGCGTATTTAAATATAAGTTAAAAAGAGAGAGAGGGAGAGGGGGAATATTTTTACTTGATTTAATGGCACATAAACTGCCGGTTATTTTAACATTATCATTAAGTTTAATAAACTGCTCCATTTTCCATGTTGACAACTCTGCCGGATGAGCTAATCGCTGATGATAAGTTTAATCGGAGTTTGACGAGAGCCACCTGAGGAACTCGACGTTACGCGCGATTACTCCGCCGCGGAAAGCGAAAAGTGCGCGTGTTGCGTCGACCGGTATCGACTCAGTGCGCATTTCATTCGCACAATTCAGACTACTTTCGAACAATGACACAATGTCGGGCCATTGTCAATCGCTGCTCAATACTTCATTTTTGTCTGGAGCGACTCTCTCTCTCTCTCTCTCTCTATCAAAGTCGGTTTCGTGCTCCGTCTTTGCGAGCAGATAATGGGTACTGCATAATATGTTTTTTCCGCCATCTATTATCGTTCCGCTGGTAATTCACCGGTGACGTTATTCCCAGGTGAATCATCGTCGTCGCCCGGGGAGCCATTGATCGTTAATCGTCGCTTAGTACCTTCTTGCGGTTACTATATCGCAAAAATCGTTCTCGGACTCTCGAAGAACCCGAGCGCTCGCTCTTCTTGTATTAGCTGATATTCCGTTTAACGCGACTCGATGCGCTCGCGTGCATCGAGGTCACGTGAGGTAATTATAATTTTAATCTCGGAGCGAGACCGATTCGTGCCACGCCGCTGCACTTACTATGCAGGTTACGTTACAACGAGACTGCGCGCGCTGTGTGTTACATATTTCCCGCGATTAATCGAGATAATTGTATTAATTGGCGAGCTTGCGGGAGAGGAAACGAGCGGGAGAGAAAGAGAGAAAGATGGTAAGGGAGACAAAGAGAGAGAAGGGGGGGAGCTCGATCGCGTCGATTTCGCGACGATCCGTACGCACGATTTGAATCTCGATTTCGCGCACACTAACCTCTGCCGATGTGTGGGTCGCGGCAGCGACCCAATCGCGCACGATGAAGTCTCCTCTCGACGAGCGCGAGGACAGCTACGTGATTCCGCGGATCCCGGCGGTCCCTGGAGCCGAGTGCGCGATTTTAAACTTCACTGATTCGCGCGGCGCCGTGGAGAGACGGAGAGAGAGCGAGGCAGAACGAGCGAGAGCGACGCGCTGGCACACTTGGACGCCGCGACGATGATACCACTACGGCTCCGAATCGGTTCCGAGCGGGCGATCTTGCGCGCTGCAAGGCCGAGAAACGACTGCGGGCGACTGTCAACGGCGGAGTGTTGTGACGCGCGCGAACCCAACCCGGTTGCCATAGCAGCGGCTCGGCGCGCGCGATTGGCGGCGTCCGGCGGCGGGCTTCGCTCGAAGTGAAACGAGTCGACGATTGGCCGGTAGACTCTTGCCCGTTTCGCGGTCGCACGGCGCATCGGGACGATCAGAAAAAGCTTTTCACATCCGGAAAGTGTAATTTAATAGCAGATTAAATGCGCTTTTATATCTCACGCGTAAGATTGAGTTATTGCTTTATGGTTGAATTGCTTTATAGTTGAATTGGATTAACAAAATGAGAGTGTGTATGTGTGTGTGTGTGTGTGTAAGAGAATGGAGTGAAGTTGGCTACAAATCCGTATTTTCATTAGTATAAGTTTCCAAAAGCTTGATTGCAAAATCTGGATATGTAGCGCTTTTTTATATATATGCGAGGAATATTTCAGAATAAATTTCATGAAAAAGTTTAATTTCTCCGAGGCCCGATGCGCGGGAACAAATAGCGTAAAAGTGCAGCTTAGCTGCACCCTGACTTGTTGACAAGAATCGATGATCATTTCTCTCTCTCTCTCTCTCTCTCGCTCGCTCGCTCGCTCGGTCGCAATATATATATATAAACAGATATAAGATATCTTATATAATTATTTTTTCTCTTATTGTGTTAAAAGATAACACAACGCGATTATAAACAGGTAGAGCATTGCAGGAAACGGGATATTCAAGGTGGTACAAAGTAGTTTAGTCAAATCCACAATCGTGACATAGAGCACACTTTATTTCTCAATTAATTATAATAATTATTTAGCATTGACCGAAATCTCTCGAATATACGTGTGATATATACACATATGTACATATACATGTGTATATGTATATATATATATATATATATTTATTTATATTTATTTATTTTATTTATGTATTGTATATTCTTCATTAATCGGAATTCAATAATCGTAGTAGATTAATTTTACCAATACAAGTGTAATTAATCGTAATGTATTGTCTGAAAGTATCACTGCGTTGCATCCATTGGTCGCCCCCTTCGCAATTCGTCGCAAAACGGGGATCAACGGAAAACGGCTCAGGGCGATTGTGCTGCACACGGGGAAAGGGTAGAGGGTGCACGTAGGGGTGATACATCGTCGAGAGGGCGCCTTTCCTTCACAGTTTAACGATGTCGCGCGGCGCGTATTTCGTGTCTCTCGCGAATCCCGGATTTTCTGGCGCTTACAAAATATAAGTGGGCCCGGTACGCCTCGAAAAACACGAAATTCGTCGCGAACCTTACACGAGTTTACACGAAGAGTAGAGACATTGGCGTAAGTGGCGGTATAGAAGGAAGGCAAGACGGAAGGAAGGAAGGAAGAAGGGACAGAGAACGATGGAAAGTTCCCGATGGGAGATCGAGGAGACAGGTAATATATCAGAAGCTTCTTTCTCCGTGACCAAGGATGCTCAGTGACTCGCGGGGATCGATAGATCCGGCGTCCGCTCGACCCCCAAATAGTTAGATTACAATTAGAACGGAAAATTCGCCGCACCCGCGTGAGAAGCGCGTATTCCACAGAAGAAGGTTCAGCTCTCTCTCTCTCTCTCTCTATCTCTTTTTATCTCGGTATTCCGGGTACTAAGGGGTACAGCATTGCAGAACGGAAAAAATCAAGGCTTTTGAATAGTTCTACGATTCTCGTAAATAATTTGCACTAACTCACTTATTGCGAAAACTATTCATTTTCACCGTAAAGCAGCTCCGTTCGATTTTCTCGCAGGAGCGGTTAAAATCTCCGTATCATTTAATCGGATTCCTTGAAAATTGTACCTTCGTGAACGTCCGAGACGGATTAAACAATAGAAGTGAATTATCGTTACTACAGAGATTCCCGTTGTTGAATGATGATAGTCTTTTCGGTAATCACACGAAGCCGAGAACAAAGTCGAGGAACGTTAGAACGAAAACGAAACGACGAGAGGGAAACGCGCTCTCAGGCGGGACACGTGAGCTCCCCGCGGAACAATATTCAACATTTAACAATAGCCAACATTTATAGAATAAGATACCGATTTAGTATTTATAGTTAAGTTCATTCTCTCGCGATCGTACCAATCTCGCCGCCTCTTTCGTGCTTTTTCTTTCTCCATCTCCCTTCCTCTCTCTCTCTCTCTCTCTCTCTGTTTTTGCCAGATCGCGCGAATCGGTCCGTAAACAATCAAACGCAATCGCGAACCGACGCGACGTGTAAATTATTAATATCACACGGCAATATAGACTTCCTCCCGCACAGGTAATAGTACTATATATATATATCTCTCTTCTTTTCTCTACCACTTTCTCGCCCTCTTTCTCTCCCTGGCGCAGTGTTTCTCAAATCGACTTCCTCCCGCCGCGGACCGCAAACTCTCGATCAGGGGCGAATTTATATAGAGACTATAGACTACTTTAAGCTTCATGCCTTCGGCTATCGAGCGACCCCAAGAATAACATTATTTCGACATATTTATCTGTCAAGTCTCTCTCAAGCTGTGCAAAGTGTATCGCTTGCTCACGACTGATCCTCCGATTGAAATTCCATTCAAGAAAATTCACGTGGAATTAGGCGAAGTGCAGTATCGACGTTTCAGTCCACGAGCATTGCGAGATTTCTCATTGTCGGTATCTTCGTGATATCCACGAATAGGGACGCTGTGATATCATGAAACTCGCCTATATTAATATTGAAACGGGTATTTAATCAAGAGTATTGATATCATTAGTGACACTATTATCAGAGAACAAAAATATCGCGATAGTATAATCAAAACTTGAAAACATTTAATGTTAGAAGAAATATATAAATCAAGGAAGAGTTTGTCTCGCAAGCTATTTTTATCAGGATTTCGTACATCTACGCATAATAATCTTACTATAATATAAAGATACTTCTATTCCATTTCTAGCATTAGATTTTCTACGGTTTGTGATCTAAAAACCTTAACAAAGAATGTATTAAAGCTCCTGTATCCTCACTATCCTTGTATGACGACGTTATAAATGGAAAATCGCATGCCAAGAATTATTTCGGTACACGTGGAGATAAAACGATATACGCACAAAATGACACTCGTCCTCGACTCTGCACACTTGTAAAAACGGACGTTTGCCTTTTACCCCAGCAATTAATAAATAACCATATAATTTACGTGCCAGGAATCATGATAAAAAAAATACAGGTTTAAAACATCAGTTGCAAGTTACACTAATTTTCATGAAGCAAAGATACATGACATCTTGAAAATCGATTGAGTAAAAAAATATAATAAAACAAGATATCTAAACTAAGTACTACTGATATGGATACGAATGTCGGAAAAAGATATCGGTACAAAGATATTCGGTATTAAAAGAAAAATATCGATACCAGTATTATATCAGTAATATCACAACATCCCCGTCTCCACGAATCATGAAACTCACTCTCGCAAGTTACGCAAAACGCGAGCGTCGTGTTTTCTTCGACCGTGACATCTTATCGACGCGTCTACGCGCTTTGCCGGCGGGGGGGTCGATCAGCTTCAGGCCACGAAGAGTCACTATATCCGCCCCTGCTCCCTTGACGCGAGATAATTAGCGTGTTATTGCTATCGTACGCACGGGGACGCGGGGCCCGGGTGACCTCGGATCTCTCTCTTCTCCGTCGCTCGTTTCCCTTATATACATCCATCGGGGAAGGGGGGAAGATGTGCTCGTGTATATGTATATGTGTATACTCAAAGAGAAGATCCGCGTCCCTCGGTATCCCCCACGTGCGTTCTAATTGACAAGACTCGACCGATCAGCCGACACGTGGTCAGAAAGCGTTCTTGTTACCGCGACCGCGGGGGTGGCACGCTCGGAACCGGAAGAGCCGCGACGACATCGATCCGGAATAATCGCTGTTGAACCTCCGCTCTCTCGTCCCCCACATTCCCATCCCTTCTCTCCCTCTCGATGATAATTTGAGAAACACTGAACCGGCGATGGCCCCCCCTCACCGGCTCTAAACACGGTGCTGTTAAACTTTTAATATTGCACAACATCGATAACACCTCGAGCGAGCTTCAAAAAGAGTTTCTTCACAGCGATTATAGGTAGGTTGAAACTCGTGCGGGCTTTTGTATTTTCCACATTCCGCAGCTTGTCCTCCGTTATATATCATACTCATCGTCCGTCTGTCTGTCTGGTAAAGACTTAACTGGCGACGGTGACAGTAGCAAGTGATAATCATAATAGTAGTAGTAATAGTAGTAGTAGTAGTAAGAATAATAATAATAATAATATAATAATATCGGTGGTATATATTAGTCGGTGGTGTAGTATACGTCGATCGCGATGCAGTAACTTAATGCTCGAACTTAGGAAGCGCCTTCGTCACGGTGTATCGCGCGCTTTTTTCTTTTTTTGGACCGCGGGGCATCCTCCGATTTCGGTGCGTTTGTCTAGAGTTCACCTAGAACGCGTAGTTACTTATTACGCGAAAGGAATATAATAGCTATGAGAGATTATCGCTACTTTTTTAAGCCATTCGTGTCTTTTCTCTCTCTCTCTCTCTCTCTCTCTCTCTCTCTCTCTCTCTTTCCCTCTATCGCGACTCGTTACGTATAAGAAAACTGCGTGACCCTTTTTGAGGAAGAGGAATCCCCCAATTCTATGACCTAGAATATTATATCTATACGATCTATCGGAATTGTGTCTACGTTATCGCACCGGAAGGAATTCTACGACGAACGGGCGAAGTCATGTCGGATAAGCGTCGTAGAGCTTCGTGAAATCAGGATGATACTATGTATTCTAAATATATGTATATACTTAATCTTAGTTTTTTTATTCATTATATTTCGCAACTCACTCGAGATCCGGAAAATGCCCACGGTCATCTAGGAATCCGTCCGGTTTTCAACAACAACGTTCGCACGCGAATTTAATGCACGGAGACGCGATCCCACCGTTCGACGACTGTGACAATGACGGTGATATGACGATAATAACAAACACACGAGAGCAATGACAATGAAAAAAAGAACGCCATCATGTTCGCCGTCGCCCTTATCGACAATATACGTGTAAGTAATTTACTCTAGTGTCATTACATTATGCTTAGCAGATATATCGCTCGAAGATTTTTCTCTCTTTTTTTTTTCTTTACCTAAAATCCACGTGGCAACAAATAACCAAGTTCCTTAATTACTTTCATTGTTCTGGCGGTTGAACTCTCGTACAAAGTCAGAAAGGAGCGGGTTTCGAAACTGATCGCCGATGCTGCGAAAGTATAATTACTCGTCGGGCCTACGTTAGACTACACTTAACGTATAAATACTACCGAGGTGCTGATTCAAATAGGAAGTCTGTTGTTTCTCATTCTCGTATTACTCTCGCTTGCTTTACTATTATTATTACGCCGATGGGCTAATAATACTAATCGAAATTATTGCGTCGGTTGCGTCGGTTATTCGTCAGGCGTGTATAAAAAAATGGAAACGACGTTTGTATTCGGAATAAATAATTTTTAAAAATCGTTAAAAAAAGGTTCGACATAGCAAACGGAAGCTAAGCGACAAGCGTTGTAAAGTGTGTCGGAAAAATTTCGCTCGTTCCTCCACAAATTCGATAAAATGGGACCTTGAAGATCACATCTTTTCTTTAACTATAAAAAGTAATTCTTCGTAATTTCATATACAGCACTGTGTACATGTGTGTGTGTGTATGTGTGTGATACCGTTTTTAATACAATATCAAAAAAATAAATTATCTTTTTCTTTCTATAAATTACAACTTCTCGTACATAAACACTAATTTTAATTTCATATATAGGTATTTTAAACAGAAGGTATACGATTTTGAATCGTATTCGCTGAACTGAGCAAACAGCGCTTTAATAAACATGGGTCGAAAAGTTGACTTTTCGGAGTTGGAAATTTCTCTAGAAGCTAGTTTCTCCATTCTGATAGCGGAAGAACGAACATCGCTCTCTCACTATCAAAACAAAAAATGATTTCCAACTCCGGACTGTGATGTCTCGACCCATATTTATCAAACGCTTCTTGCTCCCAAAAGTAGCGTATCCTTCTTCAACACCCTGTGCACTCGGTTGTATGCTCATTGTCCGATAAAGTTGGAAGTGCGTCAAATAGTTACGATTGCGAGCCGCTGTTCACAAGTTTGCACGGTAATCCGTCACGGCAAGAGCCAAAGTGATAGCACACGGAACATCCGACGTTACAGCAGCAACAGAGGATTCAGGAAAAATGTGAGCATTTTATTACACTTTTATCTATCGGGTAAGAGTATAACAAAAATCCGCTTATATTTACACCGTGTATTATCATTCGACTTCTGTCACGACCGATTTCTATGCAAGCCCACGAGCTGGTGGCTCGCACAATCGTGACGCGCCCCTGGCTTCGCGGGTATTCAAAACGCGCGCGAACGAGCGCACATCGCGCATTCACCGTTCCGGAATTTTTCCGACAACAAATAAATCGAGATCGTCGTCATCGAGAAACAATGCCGGGAATTATCTACAATAAAATAGTCACTGGATAAATATCGAGAATGACTTCGTGGAAGAGATTCGCCGCCATTTCGAGGTTCGCTTAAAAGTAAATCCTAATTTCTAGCTAGTGTCGTGTCTAACAATTAAAAAGGAAACGGAGAAGGGGAGGGGGAAAGAACGTGGAACGAAGGAAGGGATAAACGGGTGGTACGGTCGAAAGAACGGTCAATCGACTGAGGAATGGAAACGAATCGCTATATAACATTACATCATACGAGTACATTGCACGAGTAACGAGTTTTGCTGCGCCGCGCGGACCAACGCAAAAAAACATGTGTGTGACGGTGTCGCGATCGGATATATTTATATATGATCGAACCATGTCGCGAAGAAAGCCGTGCGCTTTTTATGATTATATACGACAAACGAGCCATGAAGAAACCAGCACGATTTAGCGGCCAAGAGTCTCCCTCTTCTGCGCGGCTCGCACGCAGGAGGGAGCGAGTACGGAACTCGATAATATTGCTCCAGCGACATTAACGTTCGGTCATGCGACGACGGGAAATTGCACCGGATCAAAGGAAAAAATTCGGGAATTCACTCTTTTTTTAACATGCAACGCGATGTATATATGTAAGATATTTGGAGAGCGACGTCGACTTCCCTCTTCTCGCATTTTACATCTCGGAAGTTCAATATAGCCTTCTNGGGGGGGGGGGGGGGGTTAGATCGAGACGTTGCTTTAAAACTGGATTAAATAGCTTCGATTAGCAATTTGTAATGTCTTCTTTCTTTTTTTTAATCGTCACTATCACCTATCGTACAAGCAGAAGGAGAAAATTTCACTAGGATCGGCGTCGATCGACAACGCGACTAACTGTCTACTGAAACGTTCTTCTCGTTCAGAGTTTAGCGGGAGAAATCAAAGATGCTGGAACAATCTCACCCCATCCGAAAGCATCGTGCGCGCGCGGGGCCGCGCGATGTCCCCGGATGAAGTATTCAATTCGCAAGAAAACAGGAAACGAACGCGCTTCGAGTTTCGGCTGATTACGAGGGACGAGATGAATAACAACGCTCGCGTCGAGCGTGACTAATCGAATCTCAGAGAGGGAACTACGTCGGAGAAATTCGCGCTTTGCCATATGATCGATCGGTTCATGCATATGCTTGACTTGTGACTCGCATCACCTCTTCTTTCCTTTTCCGCTACCTCTCTCTCTCTCTCTCTCTCTCTCTCTCTCTCTCTCTCTCTCTCTCTCTTTTTCCATTTTGTGCACTCGAACTGCGGTGAAAAGATTTCGAAGGTATACATCTGGGCACACGACGGGACGTAATAATGTAAAAATGAAAGAAGATGAGGAGAGAGCCGCCCTTGACAGTGAACTGCTATATCATAGGTACTTTTAATATGTCCGTGTGCCTGTGTAGGATGCGTGTTGCGTGTGTCTGTCTGTCCGTGTATGTGTCCTGTCGATATAAGCGGCACGTGCCCGCGTGTCTGTGTCGAGTGTTTTTGCATACGTATAATACGTCTATATGTATCTATGCACATATTTCCTGGGTATGCGTATTCGTGTGTGTCTGCGCGCGCGAAGGTCCTTACGTCGATAAAAGACACTATAATATTATATATGTACATTAACATGCGTAATAGAGGCTATTCTTAGAGTTGGGGGGGGGGGGGGGGGGATATCGAAGGGTGTTGTCATCGTAGGGACACTGCGGAGGGCTGTAAGGTAAGTGACAAGTAGGTAGATAGAGTCGTCGATAGGGGAGTAGTTTCGGGTGTCTTTAGGCTAGCTGAAGAGTAGAATATAATCCCGTGGTAGACGCTAGTGAACGAATGCTGCTGGGTCTTTGGCTTCGAGATGCGCGGCGTCGTTTTAGGGTAATGGCACTACGACCTGCACGTAGGTCACGGGGAAGTAACCGGTGCGGCCGTCCAGGCTGCCCTCGAACCAATTCTCGTCGAGCTTTTGGGTCAAGGTGATCGTGTCGTTTTCCTGCGGAAACGCGAACGTTGAGTGAATCTGCGATGCCGGGCTCGGACACAATGAAAGGAGGGAATGAGGAACAAAGAATTAAGTACGGGGAATTAGGAACAGCCCAGTAAGTAAGAAACATTAAATTCACCTTTTCAAACATTGATTGTATGCGGATTTTATAAAAATTTTGACATCATATTTTATGAGTGTTTTTAAATTATTATTTGATAATATATATTTCTAAATATTAAAATCATAGTATAGAAATATTATTTTTAATGTCTGGGTGAAATATTGTTAACAATGACGCTGTATACAACATTAAGAACTACACATTTGAAATCGTTACATGTTATAAAATATCATTAAAATAACGTTGTTTTAGTGATTTCTTACTTGCTTACTGGGAAGGAATTAAATTTTGACATATGAACAACCATATTTCAATACAATAAAAGCCTAAAAACTAATATAAGGAACACTATCGAAATTCTATTCCTTGTAATTTGCATGTTTAGTAGTTAATCTTTAAAACGTTCAATGATCATCAGTATATAATGAAAATCAATTGGAATCAATCGACAATTATCAAGAAAATGATAAAAATGTTCATGGTGACAATCGAAATTTATTAGAAAATAGTAAGAAAGTGGTAATCTTCTCGTTTTAAAAACATTCTTATATTCTTCATTCCTTTTATTGCATCTTAAAATAAAGTTTATTTCTAATCTAATATTTCTAATTCTCTATATTTAACTCCTCGTTCTTTATTCCTTTCATTGTGCTTGAGCCTTTAGTCGTAGTCTTTGAGCGGCGCAAAAATCCCTTCTCTCCTTGACAAAAAGAAGAAGACGTCTGTAAAATGTCCGGAAGAAAGTCGAATGTAATTGAAACTCTAGGGGACGAGAATAAATCGAAAGTTACGACATCGTCTTCTCAAAAGCTTTCGCGCACTTCCAGACATTGGCCAGACGCCTCTCGAAACGATTATGCGTGATGAAACGCGGAGTTTACCTTGAATCCAAGTTCACCGGGATTTTCGGCCTCGAAGTCGTAAAGGGCTGTGCAGCATGGCGTTCTTGACATCGGTGTCCTCGCTGGCGACTTGCTCGGTGAGGGCAAGGGTGAAGCTGAAAATAGTCGGCACCGAGTGCTAAACTACTGAAAGCCACGCTCGAGAAAAACACGTCGCTGCGTACACACGACTGTGTTATGCCGTGTTTCAACTACGACAACATTCAAAACACGGTGTTCGGCTTGCGAACGAACGATCGTCTACACGCGCAACATTGTGTCGGGCAAAGCGCGACGAGATGCGAGACGTCACCGGTCTCTGCGTTCCGATGCAATAATAATAAAATAACGACGCCCTAAGTGCTCGAGAATGAAAGTAAATTCTTCTATAGAAAATAAATTCTTCTATTGAAAGTAAATTCCTCTATCGATATACAAGTATATAAGTAATCATCGATGGAAGTTGCGTGAGCTAATTGAGGTCTCTGCGACGAGGAGGAAGTAATTCACTTTCGCTTTTTGTGAGAATACTATATCTGCGTGAAAATTGTAGTAATAAAAAAATCATAATGATAAGGTAAAAAATATATAATATAAAAAATTGTAACGATGAAGTACGTAAAATATATAACTTCCCAGAGTTACATTTCTCGTAATAACAAGATAAAAAATTGGATACAAGAGATTTATATCTTTTTTAGATCTCCCAGATCTGCCGTGATTTTTCAGATAAGCTGTTAGAAATGAAAATTACACTAAGAGAAATTACAGTTACTTTCGGCCTCAGCTATACCCACTTTTTATGGCTTTAACCATAAAAATAGTAGTAACAACATGTACATAAAATTATCAATATCAACACTATAAGTAACGCTTGTTAGAAAAATAATTCTTCTGACTATAATTCTTTCACTATGATGATTATTAGTTGTGAATACCAAATATGTTTCTCTTCAGTGTGCAGTATAAACTGGAAAAATTCTAAAAGCTTCGCAAATATATATTCCAAACGATCGCCGAGATTCTTCCTTCCCGTTACAGGTAGACCGAGTTCACTTAAAAGTTACTTAACACAACCTTCTTCTACGGCACAGGGTGGCAGGCTACTATTTAACAAGCATGCACGGTGATCAAGTCATCAGCATCGTCATGGGAAAGCGGTGAATAATTCTGTTGAAAGAAAAATGAAATATGCGGGATCGATCGCACCAACATGGCTTCCCGATCATCGATAACGAACTCGACGCCCGTGTCTGATTGGTATCTCTGTCCACGTGGACCGAGAAACTTTAGGGTAATTACGGATCGGCGTAAACGTTGGTGCAACCGCCCGCCTGCGGCAGGCTCGCGCGCGGGAAGGAATCGCGTTTGTCCCTTCGCTCGTTGGATAGAGAAGGAAACCCCCATGCAAAGTTTACCATTGGCAGATTGTGGCGGGTTTCCGGCCGGAAATAGCTCGAGCTGCGAGCGCTTCCCGTCCGCATGAATCGGAGAGCCAGCTCGACTTGCCCCTACATTGTGTCAGAAGGACAGACATTCAGGTATGCCACATTATACACACAGCACAGTCGGAGGAAGAGTAGTATGATGGTGTAACAACGCGCGCGCGCGCGCGCGCGTGTGTGTATGTGTGTGTGTATGTGTGCGCGCGTTTCACGCGAAATCGCGAGAGTCGGATCTTAAAGGACTCGACGTCCGTTGTTCAGACGCCTAATTGACAGCGTGATAAATGAACGTACACCTGTACGTGCCACGGGCGAGCTCGCGAAGTTCCGTTCTTTTTGTGGAAGGATCGATCGAACATCGATACTCCATTAATTCTCGAAATAAACCGACGTTTATGCGGCACTACTACGTCTCGACTGGTTCTCGGGCAATGTTAAATTTGCATCCCGCTCGCGCTAATTTCACTCCCATCGCCGGTTTGCCGTTGGGATACGTTTGGATGCGTTTAACGTGAAATTAGATAGGTCACGTTGTTCGGTTTTGACGGGTAAACGTGGTACAATTGATACGTGCGAGAAAAAAAGACAGAGGAAGGGAGAAAGAAAATGAGACACAGAGGACGTCCCGACGACGTTAGACGGTTTCGTTAGAAGTCGTTCTATAACAGGGTGGAAGGGAAGAATGCAATATCGGTCAGTTATGTACGACGTAAGAGGGATATGTAAAAACGCCAGCATAACAGAGNGGGGGGGGGGGGGAGGGAGAGGGACAACAGTTAGACAGCCAGACCACCCGAGTGTCGTCGCGTTGTGGCGGGTATTTGTGAAATTCGTTTTACCGTGAAGTGAGAAGTTCCCACCGTTCATGTGGTCCGACGCCGACAACCCTTCCACGTGCAGGTCCGCGAGCGTCTTCGGCACGAATTCCATCTTCGGTCTGTTCATCGCCTCCTCTTTCCTGGAGAGCGACAATTGTCCGTATTGTGAAAACGAATCAATCAAGACGAGTATTAGGCGGACTTAGTTTCAGGGTAACGCATGGCGAGCTAACCGAGTCCTTTTGGCAAAATTTTCGTGTTCCTTTAATCTCTCGTTCGCGTAAAAAAAAAAGAAACGAAAATTTGGTTCAACGAACAAAAGGCTGACCCGGCGCATTAGTGCATCTACCAATTATCCGCCAGAAATAAAATTACTGTTAGCAGTTGAATCGACCTTTTGGTGGTTGTACCAGTGGCGGTATCTATATCATATATGCGACTATATTTCGGTTTCGTTAACCCATTTGCGTCATTAGTGCGTCTATGCGCTCGATTTCGCTGGTCATTATCGCCGGAGCGCACATATGCGCTCGTAGACTCACGTTCACGGTGAGTCAGCGACCAGCACAGTGGGCGCTGAAATATCAAGTTTTTTACACTTTTCGACATATTTGTCTTCAATTTGTTAATGAAAAGTGGACAAATTCATTATAAGAAATGAGAAAACAAAATCAATTAAATATGACTGCTCCGAGAAATAATAAACTGAATATATAAAGCCACGAGGAGCCAAAGCATGGATATACAATGCTATTTAAATATTAGCATTGACAATATTGATATTTTTTAATTAAAACTATTATCAATATTAATATTTAAATGATACTATAACATCTGTACTTCGACTTCTCTGGCCTTGTATAAAAAAGAGAGAAACTTTTTGGGCAAATTCATACAGTAAAAATATTTCGGGCAATTTCTAAAGAGAAAGACATATTTTATCCCTGTATGATGCAAATGGCTTAACCCGTTACTAGTGATTAATGTCTGGTTCCACTATCACGGTTTAAATCTGATAAACGTCTAACTCGACGAAATTGACCGATCGTCTCGGTTGAATTGATCAATGCGATTGAACAATTCCGTCGAGTCAATTGTCGATTAAATTTACACCATGAATCGTGGAATCGGGCATAAATCTTGCAGCTGAGACTCCTGCGTCAGATCGTCGATCTGACGCGAGCGCAATTTGTGCGATGAAATTTGCATAAACCCTGAGACATGGTTCTCGGTAAATCTTAACGTGTGATTACGAGCGTACTTTTCCAGAAGCGTTTCAGTCAACACCCTGAGGATGTCGGTGCACTGTTGATGATATTCGAGGAGAGCCTCGCTGAAAGTCGCCAGTTGTGCCACTTGCTCGATCTGCAAAGGGGATACGAGTAAGAATCTCGAGCTTAGCGTCAAGATATCGCGGATCGTCGTCTCGGATCATCGATGAGACGACGACAACGACTACGACGACTTACATCGTTTTCCAGCAAATTGAACATGCCCATCTGCGCCAGATGAAGGCTTTCCGCGAACTTCTCCTCGGCCTGACGGATCTCGTCGTCTGAAACGTGAGAACCTGTTCGCAAACGGTCGCCCCGCCGACGTATTAAAAAAGGTTGCACTACTGGGTTGCTTGGTTGCCTAATCTAAACACTTAAAAATACTGCGCGCTCGGGAAACGGAAGCGCAATTAATTCTACGCACGCGGGGGAGGGTGGAGGGGCGCAGCTATTCTGACACACTGGTAAAGGAAAAGCGTGAAACGAAATTAAAAAAACTTCCTCGCGCACGGCATTATCATTCTCTGTAAACAACAAACAGCGGCGTGAGGGGACATCCCGGGATACGACAGATCCCGGGGATCATCTAATCAGGCGGCGTGATCGCAAATATCGACGACTACGTACGCGAGACTAGTTAGCTATAACTAAGCTGCTGCAGTTGCTGCTGAAACGCGAAACGAAAGTCACGTACCAGTATATGGCGACGAGGTGCTCGATCGCGCTGGACTTCCGAAATGCGGACTGACGGACACCTTCCCAGTCGCTAAATCGTTAAATCGGCCGTCCAACGAGAAACGAGCGGGTCGCAACCGGCAAAAAAGCGAAAATCATCCGGGCAAATCATGATGATGCAACGGAATCGATCGCAAGAATTCGCGTTAGCGCGCGCTCAATCGCTCCTGTCGGTTTCGCTCGATAAAACCGAGCCAATCGTGCTAACATCAGCCCATAAAATAGATAGTAGCAGAAACGAAAGAAGAAGAGGAAAAGGAAGGACGAAAAGGAAAGAGAGAAAGAAAGAAAGAAAGAGGAAGGAAAACGTTCCGCACATGCGAACATGTAACATTTCTTTCGCTCTACTTTCCACGATGTGTGTACGGTATATACACGTGCGTGTAACTCTAGTTTATCGTTTTACTCGATCGTACGATCGTGCAGCGGAACATGCGCGGAGACGAGAGAGAGAGGGAGAGAAAGAGAGAGAGAGAGAGAGAGAGAGATCTTTCTCCTTTCTATTACGCGCGCCGTTCGCCTCTACCCGTGCAACGATTTCATACGATATCGCATTCGTAATAACGCGCTGCTCCACCGAGAGCGAATCATCGCTTCACCGGGGGAAGAGCGAGAGTGTATGCGATTCTACTTTTTCATGCCGACAATGGGAAAAATGAAACCGCCTCCGTGAGAAGCTTAAAAAGTCCGCCGACGTGTCGTTACGTTGAAAAAGAGCACCGGTGGACGAGTTGAAATAGAAACCGTCTCGAGATCAGCGAACGAGTAGCTCGAGGACTGATCGCCCAAGTGAGGAATGTTTCTCATCAAACAGAGATATATATCGAAAAGTAGAATGCAAAAGATACAATTTATATATACACGGGGAAAAAGATTTCTTTCGATCAAGTATATCGAAAAAACAATATTATTTAGAGGAAATTATATATATATATATATATTTCGTTTTCAATAAAAAGTTTAATCTTATTATATATTATAAGTATCGTCCCGCTGAAATAAGGGATTTTTAAAAATATTTTTCTAACATAGAAATTCTTTCAAATAATTTATTGCAACTATTGTAATGTTTGGATGAAAACAAGAAGAGATATTTGATAAAAGGATATTTATTGTTTGAGAGACCGGACAATCCTGTTTATTGAATATTGAAATATTCGGTCGTTTGTTCTATTCGAAAAAATAGATTTGTTTCAATTAAAGAAATTTTATTAAATTCAGAGAAATCTTTTCTCTGTTTGCACTAAGAGGAAAAAACTGGCAATCTCACTGTAAATTATTAGAGATTTTCAACGCCAACCATATCTTTTTCCCTAACAAAAAGCAGTGAGTCAATAATTATCCGCACTTATTGTGTTATAAATTTGTGTAGGCTGACAGTACATTTTTTCCCGAGTGGGAATGAAGAAACTTGTGATGTTGGATTAAGTATTGAAAATCAAAGGGACTATATTGAAAAGTAAAATGCTTATAAATTTTTTACTGTTCTCATAATAAATTTTATATATAGAGTGCGGAATAATTATTGACTCATCCTCGTAGTTCTAACTGTTAAAAAGCAAGTGCAGTTCTAACAAGAAGTAATAGTAATATGCTGGACAAGATTATCATAAACAATATTATTGAAGCGTTCATTATAAAAAGTGGTTTTCCCGACTATAATCATTTCCCCAACTGTGTAATTATACGGAAGAAACAGTTGGGTCGAAATTACCCGAAATGAGCAAACCAAAAGCGCTATGATTAAAGGAGAAACTGAATTTCTGGTTACAAGAATCGAATTTGTCTCATAAGAATCGGAAATTCTGTTCCTCTTTCAACCAAAATATGTCTAGTTCATTCATTTTAGATAAATTCAACCAAACTGTTTTTTCCGTGTACAGTCACGAGTATCGGTCATTTTTCTTTAGTGTACGATATCTCGTTGAAAGATCGAGCTTGAAACCATGAAAACATGGATTCTCGACAGGCGTGACCTTCTTCTCATCAAAGTTACCATCGGTGGGCCATCGTTCCCCGTGCGCTTACGTTCCCCTTTACGATCCCCATAATCCCCGGGAATCACAATTTCGCGGTTCCCGGCGATGCTACACGACTTGTATGACGATAGTATCGTCATCCCGGTTACAGTCCCATCACCGAGCGCAAGTGGTTTTTATTTCAACTCTTTGAAATCGCGAGCGTTCTCTACGCGTTCTCGCGCGCGCTGCAAGGACACGTGCGGCTGCGGCGTCGCTCGCGTCTGAATAAATCAATAAGAACGCGTACGCGAGAAAGAGAGGGGGAGAGAAAGAGAGCGTGCAGCAGGGTGCTCGCGTACCTTTCGCTTGACGTCTTCGTTTGCAATCGAAATCCAGCCTGCGACCTTGCAGTTTCTTCCGGTGATGCTAAAATGAAATTCAGAGAGAAAGATGAGATCACACGCCGGAGACACACTCTGGGCAAGGTGAGAAAGTAGTAGCGAACTCCCGTCCCCAGCGACACGAACGGCGGCGGGGGAACGCACAACTTTTCTAATAAGCGTACCATCACTTCTTTGAGATCCTTGGTTTGCAGATGGTGCAGCGGCTCGAGGAAGTTCTGCTTGATGTTGTCGTCTAACGAATATTTCACGTCGGCCATCTGCTTCATGGCTTCGCCTATTTCAATGAGAGCCTGGGCTACAAGAAATGATGGAAAAAAAAGGATAAAGGACGAAGAATTATGTGGTGCGTCCCGTCGCTTTATCGATTCGCAAAATGTTCCGCGTACTTAACTGAACTTTCTCAACTCTCTTGGGTTTTTCGCACGGAAAAAAAATTCCGTTGAATCGGTAAAATTTCCAACAGTAGAATAACTGGAGCAGATCTTCTTCTTGATTCAATGGCAAATATTATTAAAACTACTATATTATATATTGATTCAATAACTAAGATGTTAGTTTCAATGATATTGCTATTGAATCAAGAAGATTTGCTCCAATTACGCATACTGCTGGAAATTCTATTGATTCAACGGCATTTTTTTCTTGTATATTTTTATACAATCTCGAAAACTGGTTTTAAAAATCAAGAATTACAAGCAGGAAAAAAAGACTGGTTGTATTAACGTAACAATGAACGAGTAAAACGCGTTTTCGTCGAAGAAAACAGAATTTCTGGTTCTAAGAAGCGAATTTGGTTAATGAGAAATTCCGTTTCCTTCAACGAAAACGCGATCGTTCGTTCGTCGTCACGTTAATTTATTCAATCTTTTTTCTCCGTGCAAAAAATAGACCCAAGTTAATAAGATACAACACAAAGTTTAATTCGCGTGTGGAGTCAACTATTATGTATTTAATAGACGTTATTAATGGAACTTTATACTTTACTTGCGCACTCCAACGCTCGGTTTTTATAGGTCCGTTTTTTGTGTGGTTTCTTTTCATTTCTAACACTAGTTTTATTCTTTCCTTAGATTTCCATGCGACATTGAGTACCGATGTTTTATTACCGGCATAATCATGTTTAATTCGCACAAAGAACGGAATTGCAATACGAATAATTGCGACGCAGTTTAATTCAATTCGCGCGAAATTATTCCTCTCGTACGCGGTCAATTGTGAATTTCTCCGCTTGAAAACAACGAGCCGCCGAACGGGGAGAGAATTTCTGCTGCGTGGAGTCGCTCTGGGGAGGAGCTTTCAGAAAATGAGAGAATGCTCTCGAGAAAAAATTCCGTCGCGGCAAGGCGGCGGCATAACGTTAGGTCGCTCGGTTGTGAAGCGCATGTACCGAAAATGCTGTCCTCGCCCATCTTCTTGCCGTAGGTGAGCATGCAATCGCCGAGTACACCTTCCGGCTGAGGATAGGTCGAGGCCTTCGCCTGGCCGCTGAGCTTGCTGATGCCCTTGACCGCAGCCATCTTCGCTCTCGCCGTTGGATTCGGCTGGAGGAACTCCTTCGTCTTCATCTGCAGCTCCTCCACGAGCTCGTAGGTAACGTCTGTTTTCTACATAGGACGTTTTCACGTGAACACATTGCCGGTTAAGTCGCTCCGGCTGCGTTGAGCCCCCCCCCCCCC
>NW_014555275.1:183550-258760 GCF_001313825.1 Dinoponera quadriceps | reverse complement strand
CCCCCCCCCCCCCGGGTGGGGGTGCGAGGGATCTGCAAGCGCTCAAAACGGAGTCTCGCGGACGAGAAACGTCAACTTCATTGTCGAGGACCGTATCGAGTCGTAACGTCGAAAGTACGTCGCCGCCGGCAAAGCGAAATATTTCGGCAAACGCGAGGGGGTGAGCACGTGACTCTTTCAAAGACTCGTTTTACAATGCGCTCGAGTACAGAACATTCCGCACGTATATCCCCTTCCCCCCCGTCACGCCAAAAAGCGCGAGAAGCGCTTTTTGAACGGTTTGACGCGAAATTGATAAAATCCACACAGCAAGGGGCCATATAAGAGAGGTAAATATTTGAAATTTAGTAATAACACTCCGACGTGGAATGCGCGAGTCATCCCCTTTTCACGGCGACCTCTCGTAAAGAACCGCCGCGAGAACGTGTAGGGAGGAAAAAGCAGCGCTTCGCCCCCACGCAAAAATACACAAACTCACCCTCTCCATATCCACGAAGTCGACGTCGAGCTTCGTTCCCTCCGCTCCGCCCATCTTCTCCGTCATATACTGCAAAAAATTCATCAGGCGGTTAAAATCCAGCGTAAGCACAGTCGTGAGATAAATAACACACCCCAACGACTTTGCTCCCGGAATTCCTCTCGGTGAAAGATATCAAAAAGAGTGTAAATTCACTCGAGACGAGCGTGAAACTGCCGCCGCCGTGCAAATAAAGTCGCAAGAGCGGACATTTAACTCGAGCTTAGGGTGGATTATTGATTCATACGTGTGAATATTTCCCTCGATTCAAGAGAACTTGTTTCTAGTGAGGTACAACTTGTGCGAATTACCATTAGTCTAGGTCTACAACAGGTGCTTCAAGCTCTAAGCCTTAAGAAATTGGCCAATCATAGTCGAATGTGAGGAGAATAATCGATTGTGATTAGTCAATTTCTTAAGGCTTAGAGCTTGAAGTATTTATTGTAGACCAGGACTTACGTCTTTCGAAAAATCAACTTTTTGATCAAACGAAGAAGCATTTATGGGCCTTTAGCAGCAAAGCACGGATTTTTTAATGGACATATCAATATTGTCAATATTAATATTTACTAATAAATACTGCCTCCTGGCGGTATTTTTCGCAACGTTTAGTGTAAATTTATAGCAATAATTTTTCCTGGTCAGGTTAATTGGGGAATCATGTATTAATTAGGGTCAAAACATAAGATCTTGGCATTTTTTAATTTTTCACACTAAAAAATAATTATAACTATTAAAATTTATAATAACTACTAAAATTTGGCGAATAATAATTACTAAAATTTGGCGAATATTTGCCGAGCAAATTTTGATTACTGCAACCAAATATTTAGTTCCGTATACTAAATATATAATATATAGAATTACAGTATTGTATATGCAATATATGAAACTAAATTATTTGGTTAGTAATCCAATGTTTGGTCGGCAAATATTCACTAAATTTTAATACTTATTAATAAATTCTTTTTCAGTGCGCAGATCGGAGATCTGATATTTCGGACGTATAGTAACTTCATTTTGGTTAGACCAAGAAAGGGAGCAATCTTTCTCAATTAATTTTTTTAACGCTACAGTGGTCATGTAGGTGACAGGTGTCACCCATGTGCACTAAAATGTGTTTTCCGAAAAATACCAGCAAACATCCATCTTGCACTTCCGTGTATTTCATGTCAGTTAGGGGCTGCTCTCGTCCGTTTTAAGTTATATCTTTTATAATTGTTATTTCTATATAAATAAATAAATATCGTTATTTTCTAAAAGAACTATTTTATTGAAAATGTGAATTTAAAATGGAAGACATTTGTCATTCATGTATACTAAAATGCAAAAATATTAAAAAGCATCCAGCTTACGCCATGCATTTGTCAATTAAGGACTGCTCTGGTCTGTTTTAAATCAAATATTTTATGATTGTTATCCTTGTATAAATAAATACTATTACTTTCTAAATTTCTTTATTGGAAACGTCAATTTAAAATAGAGGACACCTGTCACGTCCCCGCGATCACCTTCCAGAGTTAATGATTAATATTAAATATATAATTACAAATGAAATCAACTTTTGAGATCGAAAAAATAAAGCACATTGGATTCATTCTCCAACTTCGAACGTGCATGTTCACTCGACGATCTATAACGGAAGAATTCGCAGTACATTCGCAGTACATGAGCGAAAAGTCACTCGACTTCGAGTGACGTGCCTGTCACTCGACTTTTCGAATGGAAGAAATTTCACTCGAAGAAATTCAGAGAGTACGTCTCTTGAAATCTTCGCAAGGAAACGGTGCAGTTCGTAGAACTAATCGGCGCTCATCACGCTTCCTTACTCGACCCTAAACGCCGCTTAGATGAAACGCGATGAGCTTCGGCGCGTGTCTCTTTCTCTCTCTTTCTCATCGTGACTCGTGTATCCTGCGAAGTAATCAAAATAATCTCGGGAAGAAATAATAACAGTCCCCGAGTAGTACAATTTCTCCGTGCTGTGCGAACCGTTTACGAGCACGGAAATTGTAATTCTAAGCGGAGAGCACTCTTTGCGAGACTTCCTCTCGATATCAGAGAGACACAAAGAGATACATGTTCGAGGGTCCCAAAGGAATTCAAACGAGGCGAAGTCGAGCGCTAATTACCGTCGCCGCATAAGCGGAGATCCAGAGAAGAAGCAGCCGGAAGAAGAAAGAAAAGCTTCCTTCTCTTTCAAAGCGCTGTTAAACGCGCGTTTCGCGCGCGCAACTCGATTTCCCACCCTCGCTCAAATATTTATCCCCGGCGAGCGGCCGGAATGCCCGATAATCGGAAGAATGTCTGATTAATACGCGACGTCGTGTCCTATTAAATCGACTTCCTCGAATGTGAGCGACGCTGAACGGGAATGGCATAATCCGAGCTAATGCCGCGCGCGCGATTTATTCCCCCGCCCGATCAATGGCGTGTACAAGGCGGCAGAGGAGAGAGAGAGAGAGAGAGAGAGGAGAAAAGGGCAGGGGGGACGATGAGGAAAAGGGAAGGGAAAAGGGAGGGAGGGAGAGAGAGAGAGAGAGAGAGAGAGAGCGGACGCGCGCGCGAAGATGGTATTGCGAGGGATAATCGAGCTCGCTCGCAAAGCGGGACCTCGCTCACGGGAGAGTGAGGCGCTCTCTCCAGACAAAGAGACCCTGACCCATATCTAACGATGACCCACTTTCACGGGGGTGTGCAGGGACGTAGCCGTCAACTCGATAAACGTCATCCCGGAGTAAATTTGACCCACATCGAACGGCACTCTCGTGCAATGTCACGCTCCGCGCGAGCGTCGTGCACAACCCATGTCTCCGTGTCGTCCTTCGCAAGGGGGTGGGATTATTTCACCGGTGTTCACTCTTCTCTTTCGTCGTCTCCAATTAAGAGCGCTTCCATTCCCGGCGTCGAACGTCGCGTGGTAAATTCCACGGTAGCGTAACGTAAAAATACAATAGGTAGGTTACGTAAAAATACAATCGGGAAAGAGCGATGCGGACGCGAGATTGGAAGGCCGATCGCGCGTCGGTATTAATAACCGGCATCATGATTCTTGCAACGAGAGCGGGAGCGACTGCTCGGGGGAGAAGCTCACATTTGAAAGCGCTTTAAAGTCAGCCCGTGGTATCGCAAAACTCTTGACACACATCCGGCGGCTCTTTCGGCTTTAAAGCGCGCCGCCTTTAAAACGCTGAGACAACCTGCGCGACACCAATAGCGGATTCAATAGGTGTCGATCTAAATAAGGATTAATTGCTCGGCTCCCGCGACGGGTGCGTTCGCGCCGGCGAAGAACGGTGGCGAGCGAGCCCCAGGATCGAAATCGCCTGCCGAGAAAGCGAACGAATATGCCTCTGTGTGTGTGTGAGAGAGTGTGCGTGCGCGCGCGCTCTTTCTCTCTACACCGAGAGAAATTATAGTTATCTTCGGCCTCAACTACATCCTTTCTACGGCTTTAAGGGGGAGGATACCGATGACGAACTTGATAACCGCCGATAACGTAAGCGGCGATCTTCAAAATGTTATGTTACGCACGGAAAAATAGCACTAGATTCAAGTAAATAATTCTAACAATTATTCCAATACTTCTCAGCAAACTTTTGCTTGGATTAAGTGAATATCACTTGAACGTAGCACTTTTTTCTATATTTAAATCGAATTTACTTAATCCAGGTAAAAATTCGCTAAGGAGTATTGAAGTGATTATTTACTTCAATCTAGTACTTTTTTTCTGTACATAAATACTGACACGATCACGATATTCTTCTTATTTTTCGTATATATGTAAATTTCTCTTACGTAAATGCAAATGCGATATATATAAGTGTGAATGCGATGAATGTGCGTTACTTCTCCTATATCTAACGGAAAATCAAACCAAAATGTATAAAAATCTTTCTGCAAACTTCTCGAATCCTTTTAGGCTTATAAATTTTATTGGAAAAGTATTAGAATGTTCTTTTGGAAATTTCTCTGATTGGAGCATTGATACATTTGGTATACATACATGTTGCAGGATTTCTATGTCAGGAAACTATTTACGCTAATTTAATTAAATCTTTTTCTCTCGTCCGCTGAGAGAAAAATATTTTATATTTGTAGCTATAATTACACTGCAAACAAATAAGAGAATCATTTTTGTAGCAAGTTATTATAGCACTAGGTATGATAACCTTGTACGCATATTACTATTATACTTTTTGTTCGATTTTCTTATTAGATCAATTGACTTTTTTGTTAGATCAACAAAAAGCTATAGTTGGCACCGAAAAGACTATAATTTTAGTGACAATATTCAATTTTTTCTCTCGATATAATCAACGCCGACTTTCGCAGGCGTATTCGGTCATCGATTCGCGCGATATCAGGTCGCGATTGGGAATGCACGTCCGCGGATTATGTCCTTGCGCGCGATGCGTACTGCAAAACATACATGTCGAGGTCGGAGATTCGGAACGGAGGAGAATTCGACAATACAAATTGAAATATTTAGCGAGAAAAAGTTGGAAGAGCTTGCGTAAAACGGATTATTCTGCCCATTGTGGAATATATATCGCTGTATTGCTGATACGTGCTATTTAGCACGTATCAGCAAATGTCGGGCGTTTCAACGTGCACGACGTAACTAATTGAATACGATAAATTAAATATGTGATCAATAGCGAGCGAACGTTACTGTCTGACCATGCATTATAAAATGTATGCATTATAAATTATATTCGTTTACAGTCTCTTTCTCTCTCTCTCTCTCTCTCTCTCTCTCTCTTTCTCCGGTGACTAATTTTAGTAGAGTCTCGAAGCAAGCGGTAGAAATCAACGCGACAGTCACAACGTGTTAAATGTTAATGCAGACCTTTTTCACAAACGATCTCCATTTGACTTATAATTACAATCGTCATCGAATTTTTATTAAGGACTGGTGCAAAAGTTCATCGAATTTTTAGCCGAAGTGCCAGAATAAACAATAGTGTCCATTAAATACCGTCCAAGTGATCGCGGCCGCGAGTGCGGTAAAGTGAGATGTGATGAAGTGAGTGAAGTGCAATCGATGTAGGACGACGACTGTTCGCTACAGAGGCTGAATGCTGGGGACATGGATCTAGTGGACGTCGTGGCTGGACGTCGTGGGATATCAACGCGCAAAGTGGTGAGTAGCGAGCAGTACAATTTCAACCGTAACGTATTTCATGAAGTTTGCGTACTTGCCGGTGCGGGACCGTTTGGAAAAAAAAAAAAAACATTTAAAAATCAATGATAGCGCGTGTGTAAAATTATAAATAGCAATAAATTAACAGATAAATATGTAAATATCAATGAATATTTCTTAATATTAAATAATAATTAAATGAATCTTAATGTATTAATAGCAATAATTATTAAAGTATACATTATCGTCGATAGTTACGGTAGCGTTGACGACAAAAACAGGTTTGCCGACTATAATTAGTTCACTTGGCGTTCGCCAAGCAATTTTTTCTCAACGCACGTTCAACGAACTTATCCGCCGTCGTTATTCACCATTTTCCGCCATCTCCTTGTTAATTGTCTGATTATGCGTCTGTGACATGAGTCATCTACCCGAGTAAAAATTTTGATTCTATGTATGGTTAAATCTAATTCTATAACACAGTGGGAGCCAAGATAACAAAATCGGTCCGATTCCAGACGTTGTAATTTTAATAATACAATTTGCTCCTACCTCGACCTCAATAAAGTCTTAAATTTCCGTTTTCGTTGTTTTAACGTTAAAATCCGTCCAAAGTGGCATTAGAAACAAATCTGAAAGGTTCAAGAAAGAGTTATCAAGTGTCAATATCGTCAAAATAGGTTTTCATTAATCTGAGGGTCATCTAAGTAGACGCAAACTATCCACAAGAGCGTCAAGGAGGCATCAAAATTTCTATCCAGCTCGATATCGAGCCGATGAAATCACCGACGATCCGAGGAATGTTCGCAAGTCCCCAATAATATAACCACTTAATCACCCATGACGCGAAGGTAGTACGAGGCGTGGGCGGTTGTTATCAAGAGCCAAGGGAGACGTAACCTTTATTAAGCGTATCGTGTGCGCGCAAACAGGACCACATTTCAGGCGCGGCACATAGGAAAGGCAGGAGTAGGTGGAGGATGTGGGAAAGCGAACATACTCTCGAAACGTCGCACGGTCGATCGACCCTCTGTATCATCGACGAGTTTACGACGTCGGGAAAGCATCGCGTAAAAATATCCGTTCGCCGTCCTCCGACATCGATAACGACGAACAGGATATCCGCGATATTGCGACCTGCCGGCATAACCCGCGACACAGAACAATGGTGCGACGATGCACTTGGGACGCATCGAGGGAGATATATATATTTTTTTTTATATTATATATATATATTTCAGGTGTGTATGCGCGGGAGCGCGGAAAGTGAAGCACGACGCTCGATTTGGCGGGTTTTCGAGTACAGAACGGAGTACAGAACACGCGAGCGTCAGATTGTTCCTTTCTCCTTGACGAAGTGATGCTCATACTGAGAGAGAATAATGCTTGTAACTATAATCATCATAGTGAGAGAATTAGGGAAGGCCGGGGTAGGTTCGAATGCGAGGCAGGTTAGTAAAATTTCGTCTATATACTTATTGTGAAAGAAATAATGGCAAAAGGAATAACAAATTTTAGTTATTACAAACGAAACTATACAGATTACAAAATTTTTTTCGTAGCATAAAAACATAGAAGAAAGTCGTCGCTATTATCGTCGTCTAGTTAATACAACAATTAGTCGATTGAAAAGTTTTAATTCACCGAAATTCCTAAAAGTTACCGAGTCCCCTATGACCCCTATAGTCGGGAGAATCATTTCTCCAGTAAGTGTTATTATAGTATCGGCAATAATGATTTTACATCCATATTGCTATTACCCTTGTTTTTGTTCAAATTATAAAAAGGATATAAGTTGAGGCCGGAAATAACTGTAATCTTTTTCAGTGCACGTTGGAAATAAATTCACGAAAGAAAGAAAAAAAAATATCAACAAAAATCCGGCTCTTTCAACCCGGAAGTCAAACCCAGCGCTTCCCCGCATCGCAAGAGCCCCAAATGTCGAATGGGGGCGATATGGAAATTCTGACGATATTTACGTTGAGGATATTCGAAGAACGAGGGGAGCGAAAGGGAGGGTTCGCCCCCGCAACGACCGGCACTTCTCATCTCGCTCATGAAGCGTATCCGGAAACACGATTAATACACGTCGACTGTCGCGTTGATTCCCGTCGAAATTGCACAAAAGCTCAACCTGACGATTGAATTGCAGAGACACGGTGGATAAACGTAACCCGAGATCCGCGTGATACGTCTGTCTCGCTTCATCGACTTTCCAGTGGCCGCACAAACGATTTTTCAAAATGCAATTAACCGTGCTTTGTACTTTGTAATTTAATGAGACACGGTAGTATCATATATTTGCCGGCCACCGTCACGGCTGTTTAAAGGTCAGATGCTGCGTCCGTCGCCGTCGGGAATTTCGGGCCCCGAGAAGTTGCCCGGGCTGATCGATAGCTTATAAAATTGCTCGTTATACAACAGGAGAGCTGCGCGAGCTCCCGCGCAACAATTCGCCTTGTTACCCCACGCGTCGCCTCGCGCTTCCCGCTTGGGCGAGCTTTCGCCGCTCGACCCGGCCCCGTGCATTTGGCATTTGCAGCGAGCTGTGCGGTGCAGCGCGGCAATTAAGACCACGATAACATGCAGTCGCCATCACGGTCGCTGATAGGACACACTCGCGTTGGCAAGCCTATTAAAACTTGCGCTCTTTCCTTCCGCTCGCTTGCCGAAGAGCAAAATCTCGAGAAACACGCGGCAATGTTCAGAATGATAAATATCGTGATGAATAATCGCGAGAAAAATCCGAGGAAATGAGCCGAGAGCTCTGCAGGATCTCATTCTGAGCTTTGAGAGAAAAGGATAACGGAGAAAAGCTGATTCTGATTTTAGCAGAATTCCTCACGATGTTTGCGCGAGTAAAAGGGATTTGCATCATTTAATCACTTTATTACTGCAAATACTTGCAGTAATAAAGTGATTAAAAACTATACACTGAAGAAAGAGTGCGACCGTTTAAATAATATTTATTTCATCCAAATGAAGTGGTTGCTCCAATATTCCTCGGCAAATATAAAAGTAGAAATATAATTGACTCTATACATGATATATTTCCTTCGTATAGGTAGATATTTATTTGTACGTGTTAAAACAATGGACAAGTATTAAATTTTTAATATGAGGATATCAGAATTTATTTTTAGAAATTATTCATTGAACAGGAGAATTTAAATAAAAAAAAAATTCTAGTTTTCTTCAATGAAAAAGAAATATTATATAATTTTATTAAATATATACTCTAATATATACTCTCTTAAATCAATCCTTAAAATTATTTTATATTTGTATTCAGTAATTTATTTATAAATTAAGGTATGGCGTTCAAGTAAGTATTTACTACAAGCTATTTAAATTTATAAAAGTATTATTTGATTTATATAAGAAGCTGAAAAAAACGAGTAATTATGTTTATTTGATTCTAGCACTTTTTTTTTCTATATACGCCTTCCACGGCATCTAAGCACAAAGTGACGCGTCACCAAGAGCTTATAAATATTTAGGTCTCATCTCTGAACTCTTATCTCAATACGCTCATGACGTCGGTCTTTCGTTGACGTTGCACTTCGAAGTGCACCATTTCAGGAAGCCGCGCAACTTTGACTCTACATCTGTTAATTTGCAGCATTGTTAATTTGCGACTCTGACTGTACAGATGTTAGAACCTTCGCCGTTCAATTAAAAGTTCAATGACTTTTCTTGGCTCTATAATTGTATTCTCTTCGGACGACGCACCGATGCATCCGCAGGATGCAGCTGCGCTGTCTTTTCCAACGAAATCGTGCGACTTTTTTCTCCTTCCTCTTACGTGCGTACAGAAATCGATTCTCTGCATTTCTGTCGAGAGAAACCAGCGCGCGCGTGTACAAATCCACAAACAGCACCTTACGCTGCACCTGCAATCTAGAGAGTCAGTCGGTCGCGTGGGAATAATCGCAGCAATTTTCATTATATTATACGCGTAGGCGGCGCGCTTTCGTGTGCCGTGTATGCAGAATTTCGCACGACACGTAAGCGTGTGTGCGTCCCGCTTAATGCGAGACGCAATCCAACGCGTCGTCAATGTTAGAAATTTCGTAATCGAGTTTTCCACGGTATTTAGAGCGTAATACGCGTGACACATGCTGTATGAACGCGAGTCCGCGCGCGGTATCGCGTGCGGATTTTCGTAAAATCGCACCGGACACGCTTTCAATTACGCCCTTTAAATTTCTTGAAATAAAATCCCTCTCTCGTAAAAACGCAGAGTTGTTCGAAGAGACAGCAGAAATACCGTCGCCACTCGGAGTCGCAACAGTGAATGTTTGACGCAAACCCGATAGAGTGGATTCTTAATTCACGCGAGTGAACATTTCAGTCGATCAGTGAATTTGTTTCAGGGAAGAGAGCCAGAGAAAATCGGATTCACTTCTTCGATTTCGAGTGAATATGCACTCGGCGCGATTCTGAGTGGAGAATTCACTCCGTACGAGAGTGGAAAGTCATTCGACTTGGAGTGACTCGGCGGCTGTCACTCCACCTTTCCAATTTCGCTCGAAGAAATTTGGAGGAAATCTCACTCAAAACGAGTGAACATTCATTCGAGGCGGTAGTGTAATCACGTGGAATCGCAAGAGCGAACTCAACCATATAATGGATTCTTAATCGATACAGCTTAATGTTTCAGCCGTGCAGGGTGAATTTGTTCCAGTTACGCTGAAGTATGTCGAATTCACTCTACTGAAATTTCGACTGAAAATATCCCACTCGGGTGAATATTCACTCACTTTTCGTTCATACAGAGTGAATTCTTTCATTCTCAATATTTTCGAGCGGAAATATATTTTATTAAATACAAATGAAAAGTCACTTCGAGTGACTTAACTGTCACTTCACTTTTCAAGTGATCACTCGGAAAGATTCAGAGTGCCGAAAACTCCGTTTTCGGAAATGTGCACATCTTACTTTTCGGAAATCGAAAAACCTCGCGTACTCATTGCGCACGCCACGTACGACCGTGCCGGACCGTTCTCGGCCAGTTCGCCGAGCGTGTTTCTCTCAATTAACAATCGGCCGTTAATCAGCCCACTCTCGCTACCGAGTGTACCGTAATATTAAGAGCAACGGAGCCCACCACTTGTCCGCGCTAGTCGTCCCGAGATTAAACGCGACAGAGCGACATTGGTCGTTGATACCAGAGTCCTCCGTACGTTTTCGCCCGACAGATAACTGCTATCATCTACATTGTCGGTCCCAATTTTTACTGCGATAATACTCCACCGAGTGACTATCTCCGAGAACCCTTTGTGCGGTTAAATAATTTTATTAAATTAAATAACTTTACAAAATAATAAAAATATTGTTTTTTCTACAGAACAACATAGCTTATTTCAGGGAAGCAACACTTTCAGAACAGAAACGATATTCGATATTAAATTACCTTGTTTACATTAAACAAACCCAAATCAAACAAACGGATATGCTACATCCAAAGGGACTTTTTTTCTATGCTAGAAGAATGTAGAAAGAGTAAAATAAAATTTTACGCCGAGAAATCCCTTTTGCCCGTTTCCGCGAGTGTATTGATAACCGAGGTTCGGCGAAACGAACGATCATTGTGAAACATGACCCCAATGACCCTCAATCTGATCGCATTAGGCGAACGCGCGTATACATTACGCGCTACCTAGGCGACGCGTAATTTCATTAGGACGCCGTGCATTCCGCGGGAACGGCGGACGTCGCGGTCGAAAGTTCGCGACGCCGCTGAATCCGCTCTAAGTAGCAATGCATCGCCGGTAATTGGCATAATGCAACCTAATGTACGAGCGCCGTCGTAATGCGGTCGATTAAACTTTCAACGATACACCACTCGCGTCTCTGAATCGCTGAATCGTGAGCGCGCGCGCGCTCTAACCCCAATTGCTTGCTAGAGCACCACCGTCGACGACGCTCCCTTTCGTCCTTCGTCGAATCAATAGCGCAACAAGGGAGACGCGCGAGACATCTCGCGATTTAATTCACGCGAGGTTGGAATCTGATCTCGATGGAGATAGAATTTCCCCGAGGCCAGAAAGTCGGATTTTCCAACAATTCGCGCTACGGTCGCGTACCCGCTCTCTAAATTTCTCGACGAGAAGTTTCAAATCCAATACAGAAATTTTACTGGAAGGGATATTAAAAATACCGCTGCTCGCGAGAACTGCAAGAGCGGACGCTTAATTCGGAGAACAGATTTCGAATTTATACAAATGTATGATTCAGTCAGGTCAGAGTGAATTTGAATCCAAGGGTGGTCGAATATCTCGAATTTACTCTTCGGTTTACTTTTCGATTTCGAATTTCTGTCTAAATTGCCCGGGGATGAAATAATGTCGCTTAAAACACGTGAAAAGTGGCAGTATTCTCACTCGAACAGTGGTAATACCGCCACACCAAGTCGCAAGAGCGGATGTTTCGCTCAAGCTCGGAGTGGATTCTGACTCCATCGTATGAGCGAATGTTCCGATCGATTGGAGTGTATACGTTCCTGCGACGGTGAAGTACAGTCGGCGACGTGTATGCTGTACCATTTCCTGGATTGAAACTTTGTACCGTTACACAATTTTTTGCCTTTCACATACACACATAAGATCGAAACTGCTATAATTAGAGCCACTAACCCTAGGATTATAACTAGAGTTACTTCTGTGTGATTTGTGATCTTACTTATTATGTGTAAGGCTAAAAGTCGCGTAATTCTTGGTCTAGGGAGTGGTACAGCATATATGATGCCGACTATACATCAGATTCACTTCGCAATTCACAAGCAATTTCTTCTCAGATGAGATTTCCACTCCAAGAAATTCAGAGAGAGAATGGAACCATTCGTTTTGCGTTTCAGAATGGAGGAATTCGCTCGACATGCGTGAAAAGTCTCTCGACTTTTCGAGTATGATTGAAAGGCTCGGTGTAAAAAGCGGTCAGCTGCATTTTTTTAATTCGCACGATATTAACAAAAAAAAAACTGTTTTATGATTATCGTTTAAATATATAAATATAGTTGTGCTAATACATTTTTGGACAAAAATAGTTTTATTGGAAACGACAGTTTTAATAAAAAGTATTTTTCTTAAACGAATTTGACCGGTCTTGGCTCTTCAATTTCGCTCGACGAAACTACGAGAGCGCATCTGACGACGCGGTCATCGCGATCGTCGTTAAGTGGAAATCCACCGAGCTGGTCAGACGCCACACCTGCGGCACTATTTCTACGACTCCTACCTGATTCGCCTTGTTGATCTGCTTCTTAAGCCCGGCGAACGCCATGATGCTGTGTCGGGTCTCGTCGCTTCCCTGGATCACGCAAGATCGAATCGTCCCGCAACTGCAACAAGCACAAAACACAGAAACGCGAGTGAGTAATAAAACGCATGCGATCGACTGGGAAGCGAGAGTGCAGGTGGGGAAAACTACGCGTCATTTTCTACAGTTCGCGCCGCGCAAGAACGGAGCGACGCAGTAAACAGGACGAGGCTCCCGAATTTATGTTCGCCCGACAACGCAGCGCAGCGCACGATGGCTGGCAGTTCGCCAAGGCAAAACGGATGATTTTCAATGTTATCGATCACCTGTGCTTTCCAGCATCGTGACTCGTCCGTCCACTGATGTAACACCCGGCTTTACATCGCTCCGCGTGCGTCGACGGCCGCTGGTGATGGTGGTGGTGGTAATGCACGGTACGCTTTCGCGCGCGTGTCACAGTGATCTCACACGTGAAGCCGTATCGCGACGTGACGACCTGACCTCTTAACAGGCTCTAATGAGAGCAAATAATGCGTACGCTTATTAACGGCGCGCCGACGTGCGCATCGATACACGGGGGAAAAAAGCGACAGTGACCTGCGACGGAACCAGGAGCCAGATGGAAACTCGGCGACGAGAAGCGATATCTCCGTTACTCTGCGACTCGGGACATTCGTGTAAACATTTGACCGCATTAAAACCCAGTTGAGACAACTGAGGGCGATTGACTGAGTACACACAGAGGAAAAAGTTTCTTTGGATTTAAATAAAAGTATCAACAACCGGACGTTCTTATTGTTTTGATTTTTATCAACGGATATCTAAACTTTCGCCATGAATATATATACATATATTTAACATATACATATATTCTACGTTGAAAGTTTAAAAATATTCGTATTTCAAGATCAAAATAATAAGAATGCCTAGGTAAGTACGTGGCCGGGCATTGGTATTTTTATCTTAATAAAATTTCTTTAATTGAAACAAATCTTCTGGAAGCAGCAAATGAATGTTTGATTCAACAAATAGGATGTCGCAAGCAATAAATTATTTTAAAGAAGTAACACAAAGAAGTAACACTATTAGGGAAATATTAAAGAACTTTTGTATTTTAGTGAAACAATATTTAATATATAATGAAATCAATTTCTTTTTATTGAAAAGTAAAATATTACTTCCTCTAAATTGTTCTCCGTGCGGGACCTCCTCCTCCAGGAATTTTTCGGTTCTTATGATCGAGTTTTCATCTGGTTCCCGAGCAACGGAAAATTCAGTCGCACAAAAGGAATTGTTTTTTCCGCGTAAGTGATTCCTCGCGCGACTCTCATCGAAGTTGACGCGCGGACGGAGCGTTCGATAAGTAAAATGTGGATTTGCGCGCGAAGCCACCTGTATAAACGACGAGTCTGTGTAAAATTAATGAAATTTCCCAGATGGCTTTTATACTGAGTCGCTTTGGCGATCGCCAGTTGCGTCTTGTCGTTGATCGTTGTTATATGTTTCTAAAGTTTCCGTCGATCAAAAATGAAAAAGTAATCATCAGTGTTACATCGTAAAGAATAGACGTAATGGCAGGTCAATTGTTACCGACTTGAAAAGACGACACGATGTTGCGTCATCGATCGCCGAAGTGTCAATTGGCTGAGGGCGACTTTCACCGAACTCCGATTAAATTGGCCAATGATTAGGCGGCAGAATCGCCGAAAGCAATTTCCTATGTTACGTAATTTGCCGTCCAATAGTATCCAAAGAATTAACAATTCTGTCTATATTAGCAGGATAGAGCAGGTAATGCCTAATCGATAGAGAGCAATTTCAAATATAGGTTTAAAGAGAGGACAAAGGAGCTTTTTCTTACTCGTTTCAACATTTCGTTTCACAAACTGTCTTTTATTTTCCATGTCGGCGACTCCGCCGGCCGAGTTAATTGGCCAATCGTCAGTTGAATTAATCAGAAGATTCCGGGAGAAAGTCATTCCGGCTTAACGAGAGCGAGCGACAACGTGGTTTTAACAAAGGCGAGCATCGATCGATTAATGGAATAACGGAAGAGCTCTATGCGAGCTAGTCACGAGATCTATAAATGATACATCGCGAGAGCAAGCTTGCTCTATCGATGGTGACATACTTTCCGCACCAATACTCGTCTCTCTCTTTCTTTCTTATTCTTTCTCTCTTGCGTGCGCGCGAATTTCCAATTTTGTGCCAAGATGAAAAATTTAATGTTGACTCCATTTCACGAACGGGAATATGGGATCTCCGATCGATCAATATGCCATACGCAATGATCAAATACAACACATATTACCGTAAATAACCGATAGATGTCTCATAAAAGCGACGATACATCTCTCCCTCGTGAGAATTCTCGAGTTCGAAGAAGACATGCGTATCGAGTCCGTGCCCGACGGCGAACGGCTAAGAAGAAGCTCTATAAGCAAGCGCGAAGTCTACAATTGATCCGACACAGTCGACGATTCCGCAAAGGTCGTCGGAATCCGCGGCGATTAATTAATTACTCGGCGTATACCGAACTCGAAAGCTGCAAACCTAAAAGCTACGAACTATAAAAACAAGATTGTCAAATACACGCCCGAAGAAAGAGGGAAGAAGCCTGTGACGGTCGATCGCTGGCTGTTAGTGTGAACATTTAAATCATGGGAGGGTAATAATGTTCGTGACAATTTTTTTGTCGCGATAACGCATGCGCTGAAAATTTTTCCGAACTGACAATATACACTAAGAGAAAAATATTTGGCCTTTAATATATAAGGTCGCCAATTTATTTCTAGTTTGAGATTTTCTTTAAGATGGAGTGAAATTTGAAAACAGGTGAAAAATTTTAAACTTGATCTTCAGCTCGCCGGAACACACCGAAATGCGCACACGGTCTGCAGTGTGTTGATAATCCCCTTTAATCGACCTCTTGTATCATATTAATTATATTACATTGTATCATGTTATAATCCACCTCTCCTCGATCATTAAATATTCGGCGTGCACGTCAAACATTATTTATCCTTTAATAATTTAAATGCACCAATATTCGACGAAAATATCTCTTATAAATCTTTCCCTCCCTCTTTCTTCCAAGAGCTACACGGTAAAAAAAAGTTTGGTTGAATTTACCAGACAGTGAACAAACCAAATGCGTTTCGGTTGAAGGCGACAGAATTTTTGATTATAAGAACCAAATTTGTGTCGTAAGAACCAGAAATTCTGTTCCCTTCCAACCAAAACGCGTTTGGTTTGTTCACTGTCCGGTAAATTTAACCAAACTTTTCTTTCCGTGTGTGGCATGGCGTGCACTTTGCGCACAAGGGTTGTCGAGGTGATTCGTGCGAGGAACCGCCGATCGACGACAACCCTTTCCGCCGGGGCGACTCGCCAATTGCGAAATTGAGGTCTCCGTTAACGAGCGACTTAAACTGGTCTCTATCCTCCCCCCCCTCTCTCTCTCTCTCCCCCCTCACTCTTTCTCTCTCTCTCTCAAGAACAGTGACTACGGGCACGAGCGAATCCCGTAACGAGGACAAGCGCACATGACGAAGTCCTCGGTGCGCCCTGGAGTGCCCATGCACGTCCATAACGTAACATCGAAACGCAGCCAGGAACGCGCGCGCACTAATTAACGTGGCGTCCTCCGACGTTAATGACACCGCGGAGGCCGTCGTGAGCGTGACGATCGCGGTGGGCGCTATTAAAAGGCCGACGGTTCGATCGCGAATTGATAACGCGCGCGAGCCCTGCCGGGAGGGTCCTCGAAGAGGGAGTCGGGCAACCCGGGGCAGAAGAGGAAGATGAGATTCGCGACGAGAGCATCCGCGAGAACACTCGATGAGATGGCGGTGGAGCACCGACACACACGTGCGCATACATATGCCGGTCGCGATGACACGACAATTGGCGGCTTCACGCCGTCATTGCGCCGGTTTGACGACCGTCAACTTTAATTGGACCGAAAGAATCGTTAATTTCTTTAATTTAAACAGATACAGAGAGAGAGAGAGAGAGAGAGGGAGAGAGATATGTAGCGCTGCGTCATCGGTCGCATTAAGACTGACTCGACGATAAGCGACAGTCTTCTTCTCTCAGAAGGAGAGGAACGTCGCGTATCGATCGATTAATAGAGCAAAGGAGGAAGAGCTTTGCGAAAATTGGTGTCGTGAAATCTATAAATGATGCAAGCGAGTGAGGTTGTTGTTGAGCGCCGGAGTTGCGATTCTACGCCTACTCGCGCACTCCGTAGTGGCCGCGGGCTGCACAGCAGTGACTACGACACCGAGGATCTCAAACGAAAGTAGTCAGTCCTCCGACGGGAGAAAATATCGCGGAGGAAACGACGACGCCGAAGGAGATAGTCATTGATGAAGGATGGCGAAGGATGACGGATGCAGGAATTATCGCGCTCGACGAATTCGGCTCGAGAACGCGGTCGAAAATGGTCAATAACGTTGCCGTGGGCGCTTCGTGAGAGAGAAAGGGAGGTAGTGAGCGAGACAGAAAGAGGGAGAGAGAGAGGGAAGAAGAGAAGAAAGAGAGGCTGAACCGATCGCCCTCGGCTCGCCGTGTGCACCTCGTCACCCCCGCCGAGTCCGCGAACGGGACGACAGGTCGCTGACGAAGGAGCGTATCTCGTGGTGTCGGACGCGCGGGGGTCGCTCTTCGGTGACGGATCGTCGCATCGCGGCTCCTGGTCTCACAGACCGGAAAGCAGCGAGTGCAAACACGACGCGGACAAAGGGACACGCGCGGTCGGTCGACCCTCACCTTTGGCTGCAAATACGGAGCTCCGGCGGCCGGCGAACCGGATGCACCCCCCAGGTGCGATCCCTCCGCTTGCTCGCACCGACGTCGAAGGACGACGTGAACGACGAGACGATCGCGTCGACGGTGAACAGAGCACGACGGAATAGCGAGGAATACGACGGATACTTGTGCGTGCGTGCGTGCGCGAGAGATACGTGACTTACTCCGGCGTGCGTGAGTGCGTGACTGCGGGAGAACAGAGAACGAGAGCGTGCGGGGATCCGCGTGGGCCGCGAGCACCACGAGAGCACCACCGACTCGTACGTGGTCGGTCTCGTACACTGCGAGGTCTCCTTCAGGGGGTAATTTTCTACTGGCCGATCGATACGCGGCTACGGCTCCCTCTCTCTCTCTCTCTCTTTCGCTCTCTATTCCCCCTCTCACTCTCCTCTCACCCTCCTCCAGTTTGATATCCTACCCTCCCGCTTTCCACCCCCGATAGCTGCTTCTCCGTCGTTCTCGGCTCCCCTCGCTCGTCCGTTTCTCTCTCCCTTCAGGGGCGGATCCGGAAAGGAAACTGTATTAGGGGCTCGAATTTTTCTCGCTCACGTGTACGTTCTCGAGGTGCGTGAGTTGGTATCTTCCAGTGAGGCACACGGGAAATCATCCCTCGATGCGCGTGACCAGGAGGGCTCGGGGGATAACGATAATTCGGTTTATCGGTTTGGGATTTTATTCTTTGACTTTTACCGCCGCCCTCCCTCCATTTGCCTCCGGGGCTCTCCACGATCCACCACTGTTAGCCCTTTCTCTATCGCCCTCCCCTTTGTCTGTCCGACCATCGCACGCGTGCCCGCAACCCTCGACTTTATTCGCGCGCCTCTGCTCCCTTCACGCGTATACCGGGTGTCTGCAACGAGAAGTCAATGTAGTTGGGTGATTACTTCGGGAATACGCGCGCGCACGACAGGAGCGTAGGGTGAATAATATTCTTAAAGGGTTCCCTTGGGACGTTTTTTGGGAGCGTTATGACTCCCTTTTTGGACTCCCCGCACCTTCGTAAGCGGTTAATCCGTCGACACTAGCGCTAACAGCTGGATCTCTGCCTGCGATTTATCTCCCGACATATTTGATGAGATTCCTCGCGATATTTTCGCAGGATCACTCGCACAGCATATCTCACTCAAACTTAGGATAGACTCTTACCTCGTACGAGCGCACGGAGAAAACAAATTCTGCTAGAAGAACAAATGTTTGTCAATATAGTAACAACAAAAAAAAAATTTGTTCGGACAGCAGAAAGATTTGTTAAGAATATTATATCGCTATTTGCTGGATATATGAACAGCAAAATAATTTGGTTACGCCAATTAAATTTCATTGCTGCAGCAACGACGTTTTCCAGCAAAATTATTTTTCCCGTTTAACCAATCTTCTTGCTGTCGCAATATTAACAAACAATTTGCTGTTCCGGCAATACTTGTTTTCCCGTGTGTGAACGTTTTTCAATCGATTAGAGTGAATTTGTTCCCGTGGAGCGGGCAACTTACGCGAGCCTGGTGGTAGCCGGTTTGTGAAAGATTAATTTTTAATCCGAAAAAATGCGTCGCGTCACAGATTCGCTCTTTAACTTTGAATGAAAACACTCGCTCGACGATTCAAAGCGGGTATTTTACTCACTGACAAGTATCATTCGGAAGCATGCAGATTCCGAGTGATTCACGTCGCTCAGTTTTTCGAGCGGAACCACTCCCCGAAGACGTACGGGGAGCGCAAAAGCGACGTTTCTCGGCTGCAGTTATATCACCGTACAATTACAGTCACAAAAATACCGAACGCTCTGCTGCCTCAGGCTGCGGATACTGCGACTGTCCTGATATTTTATTGAATATTCTTCCGAGTCAACGACCGCGCAGCCGGTGTATACTGTCCTACCCGGGACTGGAAGGAGCCCTTGGTTTGGCCGCGATTTCATCGGATGGAAATTATAAGCATATTAAAGAATCCTCGAGAGGAGAGGAAGATCTCGGCGCTGAGAGGGCGAGCGGCCGGTAGCGGCGCGCGAATCGATTTTACGATTTATTAATACCGTCCCGTTTCACAAAAGGATCTTCCTGCCTCGCGTAGATGTCTGCGCGTGTGCGTGTCACAATAGAGGTGGAGATCTCAACTACGTATCGATTATGAATATAATCGGTATTTCTCCCCCCCCTCTCTCTCCTTCTCTCTTTTTCTCGTAACGTTGTGTTCAGCCACGGCAATATACGATTTGTCCTGGCAATCGACGATTCTCTCTTTTCCCCGTTTCCTATGCTTCCGCCGAGTTATTCATCTCGAGCTTTCTGTGCCGACGAGTCGCGCATTTGAGTGGCGCGGTGTATTCGCGGAATAATTTCTTTCTCACTTTTCTTTTTTTCAATGTAAGGCGCACCTTAGTCACCGCCGCCGCGCTATCGTGTTTAATTTCCCCGAGAACTGTTAATTAGCGTTAGAGGCAGCGAGTTGTCAGCAGTCAAAGCGACTCTTTTAATCACGACTCCGGCGAAATGCGGCGCAAGAACTAAATCCGCGCGTCTAACAATAGTCTCTTTAAATTAATAACATCGTCAGCATCGTCAGATAGCACGCGTCGAGATTCAATTACTCATTTGTGTGCTATTGTTTTTCCGCAAACGCTGAAATTACCTTTCCCTAGGTAAAGTAGTTGCGTCGCGGAGTGCCGTATTTTTAGTGGTGCCACTCATAAATTGTCAAGGAGCCACTTATCAATTTAATAATAATTATATATTATTTATCAAGCAAAATTATGCTCCAAAATTTATCGCACCAACTAAATAATTAATGTTAACTTGAAACAAAACTGAGGTAGACATATATGTATACAATATTACAAATACGAAAATATTATTTTTAATTGTTATTATTAGTGGTATTTTTATGCATCAGTTGATCTAATAGAAATGCACAGATAATAAAAAGACATGTATGTGTATTTCGAGTATTATCATAAGTTATGAATTTTACACTACTATATTTTCAAAACAAAATAACCAATAATTATGAAATTTTTGTGTAATGCCTCTAAATTATTCCTTAATGTCATAGCAATAATTTATCGTAAAAACCTTAAATGTAGTTTAGAAGAAATTAAAAATAAAAGTTAAAAATAGTACATCGATTTCAAGGAATACGCATAAAAAGTGTCATCTTTAGTTATGAATATCTCAGTTTCCGAATGTTCAATCATTTTTTAATCGCTCCAATAATTAGGTCATATTTAAATCTAAATATAGCGTATGTTTCAACGAATTCTTAAAGAAGCTCATTTTATGCTACAATTACCTTAAATTTTCCAATAAATTATTGATTTCGCTTGTAAAAATTATTATAATATAAATTATAATATACAATTGTTAAATATATAACATATAATTATTATAAATTTTACTTTGTATATATTGATTGGTATATGCACTTTATTAATTTTTCGGGGTCAATCCGCAGCTTCATCGATGACTCAAGAATTCCTCTATCTACGTAAATAAACAGAAACGTTGAACCGTATCGTTGTAACCCGTTATAAGAGCGAACAAGCGTCGCGAAAGAACGACGTCTTATATTTGAAAAAAAAAAACCGACCCGGCAAACGCGATGAATTCAACGGAAGAAACTTTGCGGGCTTAAAGGGCAGCGGTATAAACAAACGTAAAAAAAACCGCTTTCACACCTACGCTAAAATTCTCACATGCTGTTATAATAGAAGCACGCATTTTTCGCGCAAATGCCACGTGGCGCCCGGAAACGGTAAAAATTATCAATTCGAGTGTATGAGCCCGACGATTAAATTATTCTCGTCGATGGACGATATCCTCCGATTCATCGATTCGTGTACAATTATTCCCACGAGGAAATTCAATAATGGACCTTCCCTAAATTCTAAACGAATACGAAATGTCAAACCTGCTATACAGAGTGTGATTAACTTCAATACGGTCAATTAGCATGCAGTTCCCACAACTAATTACGCACAAGTAATTACGACGATTGATTCGCGCATTAAAAGAAGATACGTTCAAAGAAAGTGAGACAATAGATATTTCATTATATTTACTCGAGCAAATTATCAACGGATCATTTTCCATTTTTCTACTTACATTGATGTGTTACTATTATTGTTGTGTTAATATTGCTCTCTTGCATGCATACTAAAAGAAATGCTACATTTAAATAAATATTCGCTAAAGAATATTGGAGTAATTATTTTAGATTAAGTAAATGTTACTTGAATGGAACACTTTTTCCATTCACATAGTGTACTACATTCAAATAATATTTACTTAATCCAAGTAAAGTAATTACTCCAATGTTCCTTAGCAAATGTTTATCTAAATGTAACATTTTTTCTTTCAGTGTACGCGAGAGAGCTATAACAACACGACACGATAACACATCAACGTAAGTTATAACGTAAGGATAAACGGAAAATTATTCGATGACGATGTGCGCGCGCGTAAATATAATGAAAAGTCTATTGCCTCACTTTTAGCCATCATAGTTAATCATTTTTCTTATCTTAGACTTTCGTATTCTTATATATATTCGAGAGAAAGAGAGTACTTACATTTATACGTATTTGTTTCCATTATAAGAGGATATTATATACACGTTTCTTCTCTTCCCTCCCCTCTCCTTCTCCCTTGTCAACGAAAAGTTCATCGGATCAGAGAGAAACAGTGAGGAACGGACGACTCCGTGTTTCGTATAAATCAGTAAAACGGTATTTTCCCCAAGCGGACGCTGATTTGTTCGCCGCGAAACTTTCTGCAAATTTACGAAACTTGGCGGAGCCAAGGCGAGGATGGGCGAAGCCGGTTGTCGGCGCGGTTGCTAAGAAACCCGTCCCGAGGAGTACGTGTACTCGCGACTGGGTCATGGTGCCGCTATCACTCGATAAGATCCCTCTCCCCCGCCGGGTTATACAGCAGTCGCGTCTCTCTTTCTCTCTCTCTCTCTCTCCCGCGGAGCCTGCATCCGCCGTATGAGCCACCCCCGCGCTTCGTAAAATATTTCTAAAAATACGTTACGCGCCGGCAGGAGGCGGCAACAGCGACGACGATTCACGGGACATCTCGCATCCTTTGTGTTTTATCATCACGCTGCTGGGCTGCCTGTGACTCGCATGCTATGCGATATACATCGCAACAAAATTATTCCATCCGCTGAGATAATTGATAATTTCACGTGCCACGAGGGCAATAAGCGAACGAAATAAACGATCGCGAGTAATTTTTATGGAAGTCATCCCTCGAATTAAGCGCGATGCGTGCACACACGTGAATTTCGACAAAACCTTCGCACTCATTAAGTCAAATCGAATTAGCCCGCCTTGCCACCAGTGCGATACGCATCGAGCAAAATTGTTCCGTCTCCGTTGAGAACTGATAATTTCATGTGCTCCGAACGGGATAAGCGAACAAAATACAAGGTAATCGTGAGCAATTATTGCAAAAGCCACCCTCGAATCGGGCACGATCGCGTGTACAGTGAATTTAATGATGCATTAACATTTAATATTTAATCAGGCTGAGACTCTCAGTAGCTTTTCTAGTTGTTCTCTCTCGTTGTGTCTGGATGGGTATAATATAATTCAATATGATACGGTGGTGATATGACATGCCAAGCTGTGAAAGTGACTGATTAGCCGAATGATCAACAGTTATGATGGGTACATGTATCCAGACATGATGCAAACGATCATAAAGACTAATGAGTTTTTGCCTGGTAAATGTCAAGGATTTATCGGATCTCGATGTGCTCTCTAAATTTCCTTCGAGTGAAATTACGCTGAAAAAGTAGAATGACAGCCGCGAGTCACTCGAATTCGAGCGACTTTCGCTCATGCAGAGAATGAATATTTCTCGTTTCTAAAATACAAGTTCTTTAGTTTCTCCAAATAGACGTGCGCGAACATTTTGATATTTTTTCACACATTTTTGCTTTATTTTCATATAATCAAATAAAAATTGAATTCTTTCGTTTCTAAAATATAACAAGTTTCTCCAAATGTTAGATATGTACAAAAGTGTATGCGTTTTTCTGCAAGTTTTCGCTTTATTTTTGTATAGTCGAAACTTTCCTAAAACTTTTCCAAAACCTTTGCACCTGATATAATGTAAACTATTGAATTGTGAGTGCAAATATTTACATTCAAAATCGACGAGTGAATCCGACATGATCTAACATGGTTGGAACAAATTCACTGCATTGAAAGGAAAAAGTGCTTGTTCAAGTAATATTTATTTAATCCGAGTAAAATGATTATTTCAATATTCTTCTTGGCAAATATTTAGTAGAAGTAGAAATGTAATTGGCTATATACATTTCCTTTGCATAAGTAAACATTTATTTGTACGTGTTAAAACAATCGTGACAAGTGATAAATTCGTGACATTGAGAATATCAGAATTTTTTTGTAGAAAATATTTACTCTGGAAAGAATAAACTGAAATTGATAAAACAACTAGGTATCTTCAGTGGAGAAAAAGCATTAAATTCTAGCAAATAATCTCTAAAATTTTTTAAGAATTATTTCACACATTCAATCATTTATAAATTAAAATATTACTGCGTTTAGCTTAAGTATTTTCCATGCAAACTACGGAAATATACTTAAGTTGGTAAAAATATTACTTGATTTAAAAGGATGAGGAACGGGTAATCACGTTTATTTGATTGTAACACTTTTTTCTTCCTGCGTGCGATCGACTGAAATACTCACTCACGTGTGAATGAAGAGTTCACTCGAAGTTTGAGTTGAGCATTCGCTCTCGCGGATTTCGCAGATTTCGCGGATTTCGCGGATGACACCGCCGTCGCTTCGTCGCTCGCTTTTCGACTTCGGGATTTCACTCCCGAGAAATTTGCAAACTGTTCTATACTGCAAATAACGACATGCCGATATCGCTGCGCGATACGCATCCGGCCGAGAGCGAGAGAGCCTTCGAGAAATATTCGCGATGAACGCACGCCATCATCTCACCACCCGCAGTCGCGATATTGACGTGAGAGCTCATATCGTCCGATTAATACCTCGTATTGATTTAATGCCGAGATTAATTACCACGATAGCAGTACGGAATTAATGTTATTTGTCGGCCGATGTTTCTATAACGTTCGCAATTATTGTTTGTCTCGCCGTGGACAGATTAATCGCAGCGGATGAATATTTTCGCGCCGGTTCGCCTGATAATCGCGCGCGACGCGGCACGTGCGCAAGCAAAGCCCGCATCAGATTATTGGCGAAGATCGAGGATTGCGGATTGAAAACTGTTGGAACTCGACTCGATTCGGGAGACGGGAAGGGAGCCAGAATCGAAATCAGCCGATTACGCAATTCGCAATGTCCGCTTCGATACACGGGCTTGCCCCATTGAAAAATTCAATTGTCGTAACCAGATTTAGGTAAACGTAACGAAACAATTTACTCCAGATATATGTTCGACGAATCTGATACTGCGAACAAAAAATGTGGTCCCTTAACAAAGATAATAATGAGAAAAGCTACTTCTCTAAGGTTAGGTCTACAATAGTGTTTTAGTTTTTAAGCCTTAAAGCGTCTATTGTAGACTAGGATTAACGGGGATCGAACTTTCAATGCCGCAGTCTAACGCTTCCGAGTTACGAGAGTTATTGTTGCACAGACTTCTTTAAATATATAGATATACTTTTCTACACGGATCGCTTAAAACTTTTAATATTGTGATATCTTTCGTAATAAGGTCATTTTCTATAAAAAGTAACGAATTTTAAGTTTTTCAAGGAACCAGAAGAAACCGAGCAAATAATTCGATTGCGTTAACTCGAACGATTTTATGAAGTTTTTTTTTCACGTTTGATTGATGCAAGTAAAAAATGTCATATCACCAACCGTAATGTGTATATCAAATGTCTTAGTAGCGATTACGAAGATAAATTTCTAAATGTACTTGATCCAAGCAAAATATATTTATTTGTTGCTAATAAAATTTGCTCAATCCAAATAAAAATTTGTTAAGGCGTGTTGAAGTATCGTTTACTTATTCTAGCACTTTTTTCTTCTGTGTACACACCACGTCGCTCCGACTGCTGTCATGACGAGCGATGCTATCGCTGACACGCGACTGCGCGACTCGTCATGCGTAATTTACAACGTCACGGTGTATCGAATTAACGTCACGGTGTATCGAATTAACATGTAATGACCGAAACATTCGAAATTTGCATTCTCCGCTATAATGCTTTTTTTTTCAGTCGCGATCGCCGCGCAATACAGTTACGCGCTGAAGTCATTTCCTACAAATAGGACATCGATGATAATCGCGTAATCGTACCGGAATTTATCGCATCTTCAGCAGTTAGATTTCCACGACGCGATCACCGGTACTTCATCTTCTCGAGAGCCACCTCGCATTCGCAGAACACTATCAATATGTGTAAATACCGAATTTGCAATCGCCACAAATTATATGTTATTTTTCGCAAACCGTGTATGNGGGGGGGGGGGGGTGTAGAAGTACACACTGTTATGAAATCTTATCAGATCACTATCTCCTATTCGAGGTCCAGTAATCGCGATCTCGCTGAAAATCGAGAAAAATTCCAACGTGCACGAAACGAAGAATTCTCCTATGGTAATAATGAAAAACAGAAGTGTCGCAAGTCGCGCGTCATAACGGCTCGCGGCGTAAATTATCAGCAAACTGCCGCGAAATCGGGTTACGCGGAAACTCGGGCCGCTCGCGTTGCGTCGAGTCCGGTGCACCGAAATGTTAATTAATACCGAAATTTCATTGCGCCGAGAGTTATGTACACATTGATGCAGACACTAGCGCGATCCAATCGCATTCCGTTTCGCCGGGTGTTCCGTTTTTTTTCCCCCTTTTTCGCTGTTATTCCTTGCGCGAAGGGGAGCACAACCGATGAAAAACGGGTTTGTTATTATTATTATCCGCCGTATCGGAACGCGAGGATTCGATCGATTTCCGCCTCGCGTATTTGTGTACTTCGACGTTTTTCCCGGAATTCATTGTTATCTCTCGCATTATTTGTCGTCTTACTTCCAGGATCATTATCATCATCGCCCTGTTACCATGTGCGATAATCGACCGATGCCATCGGTCATCGATAACGCTCGCTGACACTCGCTCCGCTGCGCCGATCCATGTAACTTAGATTTGGTTGTTTACGCGCGAAATATAATAGTCTACGACCATGCATAACATGTTTTCTACGGAGACAATATTGTAGTAAAACGCGGAGAAAATACTGTAATAAAAATTACCATGAAGTTTTGTAATGCTGGATTATACCGGAATTATAATTGAAATTTTAATATTTTACGATGTTATGAGAAATCAATAGTGGATTTAACGAAGTTAATTTCACAGTGATAAAAGAGGAAAATAAATATATTATGCGTATTGTGCCTATTGTAATCACGACCTAAGAAATACTGTCCTTTCCCGTTTAAAAGCCCACAGGGTGAATTTAAATGATAACATTTCTGCGTTATCTATACGTATTAAATATTTTAATATTTATTTTATTATAATATTAAACCTTTTAAATATTTAACATTAAATATCTTCATTATTAACATCAAAATTGTGGAATACGTGAACTATGTTATAACTGTGAAACTAACTTCAACAAATTTGTATAATTTATCCGTTCTCTTTACACTGTGCTATACAATTTATAACGTTTCACATAATTTACATTGTTTGCATGAAAAAAAGTTCATGCAAACAGCACGTAAATAATATATAAGTTATTATCCACGCAGACGTAATCCTAAAATCTATACAACCCTGCAAATAACTCGCGATTCATTAGATTAGCTCGTTTCAGCCGAACTAGATTGCACTTTTCGCCCTCGGAGCGAAACAAGCATGTGATTTAGCGACGAAGGGAAAAGGAAACGAAGTTTCCTCAGCGCGGGCACTAACTCGGCTACGAAACGAACAGGCCTGTTATTACTTTTCGGAGGTAACAATGGCGTCCCCCACTCAGTTTCGAGCTACAGGCGAATTGAAATCCATCGAGAGAAAACTGTACACCCCCGCAGCTCGGACGGGGATGCGCAATTCGCGGCCGTGAAACGCGAGTGCGATGACGTGACACGCGGTAAAAGTCGGAGGTCAAAGCAGATGCAACGTCGGGCGCAATAAAAAGCGCGCGCGAGGGATCTCGAAAGCGGGAGAGTTTTTCCGCCGCGCCGCCGGCATCGATTCTCTCGCCTCTCTTTCTCCCCCCTCTCAGCCCTCCACCACACTCCCCTGCTCTCACGCCATAAGAATTAAAATTGCAGGTGACCTGTTAAAGTTTCAAGAATTCACGAGTTCCGCGAGCAGGCTCCTATTCCTCCGGGTCATATTCGACGTTAAACGTGGCCGTTCGATTCCAAGCTCCGCTCTCACTCGAATGTCGAGTAATAACAACCTTGTGCCCGGCTGAGAATCGGAAGGACACATCTGGCACTCGACGCGAAGTCAGTACGACGGGTGCTTTTCATTCGGGTCCACATTCTCCACTCGCTTTTATTTAGTAAAAGTGCCTCTGAAAGTGGCTTAGAACTCACCTGATTGGCTGAGGAGCCGCATGTAAGGCACTTTTATCGATGAAAGTGAATTGAGAATACAGGCCGTAACGACGCGAGCCGACACCAGCATCATTTTGTCTTTCTCTCTCATTCCCCCATAGAGCAACAAAGAGAGGATAACGCTCGGTCGACTTGTCTCACTAGATGAAAAGCACCAAATACGGCGACGGGATACGAAGGGGTGGGGGAGGAGGGGGGGACGCGAGGATCGACGCGGAGATTCTCGGTACCGAGGCGGAGGAAATCATCAATGGTTTTCCCGGAAGGGAAGATACTACAATCGGTCACGTGGTGCTATCGCCCACGCTCGTGCACGATCATTCAAAAATGCGCCGGGCCGCGTCGCGCGCGGCCCAGGTCGCGAAGATGCTGGACGACGCGCGAGTGAGCGAAGGGAGCGACGCGCGATAATCACCCGAGGCAACGTAACACGAAAACACCGGGTTATCGCGCGTGCGATCGCGCTCGGGCAATACGCGATGGCGCACCGACAGGTGTGTGCTCGAGATCGCGAGACAATGTGCAGGACAAGGTGCGAGAGTGTGTTCGAGTCGCGCGAATCGATCGAGCGCGCTACTCGGACGCCAGCGTAGCGACACGCACGAAATCGCGAGGCCGCCGCGCGCGAGTCGCACGCACGCCTCGCGAGTTCGCCTCGAGTGAGATTGTCAGTTTCACTCACCGCGGTTTATCGGCCTGGTTGGACGCCGCTGGGACGCGCACCGCAAACACCGGAGCAGAACTCGGCTAACCCCCTGCCAAGCTTTGACACACGGACGACACACGGACGACAGCTGTTTGCGCTGACGCGCACGGCCGGCAGACTGCGCGCGCGTCGGAACGAGCCGCCGGGGAGAGTAGCGCCGATTGGTCGTGTCGATTGGTTGTGGAGGGAGAGCGTCGAGAGATACGATGAGTCGGTCGGTCGATCTTCGAGATCCGTCGATCGCGTATGCGCGGTCTGATTCAAAAATTTTTTTCATTACACTTGATATTTAGTAACATACGCGTTTTAAGTCAAGAAAATATGTATTATGTATACTTATATAATATAGTCTGTAGTAATAATCTATCCAATAAATCTAATCTATGGTAATATTATTATAGATTAGGTATCGTTATATTATTATAAATTAGATTATATTATTATAAATTAGTGGATTAAGCCACTCTGAATAAAAGTCCCTTACCATTTTGCGTAACACGCAAATTTTTTTAGTTATTGATCAAAGAAGTCTCTACAGATGGTAGTTTTCAATTATTAATAACTCGAAATTTTGTGTGCTGTTTGCAAAATGGTAAAAAGCTTTTTGGGCATTCTATATATAATAATATAAATAATAATATCCATCGTTGCTAGGAGATTTTCAGAAATAAGTATTTTTCTTTATTCAGTGTCCTGTCCATCCTTTCCCGTGCGTTCATTAATTCAGACAAAGTAATTAATTCCTCAATAACTATTGCGAATTTTGCAAAATGGCACTTTTCTGCTTAGTTTCATCCGTTCTATCTGCACACCATGGGAATTAAGAATGACTTAGGACACCCTGTTATACATGTTATAAAAATATATACACATTTTTAGTATAGATTTGTTAGTTAACTAATTTAAGTTGTTAGTAAACTTTTTTAACTATGTACATACGATTTTGCAAATAATAACTTCTACACATTTATGTGCAACCTTGAAATATGCCGACATAACCGATACTTAATATCCATAATTCTATTTTTGTTCTATTTATGACTCATTTTCAAAGATTACTTTCTTTCTCTCAGGTGCAGCGGACTTTTTGTATCGCTTAAAAAATTAACACATGATGAATACGAAAAAAGATAAGAGAAAGATAAGAGGATTAAGGGAACGAGACAAGATGATAATAAAACAGAATCATATGAGAAAGGAAGTGTCGAATGGCGTTGCAGTACCTTTTATTATCAACATTATTAATACAGTGAAACAGGTGGTAGTATCATACAGTAAAATAGTGCCGTTTTACAATAGAGCGCTGTAAAGCTTTTTTCGTACGTTTATGCAGCATTTGTCCGACATTTCCTATTCTGCGTTTTGATCTTGCTTCTTCCTCACAGGGATATGTAGTCCTTGAGTTGTTCATCGGTCTCGGGAGTAAGCGTGAGCATCAGTTGATCGAATTGATTATCGCCCACCATTCTTCGCAACGCGATCAACTAGCGATTTCGACATGAATATTTTCAGTATTCGGAACATCAGATAGATTTATCCGACGAGAGAATTCGCGGAAGATTTTCCTACCTGATGCTGGACCGTGTCTTTCAAGGATACATTGTGTACAGGATCGGTGAAGGCGAGCTTCTTCTGCCGCTGAGTGTGCTCGGTGTCATAATCCACTTCCTCATACTGCGACGGACTTGGTTGATCGCCGATCAGCAAGGAACTAAAAGTCAAGCGTACAATTTTCTACTTAAATGGAAATTGTTCCAATTTCGGGGACAGATTAAGCATGACGAGAAGCATGTCGGATCTTACTCAAAAGCATAGCCCATATCGTCGACCTTGGTGATGTCGTGGAGTGCTTCGACAACCATCGCCATTATATGCGAAAAATGCTCGAAGACCGTGGGAGAATAGTTCCCTCCCAGAAGGGAGCAAAGTGCGAGGGCTAATAACTTACTCCTTTCATGTTGCGACACCAACGCCATGCCGGAAAGCCACACATGCAAAATCTTGCTCAACACAGCCTCCTCCCTCATGTCGTTTCCTTTACTACGCGCTAAATCGCTGATCACCTGCGAGAGAGTAATCTGTAGTCAGGAGCGGATCTTGCCGGCGAATAATAATAATATAATATACATAGACCGGCACAATAGCCGTGAACACATGAAATCACGTCGCTTTAGAGCTTCCAATAAGAAATACATAGCAGCGGAAATATCAGCAGGATAGCCTTGAGATACTATGTAACTGAATTTTCTAACCGTCTGAGCCGTATTGATTTATTATTTATTAATTATTCAAAGAAACTGGAACGATGCGTCGAAACAGTAACCTGTTACTAAGATAATTTGACGTGAATGCCTCGAAACAAACAAACCGTGTGTACCGTTAGAAAATATCAATAACTCGATAATTATACAGCATGATAAGGCTATTACGCCGGTACAGTTGACAGATTAAAAGTTGTTACACTTTCTTTTCGACGAGTTTCGCAACGCGTCCCGTGTCCGATGGAATATTTTTTAGTAATTCTTAGGATACGCGGGATGTGTTGCGAAACTCGTTGAGAAAAATGTTGCAACCTTTAATCTGCAAACTATACAGAATGAAGTAATACTTACCACCTTGAATGTCTTCGAAACTATGAGAGTAAAAGGAAAATGTATCTATCAGAAATTACATAGTATAGAAGCGATTGTCTTATGACGATAACGCTTTTTTCCAGGCGGAATAGCTTCAAAGATCTGAAGGTCACCTTTGTTTTTCTTAGATGAAATCATATAAGTTTTTTTTTTATAAATCGATTCCTGCGTTCATTCTGCCTATAAAAACACTATGGTAGGATCATCGAAAAGTGAGTACTTGATGAGATATTTCATATCTTGTGCTTAAAAATATCAGAATAAAAAGTAAAATATCTCTATTTCGGTGATCTTAGCACTTTTATATGCAGAATGAACAGAGGAATCGATTTGTGTTAAAAAAGAAAACTATGTAACTTCATTAAGAAATTAAGTTGACCTTCAAATGATCTTAAATCATTGACTACATAACGGAGTTAAGTTCACCAACTTAAGTTCTCTCCCAAACTCGACAATTTTTGTCCAAACCATTTTTTTGGCAATTGTTTTCAAAATATTCCACTGTTTCCATTAAAATGAGACCCTGTATATACATGTGCATCACGCTCTGGAAGGGTGTAACTTCATGCGTCGAGACTGTTATGCCTTCACCTTTAACACGCATAATGCGTTACTTTTCTCACCTGTACAAAAATATCTCGAGAAACTAGTAAAACTCTCGCGACAATAGACAAATACATGGTCATGACCATCGGGTACACATCGCCGTCGTAAACGGTCCTGCAAACGTATCGCGTCAAATATTAAATCTCTTCCGTGCGACCCTTCGTTCTCCCCTGGTCGTCCCCCCCCAAAAAAAAAACAAAACAAAAAAAACTTACTCAAATATTTTCAATAGGACAGGCTTGATCAACTCCGCTCCTTGTTGAGGCGAAGCTCTGAGACAAGTTTCGAAAACCTTCATCGCCATCACCAAGCCGTCCGAGCGTAGGTCACTCAGAAGATCCTTCAGTATCTCGACGACTACCGAGCCCCATTGAGTGAAGAAGTCTTGTGGACTTAGCAGCACGTAGGCTTGAGTTATGTACAAACATAAACGCAGATTGTCCGCGGATTGATCTGAAAAGCGAAAGCGCCGGTTGCGCGAGACGTCTTTCAGAGGAATATGCAAGAATTGTGAGGGTGATCATCATAGACATGAAAGCTGATCGCTGCTAACCAAATAAAGCCGGCATGTTCCTGAAGAGACCCAGTATACCCGGTGTCGGTGCGGGCGCGTTCTCCAACAAACTCAGCCACAACTCCAGGCCATCTTCCAGTAAATAAACATGCCCCTCTTGGTTGACATCGCAACTAAGGGCCACGACGTTAACCACCAGAGGTTCCAGAATTACGCTGTCGGATCCTAGAGCCTGCGGAGCAAGACAACGTTTAGGCAAACGATTGTCTATCATAAATATCGGGTCACCGATTAGGTATAAGATTTGTTCCTTTTAACTGAACTAGTGCTGCTGGAACTTCATTTCTCTTCCTTCCAATGCTAGGTTGCATACATGTTTCATTCTAACGGCAAAAAGTGCAACCCAGTTCAGTTAAACAGAACAGACCTATTCGTATATTTACCTTTTCCAAGTGTATCAGAGTCGACACTATGGCGCACCTCAGCATGTTAAATATCTCTGATTGTTGCCAAAGTACAGGGAGATACGTGCTGAGCGCAGCGACATAGGGCTTGATTTTGCTGCCAACGCGCTCGATGATAAACGACAACACGAACAATACGCGCATCTGAAAGATTGTCGGACTTGTGAGATGCGACATGAAAATGTATTACAGCACTGCCATCCAATTACAGGAATAAAAAAAAAAGTGAAATAGTGGCTCTTCATAGTACAGCTTGAAAGTTCATAACAAGACCAAGAGTATGAACGATACAAGTACGAAGCAAGAACGATACGACGTTTTCGGAGCATTTTTATTAAGAAAGGAGGTAAAAATATATTTAGAACGTCCATATTTTACAGATTTAACGGCAGCTCAGGAAAAAAGTGATTGTAGTGACCCATTTTGGACAAAAGTGAATTTTTGAGTGACTTCAAGTATTTATTTATTTCAAGTATTTTTTGAGTGAGTCAAGAAAAAGTGTCAAAAGGTAAGTGACTGGATGGCAACGCTGGTATTATTAACCGCCGAATGCCGTGTTCGTTACTGGTGTCCGGTTCTGTGATATTGCCGTATCTCATCGAGTGACTCTCATTATTACCCTAGAGCAAGCCTTCTCAGAACACGACATGAATACGTACTGAAGATGTTCGGTGGCATACGACAATCATAGTTGTATATAGTGGAGCATAGTTATTAAACGGAAAAAAGTGTCAGTTCTTGCAACTAAATAGGGACCAGATGAAAACTCAATGACGAGAAACGATACCACGACTGAGAACATGCGTGTGTGAACATACAGAATTGCATTCAAATTCAGCCGAGATAACTGAGAGAGCAGAAATTCACTGAGTTGAAACTTCCTGTACAAATCTTCCTAAAATTCCTACAACCGAGTTTTCGTCTGGCCTCCAATGACAATGGAAAATTCAGTTACACCAACGGAATTGATTTTTCCGTGTGCCCTGACGTGTTTTGTTAATAAAAGCAGAGTAGCAACTTAATGAGTCACGTGGAAGATACAATCGATCGCATCTAAGAATTTAGATGCGATAGATAGCCGATGAAACGAGATGAAAGGATATACGCATTTGAGAAATTACATTTATCTACTTATTTTTATAATCTTTAGTAATTCGATTGGTCGATCAAGCTTCTACGTACCTTCGTGTCGCATTCATTTACTTCTTTGAGAAGGGTGAACAGCAGCGAAAACGCCGGTTCTAAGAAAATGGCAAATTCTTCTGGATTGAATTGGAAATCGTCGATCGCCTTCTTCAAAGCGTCGCTCGCGGCTAATCGAACACCCATGTCCTCCGTGGGACTCAGCGCTTCCACCATCAGCATGTACACATCTGGTCTCAATTCGGCACTCAGTTTGATACCTGCAGGAAATCACATTCGAAGGTATATATCCGCGAAACGTAAACGAGCGCAGCTTCGATTTGTATTAATATTATATTTCTATTTATCTATTTCTTTTTTTAATGAAAAACTCGCGTCATACTTGTCCATTGTCCGATCAACCAGCACACACGTCTCCTGATAATTCTATAATTGTTATTTCGTATTTTTAGTTCCTCCTTCAGAGTCGTCGAGAACCACTGATCAAAGTTCACCTGTTGCATTAAAAAATAAAATAGATTAGCTGGATCAATTAAAACGCAGGATTCTCGAAGTTATTCGCTTACCTCGTCGTACAGGTCGAACGCGGCCAGACCGACCGCGCGATAAACGGCGTCTTTCACCAAGATCGCGTGCAAATTATTAGGATCGACAGGTTGATGATGTTGTCGCATCAGATCAACCAGAACCGACGAGAGAACGTCTCTAAAGTTATGGAATATCGTCATGAACGCGCACTCGGTACATGGCTGCAACACACATTCGAATGAACAATAACTCACGACACATTCACGTAACAATGACGTGACCATTCATTAATTTATGTAACTTACGGTTCAGATATATTTTCACTCACCCTCAAACTGTACTTCCACGATTCCCCGCCACCATCATCGATAGCTGCAATAGCTTAAGTATTATTTTTTGTAAATGTTTCACTAATTAAGGCTCCGGAGTAATCGCTGTCTATTATTGTCCTTGTTCAATGACGCCAGAAGCAAAAAATGCATGCCAAAATTTTCTGTTATATTTTCAAATAAAAAAATATATCCGCAAAATGACACTTGTGATCAATTCAGCACACTTGCAAAATTGGACGAACACTTTTCATTTACTCGAATAATCGATAAATAGCCGCAAAATTAATTTGACATGGAACCTTCTTTTCCAACCTCTTTTCTCACGATCTTGTCAATTAATTAGTTAATTTAGAGTTAATTTTACGACTTATTAATTGTTTGAGTAAAAATATATATTACAATTTTACAAGTTTGCTGAATCGAGCACAAACGTCATGTGGATATATTTTTTATTCTCTTAACACATTGCGGACGGATGACGAGATATCTCGTATATTGCGTCGTTAGAGGCGAAAACATACCCAGCTACTGGGTACGGTTAGCTATAAAATGTCTGGTTCGCAATGTGTTAAAAATATAACGCAAAAATTTGAGCATGTAATTTCTCGCTTCTGATGTCATTAAACAAGGACAGTCGCAGCGATTTCGGAGCCTTAATTATTATTTAATTTAACTTTATGATTTATAGTACTAATAATGGTAATAGTACTAATTTATGCAAATAATATGAACTATGTTTACAGGGCAACCTGCAATTAGGTTTAGTAACGTGTTCCCTGTAATTTACGTTTACACGAACAATATGAAAGATATTTAATAATTTGTTGTGACTACAGATGTTACATGTCGTACAGTTATAAATAGTTATAGTTATTGTTATTATACTATGTGGTATGTAATACTAGTAATTTGAAAATTATGACGTAAACTACAGGTGTTGACACAGTAGTCAAGTAGTCTTAGACTACTGTATAAACGTTGTTACAGTTACGCTGATACTCACCGAAATTTTCCGGCTCGGCATCCCATAATTCTAAGTCCGTGGGTGTTAAAAGGAAATAATGCGTGACAAGCCTGGAGCAAATCTCCTTCAATGTGTCCGGTGTGAAAAATTCCTCTTTTAATTGGTTCGCTCTTAACGTTATCGGATTCTTTGTCTCTGTTTCGATGAAAAAAAGACGACATTCCATTTTAATGCAAACTTTACGTGAACAAGTGAGCAAGAATTACATACAGACGTATACACATGTATTAGTTACTCACCTTCGGTAATCTTGGTTGGTCTATAGTACGTCGTCGTTAAAATAATCTTCACTAGATTTAGACATTGGATAACGAATTTTTCAAATGCTAACGCCTGGCCGGCCTCCGTGAAGCAGTAAAAAACGGAGAATTCTAAGGTAGTCGGTATAAGTTCCACGTAGCAATTCGGGTACGTCTCTAGTACTCCCATTAAAACTTTGGTCAAATGTATTATAAACTTCTCGCATGTGTCCGTCTGTATGCCTCTAGACTCTAACGTTTTCCCTGAAAACAAATGCCACACATCGTTCACTTACGACGCATCCATGGACACGCGTTGAAACTTTAAGCGAGAGCGTTATCGCACGTTACGCGCACGAAGCAACCGTCTCTCTCTCTCTCTCTCTCTCTAGAATAAAAGAGGAAGAAGTACTAACGGCACTCGAGAGTGGCCTTCGCACGCTCGAAAATAATGTTCAAAAATAACATGGCATCCTGAGATTCGGAAGGCTTGGTGAAACCGTGTACGGTCAGCTTCCTGAGTATTTTCAGCAACAGCAGAGCTTTCTCCAGGGCTTCCTCGATCTCTCTTATGTCGGCTCCGTTCGATGCGAGTATCAGGAAGGACTCGGTGAAGGTGTTCCACATGGTCAAGATGAAGTTGAACGTGCTCCCAGCTAATTCGCGAAAGACCTTTTGCGCCTCCGTCAGACGTTTGGATGCTAAACCCTTAACGACGTGAAGCAACGTTAGCAACGCCTGGCGCTGTGTCACAGAGCCCTCCCGCCTTATGACCTCTAACAATGTCGGTATTAATGTACCCCATTCTCTGGGATAGTCAAGCCTGTAAAACAATGAGATTAGTATGTCGCTTTTGATAATGATATATATTGGTGCAGTGTCGTGTCAATAGGGATTACCTTCCTATCTTTGCAATAAGAACAGCTAATTGTACAGCTAATGGATTCATAGGTTCCGCTATTGTCAGCAGATGTTGCCGTAAAAATTCCTTCTCATCGGGCCGAATTGCGCTGGAATAGCAACATATACGTTAACTAGACATTGTCGGTAACATACTGCTTAAGAATGATCCGTCATTTGACAGGGAATTTCTTACTTTGGGGCATTTACCCTCCAGTACTTTTCAACTCCAATTTTTAGATACACTATAGCCATCCATCTAACTTCGATACCCAAGGAATGATTCGATAGAACATTCTGAAAGTAGGTTTAAAGCAAGGAGTTATCTCTTTCAGGAAAGGAAGGCATCAAAGAATACATATAATATAAGAGAATTTCAAATAAGATACTATATGATATTTATCTTGCATCAAAGTATGTTCTCACTTCACAGACCCATGTTACATTCCATAGATAAAGTACGTACATGGGAGACATCGCTAAAAAAAACTTATATCTGTGATAAGTCTCCTTCCTAACAAGACAAAACTTACATATAATGCTATGTAAAACCCTTGTTGAGTCTCCCATTGTTTGAGAGTTTGCTCTGCCGATTTTAGGATATTAGGGTCTTGGCTGACCGCCTGTTGCAGAACTTCTATCACCCTGGCATCCATGTCTTCCTGCTGAATAAGGAGAATATGTGTGTATATGCGTACGCGTGTGTGTATATTTTACAAAACTCTTCCTACTTAAGAATTATGTTACTCAAAAACTTATCGGATTCCGACACGTAATAGCGCTCAATTTTTATTCCACTGATACTCCCGTAATTACGTCAGCGTTATTTAGCGCTGGCAAAACACGGTTATATCATCCAGACGGGAAATTCATCGTTTCGTACGGAGCAGTAAAAACACACTCGAAAGCCGACTGCGAGTTCCGGCGTAATTCGCGAGGGAACTCGCTCGGTCAAGATCGAGCATGTGGCCGCTGAACGAGCCAGCTCCGTCTCAGACTCGCGAAACGTGCGCGACGCCAGCGGATCTCGCGTTGCATTAGCACGAACGTTGTGCGTGACAAAGAGAGCAGCTATGCGAAACGATCATCGGTTCACGTCATTCTTCGTCGCGCGACGAATCATTTATCGTCGCACGCACCGTTCCGGTGTAACGGGGTGCCCTCTAACCTGTACAACCTGCGCTGGTGCGAGAGCAGGAGAGCGTACGCGACAAAGAGCGAGCCGTATGCGCGCACGAGTCTCCTTACCTGTCTCGCAATCGGTGCCGCAGACTTTCATTCCGTGTGTCCCATTTGTCTCGCGAGGACAAGGAGAGTATTTACGTAGTAAATCGATACATAACGAAAATCCTCCGGCTGGTCCTAGTCTGCTCCCCGCAGTCCCGCTGTGTGTCACACACACATACACACGCACACACGCGCGCCTGCTACGCGAGAGAGTGTTGGCACCTATGGAAGCGCACCGTTCTTCTCCCCTTCTCGTCTTCTCGCCCTCCTCGGGCACCGCTCCGTCTCTCTTTCCGCGTTTTCTTTCTTTCCCTCGGCTCTCACCGCACACCTTTTTCCGTCTCTTCCTCTCTCGTCCCGCAACAGAGTACTGCGTTAACGTTAGTAACAATTGTCGCTGATTATCGCGCGCAGCACGGTGCGCCGCGACGAAATTACAGGTCCGTTCTTTGTGGTTGCGCGTTTTTGAACCGCTCGCACCGCTCGGATCTTTCCGCCTTCCTTCGCGCATCGGGCTAATGTTTCACGGTGGTAGGTGTCGTTACGAGTTGCTTTATTTTTGTGTTGGTAGATGCAGTTCGAAGGCACTAGAATGTTGGTAAATTTTCAATAGTTTCTAGTAACTTGTATTCACGGCCAATACTTTCAAATGGAGCGCCCCGTTTGAACACGTTATAATTCACCAATCGCAGCCGACCGTTATCTAGGGATTTTCTGGTGCCAATCGGTTCAGTCCGTTTTTTGAAGATGCCTATTATCGTCTTTGATAAACTGCGTTTGGCATTGTAAATCGGTGACATCGATTTATTCTTAAGATTATCTTTAGATAATATCTAACCAGCCCGGAGAAACAGACGTCTTCCACACTCGCTCGTGCGTGCGTGCGTGCATGCATGCATACGTACATACGTACGTGAGGAAGCTCTCGTCTTCATGCGACACGTATACAAACGCGAGAGATCGCTCGTTCTCGCCAGCGTAGCAGCCGCGCGCACGAAAGCCGCCGTCGAGAGGAGATCTCGAGAGCGTGCGTCGCATGTTTGAGTCGAGACATCTGCACGTACACCACCGTTCGGACCTCATTTGCATGGTAAGCGAGCCGAGAGGGTGCGTAGTTTAGGGACGGATCCTCCTCGTCCCGCAACCTCGCGCAATTGCGCGCGCGCGCGCGCAACCAAGGAGCTGCGATCGGAGACTCGACGCTCTCGGTCGATCGTCATCGACGGTCCGCCAGCCGGCGACTTTGAGATCTCCCGCGCGTGCTTTAAGGCGCACCCTCAAGCCGCTCGGAAGTATGGCACAAAGCGACGTCTTCGCCTCGGACGGGTCAGGTGACTCGGCAGACTCGGTCGGGCATCGCCGAGTGGAGACGATCGTTCTTGGAGGTTAGGACGCCTCAGGGCCGATACGCTCCCGAGCCACCTTGGCGATTTTGCCCGTCGCGCGCGGCCTCTTGCTCTCGTGCATCGCGCCGCGCTCGAGAAATCGGCCCAACGGAGGAGACCAACGACACCGCGACACGATCGCGGACACTGATGACGTCGAGGGTAGTGCGTTACGCCGCAGCCGCTACACGTACGACTCTGACGTAGTCGGGAAGTGTCCGGAGTCCCCCCCGCAGGTCCGAGAGGTAGATGTTCGTCGAAGACAACGATAGTAGCAAACTCCACTGCCGATGTATATCTCGCGTCTCTTCGTCTCGTATCGAGATGCCTGCGCGAGCCGTGACATTGACACGGCTCAACCGTGTCTGATGCTCTAGTTTCGTCAACTCCGTGTATCTCTCTCTTTCTCTCTCTTTTTCTCTCCCTCCCGTTGCGCGTCCCGATGTCGACGATCTCTCGCGTCGCGAACGCGTCGCAGATCGATTGTTTTCGCGCCTCTCTTCGGTGCCGTTCGTAATGTATTCTCGCGTATGACATAAACAGGTTATATACCTGTCATATGATGCATATATATATATGTGTGTGTATATATATATATATACATATATATGTGTCCAGCGTACGTACGACTCTGTTAGTATCAAAATCAACTTTTTTTTCATATGTTCTATAAATATATAATTAGTGATATCTATTCGCTACGTTCCACACGACATACCATATGTACTAATTACAAATGTTAAACGCCGAGGAGAATACATGATTACATAGGTCGGATAAATATCCGTCGAAGTATTTATCCGTCGAAGTTGCGAGCAATTTCTTAGTTAATCGCCCGTTGAAACGTCCACGTCGTGAACGTGTTGCGAACTGACCTTGTGGAGAATAACGAGAACTGTCTGTTTCTTTCTGGGTGCGTTGCGCAAGGTGCATACATTATAAGAAAACATGCCTCTGTTCGGCAAGTCCCAGAAGAGTCCGGCGGAAGTGGTGAAGGCTCTGAAGGAGGCGGTAAACGCGTTGGAGCGCGGCGACAAGAAGGTAGAGAAGGTACGTTGTTGTGGATACGCGTCGGTTTCTACGATGAAATACATCCCGTTTTAGGCGCAAGAGGACGTCAGCAAGAATCTGGTGCACATTAAAAACATGCTGTACGGCACGGCCGAGACGGAGCCGCAGGCGGACATCGTGGTGGCACAGTTAGCGCAGGAGTTGTACAACAGTAACCTGTTACTTCTGCTTGTGCAAAACCTGAGTCGTATCGACTTTGAGGTACGCGCCTGTCTCACGTATATCCTAGACTGTTCGACCAGACATTCCGCCAATGACATATCTTAGCATGTCCGAGGAATGCAATGTTACACAGTAACAAAACTTTGCGTTGAATTTAACACATTCCACATGACAAATATGTCCAATTTTTGTGTTAACACTTATATGAATATTGTGATATAAATGCAAATGTTAAGTTAACACACGGATATTTTAAAGATATAACAGAAGAATTTCAATAAGAACAGATTTTGGCACAAATATTAAATGTTTTTTTTTTTACTATGTAGTGATCAGTATATTCGTTAGAATGTAAACAATAAAATTCTCATCTGGTAGTTTAGAAAAGTTCTATTTTCGAAGAGTTTACTTTCGCGTCTTCGAGAATGTATCGATCGCCAAGTTATTACAAGTTTTGCTCTTTTGTTTCCGATCAAGGGCAAGAAGGATGTCGCGCAGGTTTTCAACAACATTCTACGGAGGCAAATCGGGACTAGATCACCCACAGTAGAGTACATATGCACCAAACCTGAAATTCTCTTCACGCTTATGTCTGGGTGAGTCTACTCTTCGCATTCTCTTTACCCTCTTAATATCAACAGAACCAGCTGATAAAATTGTACGCCTGTTAATGCTCACGGATGCTTCGTTTTGCAGTTACGAACACCAAGACATCGCGCTCAATTGTGGCACTATGTTACGGGAGTGTGCGAGATACGAGGCATTGGCTAAGATTATGATTTATTCGGACGATTTCTACAATTTCTTCAGATACGTTGAAGTTTCTACGTTCGATATCGCATCCGACGCTTTCTCCACGTTCAAAGTACGTCCTGCTCTATCTGCAAAACGAGAAGCATAAGAAGTCATTCGAGTTTCTTGCCATTACGAACACGTTTACGACAACGTTTTTCACAACAGTAATAGTGTTCTCGATAAAAATCCTGTTAAATATTCCCGATTGAACATTTCTTATAACGCATTAATGTCGCTTGATACTCTACCCGGTATGTATAATTCAATCCCGTCACTGTGTTCTTCCTCAGGAATTACTTACGAGGCACAAAATACTCAGCGCCGAATTCTTAGAGATAAATTACGATAAAGTTTTCTCACACTATCAGAGGTTACTCAATTCGGAAAACTATGTAACACGACGACAGAGTTTAAAGCTGCTGGGTGAACTGCTGCTCGACAGACACAATTTTACTGTAAGTATCCGGCGGCACGGACAGTGTCGTGATTGTCCCCGCAGTTTCACGCTAGGCAGAAAGATACATCTAAACATTTTTCTTCTTATAAAGTACAGGAAAATATGTTTTGACGTTTTATGCCTTTTATAATATAGATAATTTATTACACAATATTAACACGTAAAAGGTTCTAAAAAGAGAAACGATCATTTATATATAAAGCTTGAAAAATCCTACATAGGTATAATCTACTAATGTTGGTCGTATAGACCATCATTAGATATGTACTTACATTAAGCTAAGTTGGTAAAATGGTTGAATGGGATTGCTTAATTTGTCGACAATTAAAAGAACAATCGAATGATACAAGCAATAGCATAGTAGTAGTAGTAAGCTATCTTTGACAGCATTCAATCACAATGAGAAGATATCGGAGAACACTTTTATATAAATATATGTGTGCGCGCGCGGTCACGCTATCGGAAGTAATGTTTACGCAGGAAATGTTTTTTCCAGGTCATGACACGATATATATCGAATCCAGATAACTTAAAACTGATGATGAACATGCTGAAGGAGAAGTCTCGCAATATACAATTCGAGGCTTTCCACGTTTTCAAGGTATACTTTGCACTCGAAGAATGTTTATGGTGCACTCGATACGATCCATGCAATTCAAAAGTTCTTGTTGCTTATAAAATTTGAAATACATATTTTACATTAGATATAAAATAACGTACTTGTAATCACGTATTTATGTGAAAAATTAGACGTATATGTGTGTGCGCAAGCGCATATATATATATGGCTTTGCTGCAGATTAATTTGAACCCTTTGCCAATTTCTTAACCCTTTGCACTCGAGGACTCTGGAGCGGAGCCATTTAAAATTTGTCTTCAAACTCTTCAAACTCAAATGCAAATAGCAAGAGCGGAATATCCTGTACACAATAGTTTTTACGATTTGTCTTTGTCCTTATGTTATGAATTGAAAGTTATTTGCATTGTCTCCATAGCGGAGCCCTCGAGTTTGAAGACACATTTTAAATGGCTCCGCTCCGGAGCCCTCGAGTGCAAAGAGTTAATATTCGGTATCGCGATACGTGACCTCTTCTTCTTCGGTCCCTGTAATTAGATCCCGGTAGATAGGAGAGAAACGATCCATCTCAAGTATAGAGAGTTAACGGACAGTTCTTCTTTCGGTTGTGCGTTTCAGGTATTTGTCGCGAATCCGAACAAACCGAAACCCATCCTGGACATATTGCTCCGCAATCAGGAAAAGCTGATAGAGTTCCTGACGCGCTTCCATACGGACCGTTCCGAGGACGAGCAGTTCAACGATGAGAAGGCGTATCTGATTAAACAGATCAAAGAACTTAAGTCTGTACATGATAATTAAGTCAAAGAAAATACAATTATTGCTACCGCTATGACTAACTACCACTATAATTATTATTACTATCGAGTCTACTTGCTGCTGTTGCTATAGTTGCGGTTTTATTACTATTACACAGTTATAATTTATCGTCATCGCTCTCTTTCTCTCTCTTTCTCATAGTTATTACTATCACTATCGTTGTCGTCATCATCATTCTCATCATTTCATCATCATTATTATTATTATATTATTATTAATTTTATTTGCGAGTAGCATTGTAAATAAAGATTAAATTTATCTTTTATTGTATCATACGCACACGAATCAAGTTGTCATCGTTGTCAGTGTTCTGCCACGTTTTTAGGAATGAGTCGGTTATTAAAGCAGAATGAAAATCTAACCGTTTTGACTTTTTTGCGGCTTCTGCCGCAAGATCGCCAGTTTTTTCATTTGCATCTTTCGGCGGGTGTTTTGAAATGGTATCGAACGGACAATCTGGGAAGCGTGAGAGTTCGGGGGAGGCAAACATTTTCTAACGTTTACCGTTTATGGAAATTATTCACTAACCTTATAAATTAATAACATGTATTGGTCCTATTAATAATAGCTAATATGGCGGCATTCATATTGGTGAACTGGAGCGTGCTGCTTTTGTCGGGCTCGCAGCTGGAATATAGTTTCTCGAGTTTCTTTGATTTCTGAAGTTTAGATATTGCCGTAGCCTTCGAGACTTTTTGTTGAATGTTTTTCAGCAGCCAGTTTATATCCAAACGCGCCATCATAGCCTGCAAGTCGGAAATAACGACAGAGAATAAGATATTAAAGACCCTAAATACACGTGTACGCACGTATGATCGTTCAAACACTTTCAAATATTAAAAATTATCAAGAATTAAAGAATCGATCTCGGTAGAGATGCATTTCTGGAACTATAAAATCTAAGGATATAAAAATCCATAGTATATACTATAAAGAGCCTAAGAGAGAATTCTGTAAATATCCGTTCAATTGGCCACAGAACACACCTTCGAGTAGTCTTCGTCTTGGCAAAGGCGCCATATTAGAGTGGCACAGTGTAAGAATACCTCCTTGTCTTTCAATGCATCGCTCAGGAGCTTCACTAACAACAACGCATACTCTTGCTGCAATCAATGGAAAAGTTCCTCTTAGTTTCTTTTGTTTTCAGACAGTGGAGTGAATTAGAGACGAAGAAAAGTATAGATCTCATCGGTACCCCCCTCCCCCCGTGAACTCACCTTGACAATATATTTCCTCGTGTAGGGATATTTCGCAAGGGTGATGAGGATGCTGCACGCCCGCTGGCAGACGATCATCCACGGTTGCGACCTGTTGCGCTGACTTATCGTCTTGTAAATTTCGTCGACCAGATTCAGCTGGCAGAGGGTCACGCAAATCGTAGGTGACAATTTCGTTATGGTATCTGTGCGCATTGAAATAAGTATTTTATTCACACTATCCGATCCTATTTGGACTGCTCAAAAATTCCCTTGAATAACGGAATACCACGTGACTCTGGCATTCCCAATGACGTCGACATTTATCCGAGTTGCAACAAAGTAAATACATTATTACCGGATTTAAATATAAATTATAAATGCATAACTTCGGCACCGTATCGTTCGCAGATTCATATTCATTTTTTAACTGTAAACTGTCAATTTGATAATAAGGAACTCGTTTACTTTAATTAACTTATTTTACTATACTTTAAACTTCATCGGCATTTTTCTTCGCGTTTCTCGGAAAATAAATGACGACGTCACTAAGACCCGTATTAATAGTAGTTACTTGAAACCTGTCCCCATGTGAAATATTCAGTTTCGTATTAATAGTCGTTACTCGAAGCTCATCTCGGATGAGATATTCCGATTTCAATTTAGAATTATTCGGTGATCAGATTTTTCAGTTGAACCGTTATCATAAATGTCACATATATCATATCATTCAACTGAAAAATTCAGATCTGAGTATCTCACGCGAGGTAAGCTTCAAGTAACAACTGTAAAATCTTCGAGAAAAATCATTTTAAAAAATCACTTTTCTTATGTACCATAAACCCATCATCATGATTATGATGATTAGGTATATAGTGAATCATATACAGATATAATGGCCACACTCAACAGAATGTTTATTTTGCAACTGTTGGAAATTTTTCGAGCTGAGATTGGATTATTCTTTTAGCTCTGGAAGAATTAAATCTCGCCGTGAAAAACTCCCAACAATCGTGCGATAAACGTTCTACTGAATGCGACCGATGTCTGACCACCGTGATTACGATGATCGGGGGGCCTTAAAGGGTTATTGCCTGCTCGTTAAACAATGACGCGACATTCACCTAGGCTGCTGAGGCAAGTGAGCAACGCCCCGACATTATTGCAATTACGCAGAATGTCGATCGTCTGTTGCCAATAATTGCTGTTCGGGAGTACGTGGCTGCTGTCGGCCACCTCTTGATCCGCCCGACTACCTTCGCACTCCTTCTGAATATCCAATATGAGCAAGGCGAGGTCTTCCCGTTGCGCCAGCGACTCCGCCTTGATCCTCTGTCGCCTGTAACGACGCCAATACGCCTGAATCGTCAGCGCGGCGCGCTTCACGTCGTCGAAACGTCTGACCGCGAGCCGCATCCTGTAATACGATTGAATAACTATCGCGGCCCGCCGGTAACGGAGGAACCGTTTCCTCGCCACGAAGGTTCTCCACCGGGTTTGCACGACGACCACGCGCGCCCAGGTGACCTCGAACTTTCTCCTCGCGAGACGACCGGCCAAGACCGCGCGCCACCTCCTCTGCAGGATAATCGTGCAACTTCTGAGTCGTTCATAGCACCTCCTAACTTGGACCATTCGGCAGAAGGATTGCAGGACGACACATGCCGCCTTCTTCTCCAGAAATCTCTGGCGATCCCGACGTGCCTCGGCGCGTAAACGCCATCGAGTTTGAAGGACAACAGCACTCCGGCGAAGCTGTTGGTACCTTCTGCGTTCTTCACACGCTCGCAACATCGCGCGCCGCCTCCTCTGCAAGATAATCGTGCAACTTCTAAGTCGTTCATAGCACCTTCTAACTTGAATCATTCGCCAGAAAGATTGCAGGACGACACACGCCGCCCTCTTCTCCAGAAACCTCTGGCGATCCCTACGTGCCTCGGCGCGTAGACGCCATCGAGTCTGCAGGACAACGGCGCTCTGACGAAGCTGCTGGTACCTTCTGCGTTCTTCACGTGCTCGCAACATCGCGTGCCACCTCTTCTGCAGGATAATCGTGCAACTTCTGAGTCGTTCATAGCGCCTTCTAACTTGAACCATTCGCCAGAAAGATTGCAGGACGACACACGCCGCCCTCTTCTCCAGAAACCTCTGGCGATCCCTACGTGCCTCGGCGCGTAGACGCCATCGAGTCTGCAGGACAACGGCGCTCTGACGAAGCTGCTGGTACCTTCTGCGTTCTTCGCGTGCTCGCAATACCGCGCGCCACCAGGTCTGCACTCTCATCGCCGCGTGTCTCGTCCGCAGGTAGTCCTCCCGAGCGGCCTTGCCGGCCTTGACGCGAAGGTACCAGGATTCTATCAGCGACACCGCTCGCCGCTGCACCAGAAACCACTGCCGTTCCCGCCACCATCGTTGCAGCTTCACGCAGGAGGCCCTCTGCAGCCGATACCTGCGCGAACTCGACGCCGCCCTCCACCACGTCTGTATGCTCAGGCAGGCGTCTCGCCTCCGCCGTTCCCGCGCTTGGTACGCCCTCCATGTTTTCTGGATAAGGAGCGTGTTTCTCCGGCAGCGGAGGAACCATTGTCGTCTCTCTCGTGTGAGTCTGCTGGATCGCCACCAGCGCTGTATCCGCGCCACAGCGTACTCGCGTACCCGGAGCAGCTCGGCGCGCCGCAGCTCCGCCGCTCGCTTCGTTCTCCAGCGCGTCTGGATCATCAATGCGGCTTTCTTCAGGTCCCGATAGCGTTCCCTTTGCGATCTCATCAGCAACGTGGCTCGCCACTTCCTTTGCAACGCCAACACCGCTCTCCGGCGTTTGTCCTCCGACTCGCGCCGATTCTTCACGAGTTCGCTTTCTCGCGCCCGTCTCCACCATCGCTGCAGGCACGTCGCGGCCTCCTTGGCGCGCAGGAAGCTTGCATGTTCCTCGGTGACCTTCGTCTTCCAGTGCCGCAGCCTCCAAGTGCGTTGAATCACGGTCGCCGCGTGATCCCGGCGTACCAGCAGGTAGTTCCTCACGCGAACGTACCACACTCGCGACCGCCACCATCTCTGGATCGCGCGGGCCGCCCGGTCGAGCCGCGGCGCTTGGATCTTGTGGACGATCTGCCACAGGAGCGACAAGGTCTTCGTACGATCGCCGTAGGCGATGTCCTTGGGCTCGACGTCGTCCGCCAGGACGCCGTCGGCCCGGTGCAGCGCGTCCAACGCCACCTCCACGTTGTGCACCTTCTGCAGGCGCGAGATCGCTGGTGCTCTGCACTGCCGGGTGAGCCCGTCCGCACCGGTGATCAGCTCGACGAGGCGACATAGCCGCACACCGTCGCGCAGGTCTTGCCGTATGTCCGTCACCTCGTACTCGTACTCGTCGATGTAAGTCTGCCGGTGCGCCAGCACGTAGTCGTAGCTGCGCAGGACCTTCGTCACGTCGCCGACTCCGGCGAGAATGTCGCGCGAGAATCGCAGCAGGATCTCGCGGCTCGTCTTCCACGCGGCCTGCTTGCGGAATAGGCACGGGTCGTGGCCGATCAGTTTGTGCTGCTTCGCGTAATCCAGGAAGTATACCAGGAGGAGGAACTTCTTCAGCATGAACTGGTTGAGCGCCTTGAGGAACTTCTTGTTAGGGTCGGCCCGGTGGTAGCCCGGGGTTTTCGTCAGCTGCGGGTTCGTGAAGAAGCGTTCCGTGATGAAGCGAGTCAGGCCAAACAGGTCGTTGTTGTTGCGCAGGGGGATGTTCTCGTTGTACACGGCCTCCAAGCCGATGCGCAGCCACAGCGGGTTGTAGCACAGGAATACGTTCAGCACGTCCTTCTGCAGGCCTATCGCACGTTAGACATTTCGTTATGCGCATCGGAGAGCCAATGACTTAACTTGGTACGTATAAAATACATCTATATAGGATGAACGGTAGCTAATCGAAAAGAAAGAGAATCTTGGATATCTAGCGGAAGAATTATAAAAGGACAATGAGTAAAATGAGTCGATTTTGATGGAGTGGCAAGTAAAAACGGTATATTTTTTTTTGTACTTTTTGAGCTGCTGAACTAGATTCTGATTTGTAAACAATTTTACTTTGTCGGGAAATCATTAAAATCAGTCTATGAAACTATTGGACATTTAGTACTATAAATTATTATTATTGAGCTTTACGAACGTATTCATTATGTTTTCCTACGAGTAAAACATGATTTTATCATGTGAAAGTTTTCTTTCAGAATGACGTTGCTGGTAGTGAGTGATTCTGAGCAAAAACAATTATTCTATTATTTTCTCATTGTCTCTTCTTCCTTATATATATTCTTCCACGTATAATATATATACATCCGTCCATTAAAATTACCTTACTTGTATTGTACTATGTAATATCTAATTAATATGTTATTGCCAAGTCGAGAAATAATGTGTTTCTTATAACTTGCAACATTGTTACGATTTTTCTAATAACGACCCGGCAATAGCGATATTTTTCTTCGTTAATTAACGAGCGCATGTGGAGGACATGGTTCGACTCACTGAGATCCCGATGTAAATCACGATCCGATCTGAGGTACAGCATCCCCTCGGTGACGCACCTGTCGACGCGCGACTTCACTTCCGCGATATCGGCCCGATGGAGCATGGCGTACGCATCCTTCCGCAACGCATCCAGCTTTCTAGTAGTTTGATAACTGAAAATGATTTTTACTCGCTGAATTAATCAATCTCGATTGCGAACCTGGAATTGGAGTATATCCGTGTGACTCCAGCGCGGATTTGTTTTCTCTTCCGCATATATCGTTAACGCGACATGCACACCTGGTGGATGTGGTTGCAGCTGGCGCATTAACGTCTATCCCTTCGTTCTTCCGAGATTGCCACTTGTCGATGGTGTCTGTGATCATGTTGTCGATGTTGACACGCAAGTCCTTCGGCGTGGACAGCACAGTATTCAGCCACAGTGTGAATACCAATTCCTGCCGAGACAGCCACTTCTCGGTAAAAACGTTCGCCATGCTGTTACAACAGATTAACGAGATTAACGATGTTACTTGCGTGTCGAAAAATTATACAAGAAACTAAGGAAAAAACAAAGATGTAGTATACAAAGTGACTTAATTAGACTATAAATCATACTTAAAATTCCTAATATGTTAGTGTGAAGTTGGTATAAAATTAGTGTAGAGAGATGGAGTAAAGTTAGTTAATAAAATAGATTATAACTCAATTTACTTCTTGAGGAAAGGGTTTTCCGTCATGGACGACGTGAAGGGGCTCGGCCTGAACACTTCATAGATGGAGATCTCCTCAGTGTGTGGTCTCGCTTCCCGGATGGTCGAGAGAGTGCATTTCTTCATTTCACGCAAGGTGCAGAGAGTCGTCCTGGTGATCTTGATGGCCGGCACATTCTTCTTCGTACTCTTTTTCGCTGTCGTAGCACACACGTTATAAACTAAATGTTCCAACCAAAATTGTAAGGTATAAACAATTTGTCTTGCAAAATGATAACTCACCTGCAACAGGTACAAACATCTGGTGCCCCTTCGCGCTTCTGCCATTGCACAGCTTCTTCTCCTTCGTGACCCTGCCAGTCCACGTATTGAACGGAGACGCGCACAGCTTTGGGTGGTATTTCCTCGGCGGGGAGATCTCAATGTACACATCTCCCCCCGTTTCTTCAGCGTTCTCATCGTTCTCGAGAATGGTCGCGCAGTTGAAGTAATCGCGATCGACTCGACCGCTGCAATCTATACTGTCTACGAAATACTCGGAACGTTCAGTCCTTGACACATCGTTGCGTGCTCGCTGGAGAATCGGCGATGACGCGATCAAGCTATTCACGTCATGTTTGAAGGACAACTCGCAATATTCCAGCGGCCGCGGTACTGGTGACAAGACGATCTCCGGGATAGAAATCGCGGATATCTCGAAAGGCCGATGATCAACGTTGAAGGTCTTGTTCCTCTCTTCGTGAGCACCTTCGTGAGCATCCTCGACGTTCAGCGAGCACCTTCGACGTTCAGTGAATCCCGCCGACTCTTTCAAAAGCTTTGGGGAAACCGTGACTACGTCCGTAGTTGTTAATTTCAGCTCGTTTATCAGCATGGAGAAATTCGACTCGGTCCGATCTCGGACGCACGCCACATCCTCGGTTACCTCCTCGCTGCACTCGTATATCGTCGTAGTGCCGTTGTAGTGTTTCTTCTCCTTGACATACGTGGCCCTACGTATCTCCTGCGGCGCACTCGAAGGGAGAAGGGTCTGAGGCAACACGCTGCCGTCGCTCCACACGTTTGAGTGCTGCTCGGATAAAATACTCGTCGATTCGTGATAGCCATGATGACCGGGTCTCGCGCTCCTATTATTGTCTTGCGTGTAAATCTTCACTTCGTGATACTTCCTCAGGATGTTTTCCTTGTTCGAATTGTTCTGGCGTCTTAGATCGCCTCCTTTCATTTGTTTATTGACACTGATAAGCAAGGATTGACCGCTGTTGCTCGGAACACTCAATGACACATTGTCTTGGCAGAGTCTGTTGTTTACAGTTAACGGCACAGAAGGAACAGTTAGCTTTGATGTTGCTTTCTTCGACAGCTTTTTCTGCCCCCTTTCTTTGTTTATATTAGCAGTTGTTGCTATGGCAATGTCATATTTAATTCGTCTATTGTCAGTGAGTTGTAAAACGTCTCGCCAGCATCCTGCTTCTTTGGGAGACCATTTAATAGATATCGTACTACTGCTTTGGCCAGGAATTTCTAATTTATCTGTATTCAAAGTGATCTGACGTTTTGCATCTGGTACTTTTGTTATAATCACCTGAAAATCATTAATGTCATAATTATGTTAATACATAAAGCTAAATATGTAAAGCAACAAGTAAAATTCTCAACAGCAAAAAATTGTTCTAAGCAGTCGCTTGCATATGATAATACGAGTCTCTTACACAAAGCTATTAAATAGACACCTCATTTCAGAAATACATTTCTCTTACGTTTAGTATCTTGTCAGAAGGATTCTTGATATCCAAGTAACATTCCACAGTGGTGTTTAAATAAGCTTCCAGTTCAATCCTTACCATCGGTTGAAACGGTGCAAGTAATATTGTAAAACGCATTTGCTTGTCCACAGACTGAAATAACTCCATGCTGTACAATTTCCTAAAAAGCTGCAAATTGAGTATATATTTGTATATTGTTTAATTTGCTAAATATTTATTAAATACCATGACATGTGGAATATATTATTAGGAACTTATGTAAAGAAACAAAATAGTCACTAACTGATTCATTAATTAAATCTTGCATGTGTACTATTTTGGAATTTGTGAACAATTTTTTCTTTCTATCACTCGCAAGTAATAATAATAATGTAAAATACAAAATACCTTTCTGTACTATAACACAGATTTCACGTTGCACTTGTTTTTACAGCTTCTCAACTGGAATATCACACTTGCAGAGTTTTATCTTTAGATGAATAACTATCATCATATCCGTTGAAGTAACGAACTTTTCTCCCTTTGGTTCTTTAATTCGTTGATATCCGGCTTGAACTGAGGCACATCGCTCGTTTGTAACGAACTTCTTCAATTCAAATTGTCATATGTGAGAAATTCCTCGCGCACGCGCGAATGCTTCGGACAATTAGTCTGTTCTTTTTAGCTGAACTGCTGCACTTGTGCAATAAGTTAATGTGAGAATACATATACTTGTCTCGCTTCAACTTATTGTATTAGTTCAGCGGTGCAGCTAAAAAGAACAGGTCAAATATCTTTCAAAAGTTTTGCCGTTTCGAGTCCCTTTACAAGAGAAGGATTTTATTCTTCCGTTTTGACATCGCCTTCTTCGTTCCTCTGAACGATTGGTTAATTGCAATATCATCGTCAAAACGTGACCAATCGGTGCGATTGTGATGGATTGCAACTGGAATTCGATAAATTTATTAAGTTTGATATAATTCAGTTGAAAATTCAAATAATACTTGTAACATTAAACTTAAATAAAGCGATAAATAATTAATATCTAATAATTTACATCAGCAATCGCTTCTTGTTGGAACGACCACACGCCGATTGGCTGCTGCATAGTGATTTTCTAGAGTCCTTGAAGCGACTGATCGGCACTCCAAAAACTCTCTATCTGACAGCCAATCAATACGTCCGACAAACTTGCCATACGTTAGACGAAATAATCGTCTAACTTCATGTTTATCCTAAATCTAAATTGTGTTTGGTGTCGCCACTGCGAGTGAGTCAAGACGATCCTCGGGACGATCAAGAGTATCCCGCCAGCGCAGAGGCGAGTTGTGTTTCTGGTTGACTTAGTTTAGGTGGGATTCCGCACGTTCTTCCTCGTCAAATGCATCGATCACAACAATCACGACAGTGAGACACCGAGTGAGACGTTCAGACCCGACCGTGATCGGTAGTTCGTAAGTATCACACCTCCAACCCCTACGTATGTTCACCTCGCTCTTATTTCCGTTCCTTGTATATTTATCCAATAGCTACTTGACATTTTGTTCCCCCTGCTGCGCCAAAACTGCGAGAATTCGTTGACAGCTGCCTTTAATAGAGCTGCCCTTTTTGACAAGGAACCTCCACATCAGTCTTTCACCGGCACTGTACGATGGCCGATTCCAGTGACTTGGATCGGCAAATCGAGCAGCTGAAGAAGTGTGAGATCATCAAGGAAGCTGAGGTCAAGGCCTTGTGTGCCAAAGCACGAGAGATCCTTATTGAGGAAAGCAATGTTCAACGTGTCGACTCACCTGTCACAGTAATTATCTCTCTATTTCGCCTAAGTAGGAGGAATGGTTCTATCGCTAGTGATAGAATGTCAGAAACGTTTAAGGAATTGCAACTATGCGGCTTTTAGGTATGTGGGGACATTCATGGACAGTTTTACGATTTAAAGGAATTGTTCAAAGTAGGTGGTGATGTGCCAGAAACGAATTACCTTTTTATGGGAGATTTCGTGGACAGAGGCTTCTATAGTGTTGAAACATTTCTCCTCCTTCTTGCATTAAAGGTATGCCAGCTGAAACACTGTCATTAATAGAAACTTGAATATAAGAAATATATCGATTATATATTTTTGCTTTGTTGTCTTTATATTTAAATGAAAATTATTTGATTAGAAAACATCAAATTCGCTAATATAGTTTCTATGAGTTTTCTTTACATGACTACAATGTGACATTTTAGTACTAAGACCTTAATCTTGAAATATTTTTAAAAATCTTACTATATATAATGGATGATTCATGAGATCTAAGAAAATACGTGTATAAAGATATACTACTGTGATATATTCAGCTTTTGTTATCTTTTATATCCACTTAAAATATATATCTTATCACAGGTTCGTTATCCTGACAGAATCACACTGATAAGAGGGAATCATGAATCTCGACAAATAACACAAGTTTATGGTTTTTATGACGAGTGCTTACGCAAATATGGGAGTATAACAGTATGGCGATATTGCACGGAGATATTTGATTACCTGTCACTATCTGCTATCATTGATGGCAAGATATTCTGTGTTCATGGTGGATTATCGCCTAGTATTCAAACATTGGATCAAATCCGGACTATAGATAGGAAACAAGAAGTGAGTACATTATCTCTTGTTTATTACGATTTTTATTGAATAATTTTTACAGGGAGCTAATTCAGAAGTTTATTTAAAATTATAATTTTTATTAAAAAATAGATATACTTTTTTGTGTTGACATTTATAAACTTATAGATAAAAATTTATAGATAAGGTGTAATATATAAGATAGATACATCGATTAGATATATAAAATGTAAAGTTTTTTAATTTAATTGTTGGATCTCATGCCACATTTATCAAAATTGTAAGCTAGGCTAACATCTCTTTGCCTTTGATAGTAAATTTTCCTAATTTAATAATATAGGTTCCCCATGATGGGCCGATGTGTGATTTGTTATGGTCAGATCCTGAGGATACCCAAGGCTGGGGTGTGTCACCTCGTGGAGCAGGTTATCTTTTTGGTAGTGACGTTGTTGCACAATTTAATTCTGCGAACGATATCGACATGATATGCAGAGCTCACCAGCTAGTAATGGAAGGCTACAAGTGGCATTTTAACGAAACGGTGTTGACCGTTTGGTCCGCGCCGAATTATTGTTACAGGTATGTAACTTTTACAATTGTGATACGTCTCATTTTCTCTTTTTCTTTTTTTTTCCTAGTAAAGTTATTCCGCGTACATATTTTTGGCACATCATTATTTATCTTTTCAGCGATCTTGATGTAATTATCTTAATATATGCGTGTTATTTCTTTTCTTCTTTTCATACAGATGCGGTAATGTTGCCGCGATATTGGAGTTGAACGAACACTTGCAAAGAGACTTCACGATATTTGAAGCCGCGCCCCAAGAAAGTCGCGGAATTCCCAGCAAAAAGCCGCAAGCCGATTACTTTTTATAAACAAATCATTTTTAGAGTACAAAAAGAAACCATCGGCATCGAACCGACTCGGGGTTTCCATCTTCTGTTACTCTTCCCTGATCTATCTTGGTTCCGTTCTCCCCCCGAGCAGTTTGCGTCAATCATGAGAAATACTGAGCGGCTTGCTATTTTTTTTATGGCATTATAACATCCGTAATTGGATCGTTGATAATCGTATAATTATTTCGATAGGATCACGATGATATGTGTAAGGAACTGATGTAAAATAAAGTAAAACTTGCCTCTATTTAAAAGGATGTGGTACATCGTCGCACGAATATTGCCAAATTGATTGTACTTCAATTATGTCGAAGGTACTTTAAACATCAAGAAGAGAACTTGTGACTTTGTAAATAAATTCAATTAGATCTTTTATTTCATCTAAGGAATACTTCAGAAGACGGTTCGTACCTGCTTCGAAATTACGTTTCGTCGTAAATATATAATTTTCCGACTTGCATGAATTTTACAAGTTTAATTAAACGATAATATCAAATTTCTGCAAGTTGAAATTCTGAATTTAAGAAATTGGTTTCAGAAATATCAAAGAAAAAAAATGGTTCATTCTGTCCTCGAATACATTCGACATTCAGTGGAACGATTTGTATCCTAGAAGCAAAAATTCGGTCACCAACTGAAATCACCAGAGAACAAGTTCTCCCGATCGGAGGGACGGCCAATCGAATTCGACGACGATTACCGACATTCCCGCCCTCGATCGCCAATAGCGTGCCGCGGGCGAGCCGGCATCGACTTTAGGAACACGGCGGCGCGCGCGCAACCCCACCCATCGCCCCATGACAAATGCAACTTTTACTTCCGGCCTGCGTACACGGCCATCGCGCTTGATTTCGTAGGATCGTTCCGCTCGTTCTCCGCAGTGTCCGCGCATCGTTCCAGTGTTGTCGCAGCGTCATTCCTACGTCCTGCCAGACCATCGCCTGCGCTTCGCAGTTGTATACCATCCGAGAGATCTCTTTTGTTTGTCGTATGTCCATCCAGAATCTCAACACATTCGGTGAGTACGGGATAAGGCATTATCGAACTTTTACCCACCTACCTTTATCTCTCTTTATCTATCTCCTACCCTCCCTCCCTTCCTCGGAGCATCTCGTCTTCTTTCCTCCTTCTTAGCCGTTTATTTATCCCTTCGTTCTTCGTAAACGAGGACGACGACACGACACCGTTGTCTCGCGATCAAAATGGCGGCCCGAGCCGTCTTTCGCTCGCATGGCCCTCCTTGCGTAATTATACGCAACCCGACGACGACGATGATAGCATTTTGTTTTCCTCCCCGCAGACCCCTTTGCAGATGCAATCAAGGGTTCAGACGATGACGTCCAGGACGGCCTTGTGCATATAAGGATCCAGCAGCGGAATGGTCGCAAGACCTTAACAACGGTGCAAGGACTCTCCTCTGAATATGACTTGAAGAAAATCGTGAGAGCATGTAAAAAGGTGAGCATCTTTTCCCTATCGGTTCAGGAATTTCCGCCGATCCCTCCTCTCTTCTATCTGTCTTCTCTGTTGCTTCTTCCTTCTTTTCTTCTTCCTCATCCTCTTGCTCCCCTTCTTCCTTCTTTTTGCCCCTCCACCTGCTGTTCTACCTCCTCCTCCTCCCTTTTCCCTATCGTCTCCTACCATAAGCCAGTCAAGCAGAATTCTAAAAATAAGTCTGATGCAAACAACTATATGATACATGCAGTGAGCAGCTGTAGTTTTATGAGTCTTCTGCAAGTATAGTGTGAATGTATCTGCAAGTGGTTTGTCATAGGCTATACATCCTTTGTTTAAAATCCAGGTTATCACCAATGACTTAGCTCATTTTTATAGCTATACTGATCGCCTCAGAGTTGAATTCTAATCTTGATATTTAATATTCAGTATTGGGGTATTTTCATCATGTGACATACCTTGTACCTTGATGTCTTTTAATGTTATTTTTGTATATCTTATAAATTGAATAATGAAAAGCATTTTGCTATATACTCTAAAAAATATTTTTTGTACACTCTTTATTTTCATTTTTATTATTCTTGTGCATTTACCTTTGTATGATTATGATGAACTGTATCAATTATTGAAGAAAATATTTTTGCTATAAATTACAAGCTTATAAAGTTATGTTGATCGTTACTTGAATTATTTCAAAGACTTGTTATATACATATACATTGTTATTCTAACTAATGTTGTGTCACTTTTTTATTTAAATCATAATCTTAAAATTAAAGCTGTTTATAGACTTTATGTTAGTCATGGTTTTATTTTTTGTCAGCCAACCTAGGGCTTTGAGTGTAATTTTTTAAACATGTTTTAAACATTTCTAGAAAATAAAGATACTGATATTTTTTACGAATGAAATGAATCGTAAAAAAGATACGCTCGTCACTAAAATGTCTAGCATGATTTATCGAAACTTGTATCCACAGGAGTTTGCGTGCAATGGGACAGTAATAGAGCACCCGGAGTACGGGGAGGTGCTGCAGCTGCAGGGGGACCAGCGAGAGAATATATGCCAGTGGCTGACAAAATCAGGTCTGGCGAAACCCGACCAGCTGAAGGTTCATGGTTTTTAATCGACAAGCCAGCAACAATAGTCATCATCCATGCCACTACCTACAAGAACAACAACAGCAACAACAACAACAACGGACAGCTCCGCCCCATGTCAGCGCTTTATCATCCTCTCAAATTGAACCTATATATCAGTCACTAATTCCTCGTCGGACACTCCGATTATACTATTAAATATAAAAAAATATATATACAAATATATACATATATATATACATATAAGCGTGCATATATGTATATATGTATATTTATATATATATATACGCATATATTCCAATAAAAAAAGAAAACGAAAGGAAGACGCGTGCGAAACGGACAGAGAAAGAGAGGAAAATAAGTAGTAGGGGATAAAAGGATAAATAAATAAAAAAAGAGGGGAAAAAAGGAAGAAGAGATACAGCGAGAAAAGAGAAAGGATTATAAGCAAATCGACGCAGGCAATATATCACTAATTGGATCTTTTCTCGAGAAAAGCAATACGTCTCACACGTAACACGCGCAAATCGCGCACGTGCACGCGCACACACACATACACAAACACTCTGTAAGCCTTATGTTAGGTGTTAATAATTGCTGAGGTGGTTACCTCAGCAATAGCAGCGGTAGCAGCAACAACAGTAGCAGTAACAAGACACATCATTTTGATAATCATCATCGAGGAGGAGGCATAGACGAGCGAGCGGTAATTAGCAGCGCCGGATGGATGTTCGTTCTTGCGTTAGGTAGTATGTACCTGGACGCGATAGACGTGTTCCGAGAAGGCAGCAAGGCGTAACTATAGGTTCTCAATTGAATCCGGCTCTTTTTCTTTCTCTCTCTCTCTCTCTCCCGATCCTCTTCTTCCCTGTTCTCCTTACTTTCTCTTTCTGTCGCGCGCTCGCTTGCTCGCTCGCTCGTCCATTCTCTGCTCCTTTATAGTGATAACTATACGAAATCTCTGTTTTCGCTATATTGTTGATGTTTTTGTTGAAAAAAAAAAAAAAATCGTTTCGCGCCTCACTTTTGTTGATTTTTCTATTGTAGAGCGAATTTAAGACTTCGATAGAGAGAATCTCCTTCGTACACTTCTTCTTTCACCTATCCTCGGTGCCTCGTCTTTGCTCTTTCTTGCTTTTTCCCTTTTTAAAACAATAACATTGAATTGTTTTGAAGTAATAATGAGAGTTAATGGAAATGACTTCTAGATAAATAAATTAATTAATTAATACATGAATAAGGAAGGTTTTTCACTGAAAATCTGACCATGTTCTCTTCCTCTTTAATATCCTAAGCGAAGTTCAATTAATCTTACTGAATTTATCGGTAAAATAAGGGGAGTGTTTTAAAATTGATTTATCGACGATTGTGTATCGTAGATTATTCTTGCAACAATGAGGAATCAACTTTCAGTTTTTTTACTGGTACAAAAATAAGTTGTAATTTTTTTAATGTTTGTACGATATAAGACGGCAAGGAGAAAGTAACAATACAATCAAAGTCACGGAATCTGTAGATATATCGTAGCAGATATCTGCTACTGCAATGCTTACTCGTCAATGTACACGTGGTCGTCAAATGCAAGATGTACTTCATCGAGGAAAAAATCGTTAGATACGCTATCGCTGTTTATTGATTTCATTTGCTCGCTACGATTGTGTTTCGTGGAATTGCAATTACATCGAATTAATATAACGTGACGCTACACGATACACCAAAGCGAAAAATAAAATCTGAAACCTCGACTTTTGCGAAAGAGTGTTACTTTGTCACGTGTTCTGTGCGTATCTCAAAAGGAAGAGACTTTGCAATTCATTCGAGAAATGTAACAAGTATCTTATAGAGCGAGTAAAACGTCAAAATATTCTTTGAATAAATGAACACAGAGAGAGAGAGAGAGAGAAAGATACACACACAACACACATATATATATATATATATTATGTATACGCACGAAGTTTTCAGAAAAGCTAGCGCTCGGTGTTTATATAATCGACTCACTCGACAAAGAGAGCGGAATTATTTCTTTCTCACAAAAAATACACAAGGTCAATACAAGAAAAGATAAAGAACCTGAGTTTTTTAATGCTTTCAATTATTTCTTTTACTCTTCTTTCTCTCAAAATACAAACGGCACATCGATTCCCGTCAAATAAATCGATCGTTGGGGGACGAAGTTTCCAATCAAAAAGGGGCTACCGGAGAAGAAGACGGAAGGATCACGATTCGTATCGCTTTTCGCTGTGCCCTTTCGTCGAATATTCGGGAGAAGCTGAAATTTTTCTACGATTTCGTCGTTCAGCGTATTTTCCCCGAAGCCAGAATACGAAAGTGGCGCGCGGCGGCGCTCATGCTGCAGCCCGATACGGGGCGCTGCGATGAATGGATTGCACGGCGCACCACCGGATCCCAGAATGCACCGCGCGCCACGGCATGTGCCTTTCCGCGTCGGCCATTTTGTAGTTTCCTCGAGAGATTGTGTTGAGTTCGATTCTTCCACCTCGGTAAGAAAATCCCGTCGTGTGAAACGGCCGTGCGTCGATCCGCTCGGCGCGGTCGCTCGCATTACGCACGGGCGGATCGCTACGCGTACGTCGCGAATTCGTGCGAGGTATCGTGCAATCTCGCTGCCGCCTGTCGCAAGTCGTGCTGTGTCGCGTATTTCGTAGCACGCACGCGAACGTGTGCGTGCGAACGTGCGAGTTAACGAGTGAGTGAGCGAGCGAGCGATCGTACGAACGAAGGAACGAACGGGCGAACGGTCGCGTGAGCGACCAGCCCAGTGGCCAAGTCTAGCTGGTTGTCTGTCTGCCTCTCTACTTGCCTGTCTCTCTGCCTGCTTACCTGCCTGCCTGCCTACCACCTTTTTACCTACTTACCTAGCTATCCACGTACCTACCTAATTGTCTATCTTTCTGCCTGCCTACCGACCGACCTACCTGCCTGCCCAATTACCTACCTACCTACTTACCTACCTATCTCCCCTGCTTGCCTGCCTAACTCCTTGGTTGGCTGCTTGGTTAGTCGGTTGATGAGTTGGTCGGGGTTAGCTAGTTGGTAGGTTGGTTAGCTGGTTGAAAGTTTGGTTAGTTGACTAGCTGGCTGGGCTGGTAGGTCGGTTGATTGGTTGATCTAGTAGATTGGAGTTGGTTGGTTGGTTGGCTAACAGATTAGCCACGCTAGCTGGCTAACTGCCTAGCTAGCTGGTTGGCTGGCTGATTGTTTGATTGATTGGTCGGTTGGTTAATTAGTGCTTGAGCTAGAAGATTATAACGCAAACGAGCGAGCAAATTTGCAAGTGCAAACGTGCGACGCCCCGCGCCGCACGGTGAATCGCAGCGAGAGAGTGAGTAGAGCAAGTGCCTTGCCGAGAGAGCTCAAAGCCGAAAAACTAACTTCACGAAAAGCCGTTCAAGAGAGAGAAAGATAGAGAGAGAGAGAGAGAGAGAGGAGCATATATATGCACACATATATATGTACGTAGGGAAAGAGAGAGGGGGAAGGAGACAGTCAGACAGACAGAAAGAAAGAGAGAGTGAGTAAGCGAACGGGCGGCCGAGTGAGCGAGCGAACGAACGAACGAACGAGAGCGAGTGAGTGAGCGAGCGGGCAGGCACCTCGTAGCGCTATATTCAGGGCACATGGGATCATCCGGGCCCGTCTCAAGATGAACGGTGATTTTGGTAACGACCAACCGTCCCATCCGACGTATCACGCCACATTGTCATCGTCATGCGGTATTACACGCAATCGAGTTCGGAGTGTAGTCGTGTCTTGTCATCGCGCCACTGCTTCCTTGTCTCTCAGTGACTAGAGTTCTCCTCCACGCCTCGTGTCGGGTCGCGCGAGCGAGCGAGCGTGCGCCGCGCCGCGCCAGCCGCGATCGTCGTCGTCGTGTCGCGCCGCTCTCGCCCGGCTGGAGGAGAGCGGCTCTCTCGAGCTGCGCCAAGTCGTCGCTGCTGTCGTGTCCCGACAGTGCGCGCTATATTTGGCCGATAACGTGCCGTGCGCGCTCCAACATATTGCGCGTTCTGCCGTGCGGGAATCCTCGCTTGGCGCACCGCGGCCCTCGTCGAGCGGCCCCCGTGGTAGCACGCAGTCCGCAGCTCCGTCGCCGAGAAGCGTCGTGCGGCTGTTTCTCGCGCGAGCCCACGTCGTTGCGTCGTCGGCCGAGCCCCCGCGCGCGCGGCTCTCGACGCGCCTCGTCGTCAGCGCGCGCGGCCAACCGGGCGCTGTCGACGTTGCGTCTCGAGATCGGCGAGTAACGCAATCAAATACCGCGCGCGCGCGCGTGCCCCAACGAGCGCGCCTCTCGGGGTCCAACGACGAGATTCCGCCGATCGCGCGTCGCCTCATTGTGAAACGCTATTGTCATCGCGATCTCGGGGGATCGCGCCCGCGAGTGTAACGCCGCCGATACTGCGTGCTCCCCGGTGCCTACGTGTATCGTCATCGGCCAGGGTGTCGTGCCAGGCGCCAGGTTGTTCTATGACTCGGCCGAGCGGCTATTCCGCGGGGATGACTGGTGTTTCCTCGGGACGGACTGTGAGGTTCTCGCGATAGCCCGTGTATCCGCGGGGGCGGCTCGGCGACGTCGCTACGACTGTTAGCTTTCTGTATAGTGCTTCTGTGACCGAGCATCGGGACGTGCTACCGTGGAAGAGGCGTGGGAAGCGTGCCTGATGTGTAACAATCGCACATATGTTATTGTCGGTATGTTCCTTTTGGCCGAGCTGGCGGCACGGTTCGAGAAATGTACGTGGAAATTGGAGTGTACGAAGCGTACGCACGGAGATCCTCGCGCTCCGGTGCGCGTGAATATCTTCAACTTGTGCAGCCAGTTCGACCGGAAAGAAACAGGCCGTGTGTCGCGGACGAAGCTTGACAAATTCCGTACCGTGGCCTTGCCAAGTACCCGATTATGTCATAGAACAACCGGCTGCTGAGGATAATACACGTATGACGTGCTGCATGTGTGAGCTTGCCGCAATCTCAATTATTCGTCTTGCTTTCAGGATACGTGTACATGAATGGGGACATTGGTAAGCTCCCACCAGGGGCGGTCTACCCAGCCACCCCTGAACCCCTGGGTCCGGTTGCAGGCGCGATCGGTGGTGGAGTGTCTAGTTTAGAATACGGAGTCATGAACGGTGCGCCCAGCGGAAGTGAGTTGATTCTCGATGCAGGTGTCGGCAGCCTAGAACCAACGTCGCAACACGCCATAGGCATTGGTGGTGCTGTCGGATACGGTCCAGTGGATGTTGCTGCTCTGGGTGATGCGTCTGCTCCACCCGCATCAATGGCCGATTTATCTGTCCCTGGCATACCCCTGGAACAACTCAAACAGATGCTCTCTTCGCAACTCGAGTATTATTTCTCCAGGTATCGCAGTCACTCTCTCTCTCTCTCTCTCTCTCAGTTCTTAAGTCTCTACGATGCCAGTCTTTCCTCTAGTCGCCGAGCTGCGAGAGGTGAACTCACTCGAAAATACGTACATTTCATTATTGCCCACTCTTCCGCACCGTATTATAGTAATTTTAGTGATCCAAGCGCAAAGAGTTCCTACTGTTTGTTAACATGAAATCATTACAGCAACTGTTGCAACTTCTAATTGAGTAGTGAATGAGAAAAAGATTTGGTTGAAAATAATCTTCTGCAAAATGTGCAACCATCATGCAAATTGCACAAGCGCGTGTATGTATATGTAAAACGTCATTTACGCCTTCGAGTTTAGGCACGTCCGGAGCGTACTCATCGTGTTTAGATATTCTCACCGAGACTCCGCGATATATCTGATAATTTGACACTTGTTTTGTATCGGTGCCTGCGCGCACACACGGTATATGGGTGTGTGCGTGCTCCGTGTGTCTGCGCGCGCGCACGTGTTATGAAAGATTAATAATAATTTCTTAAACGATTCACGAATATCTAAGCGCGATACACACGATGATACATCAATTTAAAGGCGCGAACGATGCCTCATTTGTGTGGCTCAGCGCAATATCAATGACACGACGTTGCAATGGTTTCCAGGGAGAATTTAGCCAACGATACATATTTGTTGTCGCAAATGGACAACGATCAATATGTGCCGATATGGACAGTAGCGAATTTTAACCAAGTAAAGAAGCTGACGAAAGATATTAAGCTCATAACCGAAGTGCTGAGGGAGTCTCCTAATGTGCAAGTGGACGAGGAGGGACAGAAAGTGAGGCCCAATCACAAACGATGTATTGTGATACTTCGCGAGATCCCGGATAACACTCCTCTGGAAGATGTGAAGGTTCGTGCCAGATGAAAGTAGCTCTCTTTCTCTCTTTCGTGATTATCGCGCGAACAAATCACGGAAAATGTGTGAAGCAGACCTACCTCCCCGATTCTCACATTGTTCTTTGTTGCAGAATTTATTTTCGGGGGAGGGATGTCCAAGGTTTATTTCGTGCGAGTTTGCTCACAATAGTTCATGGTATGTGACGTTTGAATCCGACGAGGATGCTCAAAAGGCCTACCGATTTTTACGTGAGGAAGTTCGAGAATTTCAGGTAAGTCATACTATCTGTTGCTTCGTTTAAATTGCTTATTTTGAGCATGACTTGTGATTTTGCGATTGACGATCCGTCGTCTGCACAATCGAAGATACACTTTCAGCCGAATTGGCTGCACTAATTCGAGAAATTTATGTGCACACTGAAGCTGTATGCGTACGAGATTCTCACGCTTCAGTGTAATTTCTCGGACTGTAGTGCAGCTAGTTCAGCAAAAAAGAACAGACCAATAGTTAGCCCCTATATAGGGGCTCGTAACTTCTGTGCACATCTGCGCACTTTCGAGCGTCACTTGCAATTACGTAATAATTTGCAGCACTCAATTTTCGTGACGTAACGTGTATCTTGTTTTGCTTGAGCCAATCTTGATTTTTGTACCAGGGAAAGCCGATAATGGCGAGAATCAAAGCTAAGCCAATGAATAGGCTACCGATACCAGCGGTGGCTGGTGTAGGTGGCATAAAAAATGGCTACAGAACTCCGCCTCCTCCTCCCGTTTACGATCCGAGCAGTTACTCGACTGGACAGCAGCGTTTCCTTTATACAAACGGCACGACCCTGCCTCAAAATACTATGCAGGCGTACGCGAACCAAGTCCACGTTTACGTGAGTATACGCGCGAAGTTCGGGAATCCTACTTCGGAAATCGAAAAATACTCTGACCTTTGATTCTTTTTACTCGCCTTCCAGCATCAACCATTCTATCACACTAATATGATGCCTTGGGGACCAACCAGTCCCGCATACTTCGATATGTCCGGTGTTTTTATGAATGGAATTACACCGCACAACACTTTCAAACCTCACAACACAAGATACAATCCGCGACACAGCAGGTAGGCGTTGCTCTCTGATTTCGCTGCTCCGTCTTTCTTCTCCTCCATCTTTCTCTTTCGTATGGTCGAATTGTATCGCTCAGGATCTCACTCGCTGTACGCAGAAACAAACAGAGAAACGGCTCCGACCGAGGCTGCTTGATAGACCCTGCCAACCCCAGCAACAACAGCAACAACCACCACCACCATCACCACCACCACCACCACCACCATCAGCCGTCGTCCATGCCGCCGATGAGCAGCCGCTCTCATCCACCTCTGACCGGTAACAGCGGTGGCGGTGGCGGCATGCCCCTGAGCTCCTCCACGTCTACCTACGCTCCGAGTCTGCCGCCCTCAAAGCCACTATCTTCTGCCACATCCTCCTCCTCGACCTCTTCCTACCAGTCCGGCACAAAGTTCCATTCCTCGTCCGCGTCGAGCGTGGAGCACGCGAAGGGACCTTCCTCCTCCTCGTCCTCATTGTCCTCCGCGCAGGACCAGGACGCGACTGCGGAACCGTCGATACCGTCGATGCCGCCGTTTACCCGCCATCGTATCAATCGCAGGACCAAAGATCAGGACGCGAAGGCGGCCGCCGGGAACAACTCGCTTCCGGCAATCAAAGAGTCGCTGCCGGTTGGCAGCGGCGGTAGCGGCAGCGGCAGCAACAGCGGTGGCGCCGGCAGCGGCGGTTGCGGCGGTGGTGGTGGCGGCGGCGGCAGCCGCAGCAGCGGCGTCCAGTTCGACTTGGAGGCGGCTGCGTTCCCACCCTTACCCGGCCTCGACGCTGACCTTGGCAAGGCGTCGGTCGACGTCGGCAGCGCCGGCGAATCGTCGCAGAACCGACTGTCCGACGTTGTCAAGGGTACGGCCAAACTCAAGGCCGCTGTCAAAGACAAGGACAGCAGCCAACAGCAGCAACAGCCGTCCGCACCGGCGGCGAACGTTGCCAGCAGGTCCGCTAGTCCCGGAGCTGTTATGGGTGCTGCCGAGGCGCAGGGAAATGCTCTAGGCAATTCTACGACTCCTGCGAGCGCGCTTGTCCTTAACCCTGCGCCGGCCAACAATGAGAATACGGCTGACGTCGCGCTCAGCACCGTCACGCTCACTCCCCCGTCATCTCCTGATAAGTGAGTGGGATCTTTTATTATATCGCATCCTCTCGGTGTACGGCCGTGCTTTGGGCATGCGGAGAGTCGCGTTGCTTTTTCGTTATTCTTATTCGCGCGAAAACCGACCATCTTCGGTCATCCGTCACGGGGGAGGAGGGATTCCGATCGCGAATTCTAAACGAAACGACAGTGTATGTATAGTTTCGTGAGTTCTGAAAGTACGGAAATATGTGTTTCATCATGTGAGTGTTCTTTCTTCCCTTTTGTTTGGTTTTTAGATTCTCCGACGTCGCGCATATTATTTGCATTCTTTCGACACTCCGCGTATATATACGAGGGAAATGAAAGACCGGGAAATACCGGTAGAATTCGTTGCCGGGAGGGACCTTTTGCCGCTTTTTAGCGCTTTTTTAGCGCCCGATTATCGGGGCGAATTTTTCGCTATTCTGTTCAAAAGTACGACGAAACTTTCCGCTTTCCCACACACATACATACGTGTATACATACATCATATATATACATGCAAAAGCACATACATTATATATGCATTTGCAGCGCAGAGAGAGTGAGAGAAAGAGNAGTGTATGTGTGTGGGGATGAAAGACTAAGAGGGGGGGGGGGTTTGAAGAATTCTCGCTCTTTAAATTGCTAAACCTTTAAAAAAGTGAAACCATGTTAGTTTAATTTTACTCGTGATTCATTTTAGTTTTTACTTTTACCTCTTTTTAATCGAACTTTTCATTTTTTTGCTTGTAGCGTTTTTCTCTTATTTCTTTTTTTTTCCCCCTTTTCGTTGAAACACTCATTTAGGTGATTAACGAAATTTCGCATCAAACATTTACGAGTTGTGTTGTTGCCGAATTCCTTGCGTTGGAATTGCAGTTTTCCTCTTCTTTTAATTAATAATTATAAACTTATATATACATACATACATATATATATATATATATATATATATATATATATATATACACATACATATATTCGTTCAATTCAGATTGTTCAGAAAATCGTGTAGTCTGGAATTTTGACTGTTCGTTAAAGTGATCACGTGATAGATCGTTTGCGATATCGTGTTACAATGACACCTCGTCGGAGCGAATTAGCGATTTCAGTTCACGCGATTAGAGCAGAAAAATTGATCCTTCTGACGTTTGCTTTTAGTCCCGTAAATAGATGTATAACGGTTTTACTACTTTGCACTTTTGCTAGAGAGAGAGAAAGAGAGAGAAAGAGAGATAAGTCTTGCTGCGTTTACGTTGTATCTAATCGTTGACGATAATAAAGTCCAATACCTGACGCATAGAAGACAAACGCGAGTGTGGTGTTCGGTGCAGTAGATTCCAGCCAACGACGGACAAAACAGAGAAACGATTTGGGAAATGACGCATCCTTCGAAAGATCTTTCTCGTGTCGTCTGACTTCTTCTCTGTCCCTCGATCAGCGTGCATCTCCGGAATCTCTGTATCTTTCTCGTTATCTCCACCGTTTCGTTGGGTTCTTCTTCGTGTCGATTCTTCCATCGAGCTATCGTCCCCGTGTGTCTCTGGATCCTTAGATTTCTCCTGGGACGACTCCGCATAGAGCCTTAGGTGTTCGCTTTTTTACTTTCTTTTCCTTATTTCTTCTTTCGCCCTGAAGAATTCATCATCGACATACGTGTACGTGCGTGGCGCGAGAATTTGCAAGATCGAAGGACACGCGTTTTCGCGTCATTTTTACACACACATACATACACGCGCGCGCGCGCACGACGGACGGACGAACAATGTCCATGTGAATACAGAGTCCATGTTACAGTTGTGTATCGCGCGATACATCTTGGGGAATGCCGAGTCGCGTTTAATTGTTATTATTGTTGGTTGCATTTCGTGCTGTGTTGTACCGTACCGATGGACACGATGCTTCTTCTACGAGCCGACCTCGAGTCCTCGAAGATACCCCGTCGATCGCACGCCGTCTATCGCTCTGTTACCTGTGCCTAGAAGAAGAGAGAGAGAGAGAGAGAGAGAGAGAGAGAGAGAGAGAGAGAGAAATAATAATTTTTCTTTTTTTCCTCTCCTTTCTTTCATTTTAAATTCTTGTTGTCAGGAGGACATCGGAATCGAAGCTTCTTTTCCGTCGTTATGATATTTAGATACCCTCGAGTAAGGAAGAAAGGACGACTAATCTTTCACATTAGTATTCTCTGAGTTGCCGGAGTAGTCCTTTTTTTATTTTGTCCGCCTGCATTCTCGCCGCTCTTTATCTTCGTTGATTGCGTGTATTTTGTCACACTCTCGTGACACTACTATTTTTAGAGATCCAAGGATCTAAGAACGCACGCGACTCGGTGTTAGCGATTAACATCGAGCTCTCTGAATCTTTTGTCTGCAGTTTCCGGGATTCAGCGCGATTCTTTTCGATTATTCTCTCTAGCGAGAATGTTCTCACACGAAAGATGATTCTCGTGTCCCTCGTGACCTTCGGAATCCTTGGTCGACGTCCTTGAATCCGAAAGAAGTTGTTAGATCCTTGGCCGTGTGCGACACCTTCGCTAATGTCTCTAATTAATTGACAAATTTATTAGAAGAATTAGAAGAATTCATTAGAAGTACTCACAATTGTTATGATTTGCCATAAGTTTTTACTGATATTGCTGTCGTCGCTATTGTGCCTCTTAATTTCAAGAAACTCTCTTTTTTTTCCTCTTCGTTTTTGTATAAAGATCCTAGGTATTTTTTCTCTTTTTTTTTTTGTCGTAAGTATTCTGTAAGCATGTTGTATAAATTTTGGTGTGTAAAGATTTAAGTTTGCAGTATCGTGGATTCTTAGATGCTTAGTTCTTGAGTATATAGTTTCCTTCATTCTTGGATCATTGAATCGCTGGATACTGCGACTTTGTCTCCGTAAGAGAATTGGACATTCGGGAATCAGACCTTGAATCAGGATTCTTGGATTCATAGAGATCACATATTTTACACAGAAATTATTTACTGCGCACAAGACTCAAAATTTTTGTATCTTTGTATCGTCGAGGGAGCTTTTTTTCTGAATATATACTCGAAACATTTTTGGATATCCTCGACATCTTTTTACTCCCTCGCTTCATCATATCTCACATTCACATTCGTAAAAATTTGGATTCCAAGATTTTTCCAAGAATTTCAGAAACCGCCGGGAGATTTTGAAGGAATCCTGAATTCGTAAAAATGACATTTGCACCGAACGAAAGCGAGGTCTGAAGATTTTCGTGGATTCCGGAGGCAAGAGTATCCCGAAGTCCTCCGAGAGTATGTCGAGTTCAAGGAGTAGTCGGAGGATGACGTGTAAGGATCCAAGCGTTCAATGATCGGAGGATCTATTAAAAAATAAAAAATAAAACTATCTCTTTCGATACGATATACCGCATACCCTTCCGTCGAATTCAGCGTTAAGCAAAGAGCCATTGCTAGCGCGTTCAACACGCGCAACTTTTAGGATGCTATTTGTGAGCGGGGATGTATGCGGTATTATGCTATAACAATCCTCTTCTTCTTGCCTGTACTATTGCGGCCAATGAACAATAAGAAGATAAATAAGAATATATATGATAAACACTATTATATTTCAGGGTTCTCNATATATATATATATATATATAACTACCGTCATTATTATAAATTTTAATATTATGGTTATTATTATTATTATCATTATTATATTATTATTATTATTATTAATTATTTGGTTTCAAGTTATTCTTAAAGGCATTTTGAATGAAGAAGTTTCTCTGTAGCTCATAATTCTAACGTTACTGATTAAGTTGTAATTTTCGCGTCACGTGACTGCAAAATAATAAATATAAAAAAAAAACCGGAAGAACGAAGACACACACACACGGCCTCGGTACAGCGCCTGAATTACTTTGGTAATAACTACAGTTGCATTGTCAGCGATAAACTAGAAGTTAATAAACATTGTGTATACTGATGTTTGTTAATCTTGCGATATTGCAAAATCCTCCTTTTATGCGTATCCCTCAATCGTAACACGGCCGGTTTTTCGGTTGTAAAGTGGATCTCTTCTGTACCATGCTATCACTAACAAAAGTATAATATGGTCGCCGATCGAACCCGTTCCTCCGCAAGAACTTAAACCGTTGCACGTGTGCTGTCTTTCTCTGATATCGCCGCTGATATCGCATCGAGATATCAATCGAACAGCGGAATATTCGGATTTTGCGATCGATGATTTTCATTTACTCTAGATTTTCCAGTAATATGACGATCGGCTGTCTGAAGTTCTCGGTGTTCCCGATGGTATAGCTAACACTCACACGTTTAACCACAGAATCACTTACTGAAATTAGCCTCTTGATTACGTGCATAAACGTGAAGTTGACACATGCAGTTATAACGGTAACTAGTGTGCATTTAGTATACGACGATGGTGCTCGTCTCTCTCGTGATTCGTGGTGTTTTATCGCGCTGTTTGTAGCGTTAAAAAACAATCCGACTCTGAACCTTGTTTGTTTAACCACGCGCTTTGATCGCGATCTGTCAGAATTAACCAGCATCTAGTACTAAGTATCACAGTGCGAGCATTGGATGACGGGTGTAAATCTTTGTGTAAATTTCCCCCCGCGTTTACGCGCGCATGCTTCCGAGCGGACGGTCTTTCTTAGCCCTTAGTCCGAGGATCTAAGGATATATGGGAGTCTTAAAAAATATGAGAAAGAAAGATATGTTTCTCGCGTTGCACTGACGCAGCCACGTAGATTTTTGATGTATCTCTATGAGTAACTCGCGTAAGATTGTTACACGTACATTTTTCATATCGTGAGACAAATGCGTCCGATTACATGCTCGTGTTCGAGGATAAAACTGTCCGAGGACGCGAGGGTGATACATACGGAGTGGGCCATTTTAATGTCCCCATCTAAATATCTTTCTTCCTACGTCTTTTATAAAAAAAAAAATGTTTCAGACACAAATTGCGAAGTTTCGAGGGAGACATAATATCGTGATCTTATATTACCCTTGGCCAACATTTTTAGAGTCGTTTGAAGGTCAACTTATTTTTTTAACAGAATCGTATAGTTTCTTTGGGACGAATCGATTCCTCTGTTCATTCTGCGTACAAATGTGCCGGGTAATATAATTGAAAAGTAAATATTTCTCGAGATATATTTTATTTTTTATTCTGATATTTCTTTCGGCATGAAATATGAAATATCTTATAAAGTATTAATTTTTCGATAACACCACTTTAACACTTTTGTACGTAGAATGACAGGTGGAATTGATCGCTGGAAGAAAATATAGAGGAACCCTAAAAAAAATTCATTGCATTTTGCACATGCATCGGTACACTAATGTGCAATGATTAATAATCCAATAATCAACTTCTTTCATATTACTGTGTAGAAAAGCGTTAAGGTGATGTTGCCGAAAAGTGAATATTTATAAGATTTTCATATCTTGTATTGAAAAATATCAAGACAGAAAATAAAATATATATATATCTCTAAAAATGATTCTGCACTATCTACGTTATTACACTTTTCGATTATCTGATCCTGATATTTTTATACGCAGAATAAACAGAGGAATCGATTTGTGTTGATAAAACTGTATGATTCTACTAAAAAAAAATAAAGTTGACTTTGAAATGACCGTGAAAATGCCACTCAAGAGCAATTCAAGTTCACGATATTACGTTCTCCTTAAAACTCTGCAATTTTTGTCTGAAATATTTCTTTGTAAAAGGCGTGGGAGAAAAAATATTGAATTGGGGACATTGAAATGGCCCACCTTCTATATATATTCCTACGGATCCGAGGGATCCATTGCAGGATATCTGAGGATCCACGGATTATTAAGTAAGCATGTGTTAGTCCCTTACTACTGACAATGCACCGCTGACAGATCGATAAAGACTGACGACTCGAACATGGTGAACGGTGTGGACGACGCTGTAGATGCGAACGCGCACATGCCGGCAGTGGTGGTGACGTCGACGACGGCGACGACAACAGCGGCTACGACGACGGCATCGGCGGCAGCGGCAGCGGCGGTGGCGGCAGCGGCGGCGGCGGCTGTGGTGGCAGACGAAGCCGAGCCGATGACCAGGTGCGATTGTAACAGCGTCGTCGTCGTCGTTCCTTCTCCTACTGCCTCACTCAACTCCCAATCGCAAACTGGAGTGGCCTCTACCTTCCCTATAGTGAGTATATATTCCGCTCTAATGCGGATTTTATCGAATTTTTCGACCAACATTTTGACGGCCGCACTTATTTCAAACAAATTTTATTTCGAACAGAAACAGCTCGCTTCAACGAGACGATCTAAAGAGACAAATATTCTCCTTGTACATAAATCCGTACTAGCTTTGTACATGTATATACATCTCCTATGAAGTTACATTTGTAAACCATTATTATTGAGAAATGTTTCTTTATAATCTATAGATTATAAGTCTTATAAGACGACAACCGACTGCTTGTGGGATGAAGTCACGTATGCGTGACAGCGGCCGTCAGAGTGTTAACTAGGACTTTATCAGATAATGCAAACGCTTTCGCGTACTCTTAAGAATTTAAAGGTCCAAGGATTCCACGATTTGAAGATTTTGTCGTACAAGGAGAAAGGATTAGTGTTATCGGGAATCCTGAAATAACGAGCGTAAATATTGAATTACATTACGTCAATTCGTTGAGTACAATCGATAGTTCTTAGAATCCTGAAGATGCTCGGTGACTTGTAAAATTTCAAAGAGGATACTTGGAGATCCATGAGATGTTCATAGATCTTGCTTCTGTAAAATCTGATTCGGGAAGTTCGTGTCCTGTTTGCAATGATTTTTACATTCTACCTAGCAATCAGTATCTCAAAGTGTTTAAATCCGGTGATTTAATGAATGTTTTCTTTATCGCAGGATCTTACAAGGCCGAGCTATGCCCAAGTAGCGCAACATTGCCGCGAGCTACCTTGTACAAAACACAAAACGGACGAGAGGGACAGAAACGTTTAAAAGCGACATGTGAGTACTCTTTTTCCTTCAAATGATGTACGTAAGGTCTCTCTCTCTCTCTCTCTCTCTCTCTCTCTCTCTCTCTCTCTCTCTCTCTCTCTCTCTCTCTCTCTCTTTTCTTCTTCTTCTTCTTCTTCTTCTTCTTCTTCTCTCTATAAAATCACTTCACTCTCACTCACAGAGAGAGAGAGAGAGAGAGAGAGAGAGAGAGAGAGAGAGAGAGAGAGAGTGTGTGTGTGTGTGTGTGTGTGTGTGCGTGCGTGCGTGCGTGCGTGCGTGCGTGCGTGTGCGTGTATCGGTCGTTCCCTCTTCGCGAAACTCGCCCATGAAGTAGCCATAAAAACACGTTCTGTCTCCTTGCCCTTCGAAGGTGACGACGGAAGACGCACGGCGAATTCGGCTTCGGATATCGCCGAGCAAGACGCCTTTGCGGACGTTACCACGCGACGACGGGTTAACAACGACTTTTAGCCGTTGTGTTGCTACGTCATCGTCATCTCCTCGGGGTCGGATCACGGATACCGGAGCCCGGAGCTCGCCGCTGCTTTTCACCACCACCCCCCTTATATTCACCCCCCGGCACTCCTCTCGGATAAGCCGTCACGCGCTATGGGCGCGGAAAAGAGAACTTTTTACATTGTACAGTGACGTCACGCCTACGATCAACGATCGATCGATCGATCGACGGATCGATTAAAAGAAAGAGAGAGAGAGGGAGAGAGAGTGTGTGCATGTGCGTAAACAAGAGCAAGAGAGAGAGAGAGAGAGAGAGAGAGAAAGAGAGAGATCGTGTGTACGAGCGCATATTACGTGCGTATATGCACACGTGCGCTCCGTTTGTGTGCGCGCTCGTGCGTATGTGGCTGCGTATGTATCTGTGTGTCTACGTGTGATTCTGTGTGTGTGTGTGTGTGTGTGTGTGTATGCGAGAGAGAAAGAGAGTTTATGTAAACGTATGAGACTCGCCACGACGCATTATAGCGACGCATTCGCCGGCGCTGTTAATTAATACAGGGTGATCGGAGAGTCCCGTGGTGCGAGACGTGGTTCGCGACAGACACGCGATTGAGAAATATTGCCGATGTGTTTTGGCTGACGCGAGTTGCCGTCGACGTTTTTACGTCGCAATTCGTCTCGATCGTAGTTTCTATGATTCAAGGACACGAGAATTTTTACAAGGGCTTGAGAGACTCCATGGATATCGAAGCGTTCGCGGTCATTGAATCATCGTTCGGGGAGCAAACGCGTCGCGTAAAGCGCGCGAAACACCACCCCTCGCGATATTCTGTTCCATTCGGAGCGGAAGGTGTATGAAATTGATTATTATAATCCGAGGATTCGCGGACTCTCGGGTGGACTCTCGGGCGGATCCGCTGAGAATTGACTCTTGAGGCTTCACGAGACGCGGGGATAAGTGACGATTTATCGATTTTAAAAGCCCTACGAGCTTCGATATGAATACGCAGCTTCGAGTATCTATTAAGCCAAGCTTTAGTTTTAAGATTTCGTCGGTAATTGGTAAGTTAAGGACTCTGAGCTAATAACGAGTATGTATAGATCTAAGGATCTATGAATCCAAAAGTTCAAATACGCGATATATTGTACATGACCATATATATATATATATATATATATAT
>NW_014555275.1:155528-183474 GCF_001313825.1 Dinoponera quadriceps | reverse complement strand
TGTGTGTGTGTGTGTGTGTGTGTGTGTGTGTGTGTGTGTGTGTACATATGTATGTATATACATATGTATGTATGTATGTATATATATATATGTGGGTGTGTGGGTGTGTGTGTATACATACGAGATACATACATGATCGCTCGGAATTAAGTAATTCTATATTGATCGCTGTGGATCGTATAAAGCTGACGTTTAACATTAATCGATATAGAGAAAGGGAGAGAGAGAGAGAGAGAGAGAGAGAGAGAGAGAGAGAGAGAAAAGAGAGTCGAGATTCGAATATATACACGCGAGAGAGACGTGTTACGTGAAACTGGTATATGTATCTCTCGCATCTTTCCGAATGCGAGCTTTCTCTCGACGAGAGTACGGAGCCAGTTACGTGGCTTCCCGATCACCCGGTACACATCGCGCAAAGGGGAGAGAATATTGTTATATAATATCGCTTTTGGTTCTGTGATTTTGGAGGTACGTATTTGTTAGCTTGTAAAAACGTTAAAGAGATAAGATAATTAATCTTTTAAAAGGAAAAAGACCCTTTGTCCCGCCCCTCCTTCACGCACAGGACCGCAATGTAACCGGGAAAAGAAAAACATGTCTATATGTATACATATATTTGTGCCAAAAGAAAAAAAAGAGAGAGAGAGAAAGAGAGAGAGAGAGCACATCGCTTGACGAAATCTCCCGAGATAAATGCAACGAAGCGGACTTGGCATCGAATCGAGACTCTCGCCATGTGGAAAGCGGTGGAATATCCCCTCCCCCCCCTCGTAAAATTTCCGCTCGTTCACACACGCTCCCCGATCCCTGGGAGAAAGTTCAGGATAATCGGAGGACGAAGAGATCGTATCTCGGAAACGGTAGTTAAGCGATAACGTACGACGCGATGACGACGATGAGGAAAAAGTGTGAGGGAGGAGGGCGGTAGGAAGGGAAAGACGCAAATTCGAATTTGCGAGTGAGCGCACATACGTGGGAGGTGGGTGGGTGAATAGATGGTTGTCGCGGAGAAGAACGACAGCGGCAGCGAAACCGGAACGAGTCGCGACGAGAGATCGAGGAGTGATCCCGCGAGAATCTGAGAGTTTCGCCTTGAATCCCCGTCGTCTTTTCCCCCCTTCCTTCTTTTTTCGTTTATTTTTTTCAGAGATAACAATTTAATGGTCATGGGAAACCAGTAGTTTGCTTTTTACTTCTCGCGTGAATTGTCACTTATATGTATATTATACGTTTAATCTTCCTCTCTCTCTGTCTCTCTCTCTCTCTCTCTCTCTCCCCTCCTCTCTCTCCTCTCTCTCGAGAGTTACCGAAAGTCTCTTGGACGTTATGCTTTACACATTGTATATGTATTCCCATGAGAAAGAAAACAGAGGATGTATACTTTTTTTTTTTTTTTTTTTTTAATGTTTCTTGGCGTTTCTCGACAGTTCGCGTTCTTCGCGCAGGCGCTTGTGCCATTTACCACGATCACTCCTCGATCCGTCGGGTCCACGTCGGACCGAGCTTCGCCGATTCGAAGCGAGCTCGACTCCTCGACTCGGAGTCAAACGCCGCGGGGGCCCGCAGGATCCCCCGGCGAATTGTCGCGGTTTCCGCTCTCGTGGTTCTTCGCGGCTCAAGCTCGGCCGATTAAAAAGAGCCGAAGCTTCGTTTAGACTAATCTTTGATTTGTCCGGGGACGGAGGGTCCCCGGAGGGCGCCGAGGCCGACGAGAGATCACCTCAGGACTCCGGAGGTCCTCCGTACGACCCATAGGCCAACGGGCTCTGCGTACGGGGGGGAGACTCGTCGCACGACGAATGAAACATTATCCCGAGACGTCGTCTTTTTAGCGTAGTTCGTGCGTGGTTTCCGCAAGCGATTCCATTCCCTTCGTCTCTTCGACCCTTTCGCGCGATTCCACCTCTCCATTGCCCCACAGGTGGTGGAAAAAAAAAAAGAAACAGGGTTGCCACAGACCTGGGAAACCGCGAAAAACTGTGGAAAAATATAAAAAAAAATCTAGAATTTTGAAAAATCTAGAACGTTGCTCACTTTGTCTTAAGTGCTCTTAACTATATTCTTTCTTTCCAATACTCATTTACTATCTTCTATGGCCTGAATTCAGGATTGCATTATGTTACTAAACTTTTAAGTTTGCGTTGCTTCTGATAATATAAGCCGCCTCTCCTGCAATCCCTGCTTCTAAACGTTCAAGTTTAAGATTACACATTGCACGTGAAAAATTCTCCACTCTGGGAAACACGGAGAAGTCAGGGAATTTCAAAATTCATTTTCTGTGGCAATCCTGAAGAAAGAAGAAAAAGAAGACGAGAAATCGCGACGATCGAGCTCGAGGGCTCAACAACCTCCGGCTCGGTCGTCGCGATTTTCTCTGTCCCGGGGCAAAATCGACCCTCTTTGAGAGGCGGTTTCTTTGTTAACACACACACATACACACATACTTCGGACAAGCCCTCGGACGATTCGATCCCCTTGCCCTGGGAAAGAGAAAGAGAGAGAGAGAGAAAGGGCTCGTCTTTCATTATTGTGCGGTTCCCCCTTGCTCTCTCCGACCTTTCACACTGCGATTCCGCGCTCTTCCGTCTCGTTCGCTGCGGCTGCGCGCGCCGCGGAACACAGTGGGCCGAAACGCGTTTTTCCGTCATCCGTGGACGATCCTACGCGGACAGCCACGAAGCGTCGTCGTCCAACCCCGAGATCCACTTTTGATTTTTCCTCGCTCCACTTCCGCCTCCCTCCCCCTCCTCCTCAATTCTAAGCGAAACCGCCCAAACCTTCAATCCTTCACTGCGCGAATCGGATCTTACTTTCTTACTTATCGATCCTCTCCGACTAACGAGGCGTGTTTAAGACGTGTTTAAGAGCCCTTAGGATTACGCTTTCATTCGGCTAGGATGGTGTGAGGAAACATGTGTGTATGGATGATTCGAAAAGAAAAAAAATGAGAAAGAAAGAAAGAAAGAAAAAAAGAGGAGTATACCAATCAAGTTGGGTCGGAGCTAGTGCTGCGAGAATCGGGACGATTAATTGAGCACGCATTTAAGTGCCTCGAGTGTGTTGTATATTATGATTACCGATTTATCAATATTAATATTATTAATAACTATTAATTGCTCTATTATATGATTATCGTCATTATTTTATTATTATTATAAGCAGAGATGCTTGGCTTTAGGTGTTAATAACGACGCGAATCTATGTACCTACACACACACACGCACACACACACACACACACACACACACAGACAGATACATTACATACATATATACACACAGATACATATAGCGAAGAAAGAAAGGACGAAAAAAATGAGGATGTGGGCGTGCGTGTGTGTGTGTGTGTGTGTGTATGTGCGCGTGTGTGTGTGCGTGCGTGTGTGTCTGAGCGCATATATATTTGTTAATGATTATACGTGTGCGCGCGCGTGAGCTCGGATTGACGAGATATGATAGCAAAGAGGGGGAAAAAAAAGAGAGGACGGAATAGAACGAGAAAACGACCTCCTGTGAACAGGGTGCAACAGGATAATGTTGTGTCGACGTGTATACTGCTATTCTTTGAACTTATTGATGCTGCCTTTTCATTTGTCTATTGTACACACACATATACATACATACTACATCTCTCTCTTACACACACTCACACGAGTACATATACACGTACACGCAACAGACAAAACAGGGCGTTTCAAATAGGATTGTCAGTTGTTTTTGTTAATATTGAGTTGAATAAATCAAATAAACGATATATCGGATACGTAAAAATTGACTCTCAGACAATCGCGCTTGAAAGATGTTCTCTTGGATTCTTGCAGTTTTCTCGAGTCGGCGGAGTTGACTTTGCGAGTTGCGGAGCGTTGATCGGGTCGGGCGGTTCTCATGTACTCTCTTGGATCAACTTGCATCCCCTCGGATCTCCTTGTGATTTTTATTATATCGCATTGTGAAACATTGTGAAACGCACGATTTCAACCGGACAATTGGAACCAGAAGAGATCCGAGATTCCCAAATTTCACGGTTCCAGTAACGAGGGGGCGTATGTAGAGTATTGCGTAAACAAGAATATATATTATTGAAGTAGAGAGTAGAGTATTGTGTAAACTAGAGTTTCTCTCGCGATCAAAATCTAATGTCACCGCATGCGGAGAGACTAGGAACTCGAGTGACTCGAGAGACTAGGAACTGAGTGGTTCTCTTGGCACCTCGCGGTAGTAGTCACGTTAATATATTCGCGACGTTGGAAGGGCGGAAGTCACGCGTAAACTGTATAAATCGCACGCGACTGATCGCTCTTTTAACGTCAGAACTCAGCGTGTTTACACCGAGGGAGGCAAGAGGTGCCAAAAGAGTCCAGATATAATTCTAAATATTATCACTAAAATATTTATATAAACATATATATATAACTCTAAAGTATGCGATCGGAGCAAATTTCAAGACGACGCGAAACGTTGTTGCGAGAGAAACACGGGATTCCTGATGCAAGGATCTTGGCATCGATCAGCTCGCAAAATCGGCACGATCGCGATCAATTGCAGAGAATGGGCCGATGCCAGAAACGTCTTTCGTGCGCGTTGCACGATTTTCTCGCGAGATCGCACTCGTTGTAAATTTCGTCCGCGGGAGTATTGTACCCCCGCACTTGGCTATTCTCGATGTATCGAATATCCGATGTGTGTATCCGAAAAAGGCGGTTTCTTAGGTGCCCAGAGACCCGAAATCGCTCTCGAGCAGTCGGCCGTCAATCGTCGCGAAATGCGAATGCGAAGCGCCGGTGCGCGGGGCAATTGGATCGATCTCAGTTCGCTCACGCGCTCCCAGGCGAGAGTCCTACGAGGCGTTTTTAATTAATTCATATACACAAAACGATACATATATATATTTTTTTTCTTTCTTTTTTCTGGGCGAACCACTCGCGCGCGGAATCACCGGGACGCAGTCTCGTTTCGCCGCCACTCTCCAACGATTGTAGTAAATATTCAATGTATATATATTATATATGCATATATATATTACTACTATTATTACTACTACTATTACTATTACTGCTACTACTACTACTACTGCTACTACGACTCTACTACTATTACTATTACTGCTACCCTACTTACTACTCTACTACTGCTATTACTATTAATAATAATAATAATAATAATATTAGTGATAATAATAATAATAATAATAAGCACGGGACAATTTAGGCTGCATAAGCATTAATTACATACGTTGGTGTACGTGTATGTAATGTAATTCGCGACTTTACGACTTGTGATCCGTGCGAGACATTACTAGAGCCGTGTCGCGCGCGCGATCCCGATTCGCGACTTGTAACTCGCGAATAGTCGCGGATTCTGTAAAATTTACGAAAAGACAAATAGCGATTCGTGTATCGCGCGCCTTGTCACAGGACACACACACCCACACGTACACATACACGCATACACACAGGACGCAAGAAGTAGCACAAAGAACAGACAGATACAAAAGCACACGCGAATTTACGAATGACCTCGGTCAGTTTTCCTTTCCGTACTAACACGGGTCTTGATTTTCCATGTGTGCCTTTTTCCTTTTTTCTCTTTTGACACGCGCGACGCGCGTCGAGTTTTCTTTTATATTACGTGTACATACATGGAGGTGGAGGAGCGCGGTGTAATGTTTTTCAATAATCGGTATGATTCAATATGGAAGTCCGCGAGCGTAGCGTGAGAATTCGAGCCACGGGATTATACGCCAATTGGGAGAGCGAGGAGAGACGATGCGAGGGAGACGCGAAAAAGACGAGAGGAATAATGGGAATAATTGCAAAAAAAAAGAGTATTCTCTGTCCGTTGTAATTTAATTTTAATTCAGCGTACGGCCAATTACACGCCACTCGGGCGACTCTTTGCTGCGATTCTTGCCGATCGGTTGAAGTGTGTAATCAGTCCTCATTGGGACATGCTATCCACGGTGCTATCGGGATGTCACTATGAGATTGTTTTGCGGATCTTCACGGATCTTCCTCTGCATCGTTACCGTTTTTGAGACCGGAATTCTCTCACGAAGTAATCCTGAAAAAAGAGTTTTCTTGCCGTCGACGTCACGTCGGGACTTCCCGAAAGTTACACCGCGCGGAAGGTAATATAAAATAACGGCGAAACGCGACCACACGCACCTTTCGCGACTCGACCGCGACGACAGTCCCGTGGAGTAGTGCGAGTATGCATTGTGCGAATTCCCACCCCTCCCCGCCCCCTATTTCCCTCCCGCGACACAACAACGATCGTCGTGTCACGATTAATCGATTGACCGTGAAAGATTTAAGGAAAAGAGAGAAAAAAAACACAATATAAACGACGTTTCGTCGACGCATCGGTATATAAGCTGTGATTATACAAAAAAATAATAAAAAAGAAACGAAGAAACAGAACCGAACGAGAGCAAGACAAAAAAAGCAACAGGATGTGTATTCCTAGAAAGTCTGATTTTGTAACTACTTTACGAGGAAAACACTTGTGTATTATATATAAATATATATATGATATGCGATATATATATATATACGATATGACATACGATATGAATATGACGTTTGTTTATTACTATGTAAAGTAACAGATTTCAAAATTAAACATTAATTACTGTTAAGCGCTGCGTTTTTTTTAAATCTTTTTTTTCTGCTTCTCTCTCAAACGCAAATCGATCTCTTGTCGTGATCTGAGATCGTCAGAAAGAGATAAATTGCGCACGCGAGAGATAAAGAGAGAGAAAGAGAGAGAGAGATTGACGACGCTATCGATATCCGGTTTTTACAAAAAGTGAAAATTCGTATTCTCCATCTGTCCGAAGCGTTTCGTCTTATTTTGACGTTTAAACAAAATAATTTACACGTTACTTACTAGCTAGAGCACGATAAAAAAATAAGTTAACACTCCTTTAAAACAACATCCACGTCCTAACAATAACCTCGTGATTGGTCTCTCGCTGATTTTTGTACGAGCAGTCGACGAGACACTCGCGACGCGTGTAATGTAATACTTAATTTCCTTAATCTAACGTTACAACGTAAGGATAAGTTTATTTCTTGCGAAAGATGCTTGACATGCTAGGCGATCCGGTTTTCTGCTGGAAGATCTTGCTCATCCTCTGGCGCATGTCCTCGACACCCTGGCCGACGTTCACCGTCGCCATAGACAGAGAGAGCCCGGAGCTCATCGAAAGTGTCCTGTGAGAGTGAAAATCAGTCAAGAGTCGGAGAGCGGTTTTTGTTGTACATATTATATTTAGATTCACGATACAGTTTTAAAATTGAGTCGCGATCGATAATAGCGAATTCAATCACCCGCATTATACCGGATTGGTGCATGCTGTGACTACTGCTGTTCCTTTAAAACCTAAGAAAATTTTTATTTGGGAACTTTTTGTAAGTGTGTTATTGTCTTTTCAAAACTATCTTAAAATTTTAGAGAAAAATTATTAAGAAAATATTTTTTTTACGTGGGTCCTAGGAATTCACTGTCACGATTATGATGATTGAGTACGTAGTGGGTCATGTACAGATGTCTTTCTTGAAGGATACATGAAGTGATTATTTCAATAAAAAAATATACAAGCATTCGGCACGGTTGAGCACGTAATAATGATATCACGTTATTTAGCAGAATATATATTTATTATTTCATCGTCAAAGTGTTTATGTTATGTCGTTGTATTCGATTACTTTGGCTTGTATTCTGAGCTCTTTTTTATCAATAGAAGCACCTTAAATGCGGCTTCATGTCATGGTCAGTCAAATAATTTCTAAGCTACTTTTAGGGACACTTTTATCAGTGAAAGAGAGTTCAGAATACAGGCCTTTGTGTGTGGCGACCTTTAGAGTGCATCAATCCGGTGTAGCTTAGGTGATCGAATTCGCTGTGAGATATTCGCGACAATTGTTTCCTCTATACCTCTCGATCGGCTTCGACACGTCTTGTCTGGACTCGGTTTCCCTGAGCAGCGATCGCACCGTATCCTTCTGCTGAGGTAGGCACTGATTCACCAATGTCTCGAGATGCCGCAATCCCGGCACCACTACTCCGGAAACGCACTGACCACTTAATGGGCAATAAACCAACACCGAGTACGCCTCCACTAACGCGCTCACCAGTTCGATCTTGCGACTCTGTTGAAGTGCGAATGCGGCGATGGCCGACAATTGCGTCGCTATTACTGCGATCAAAAGCAACAATTCAGTGTGGTACAAAGGTAATGAGTCTAAGTAGGCTGAATCTATACAATAGGTGATAAACTTTTGGCTTTTTGCTCTAAGCATATAAACTGTAACGTGATTTCCAGCAGAAGGTGCTTCCAACGTTACCAGCCGTTGCGATTCCAAAGGTTTCAGCGTTACTGCGACTTTTGGCAGTGCGGAAAAACGTCTTTTGCCAAAAATTATGTTGCATTTTATTGCCTAGAGCAAAAATCTGGAGGTTCGCTACATCTATTTTAGATCCGAACTAAAACAATCGACGAGAACGACACGGAGAAATGAACGAGAATGCATGAATGATTTGTCGTTGAAACATTTTGTGTGTGTGTGTGTGTGTGTGTGTGTGTGTGTGTGTGCGCGTGTGTACGTGTGTGTGAGAGGAAAAGAGAAGTTCCGCACTCATCATTTCGTACATGCGGGAAATAGATGTTTTAGCGTTTACTTACTGTCCTCTGTATAAATCTGCGGGCAATTCGGCGCTATAAACGCGAACGTGGACACCAACGAAGTCGCGAGAGCCTGAGAGAGTCCCTGAGGGTCCTTCGCGATCGTTTCCAGCGTCAATCGAGCCTTGTCACGGGCTTCTCTCACTTTGCATTCCGTTATTATACGGCCCAATGAGGAAATCGCTACGCAGCGCACGCCACTGAAGAAGAATTAATTCGATTGTATCGCACAGCGTGTGAGAACGGAGAATGTAATATGTTCGTGAACGGATCATCGAAGTCATCATCGTTTATAGATTACTATTATGACACAGAGTGATTACGATTTTTTGAGAAGTTAATAAAACAGAGAAGGTTCTCTCACACTTCGGGATCGCTAGCTAATGTTACGATGGCTGGTACGATCCTCGAGTTCGCGAGCCGGTCCGAGACGTGGCCTATGATGAAGCCGAACAGCGCTGCCGTCGCGCACCTTACACTGGATCGCGGATGCACTACTCCTGCGAGAAAAAAATGCGGAACGAGAAAATTAAGAGTTTGTTATTCTATTACTACGAATTAAAAAAAAAAAATATATATATATATATACGACTCGTATATATATACGAAAAAAAAAATATATATATACGACCCGTACATATATACGAAGTCCTCTACATATGATAATTTTTAAAAATTAATAACTAAAAATTTTACGTAGTCGTTTATGAAAGAGTAAAAGACTTCTTTGTTCAATACAATAAACTATAAGTATATGACGGATGTCCCACTTAACGAGACACTTTGTATGTCATTTTTAAAACAAAGTATAAATATAATAAAAATATAAAAACGAAGAAAATGAATTAACAATACGGGTCGTTACCTTAAATTTTGAACATTTAAAGGGGAAATATATCTTATATTTCTTTTGTTCTTTTGTTCTATTACGTCGACTTGAATGTTGCTTTGTAAATATTCGTAAATCATCGTAGTGATAACGTTATGATAACGTTACGATAGAAAGGAGAATATCGCACGAACCGTCCCACAAACTAACAAGCACGTGCTCCTGCATTTCTTCCCGAGCGCACAAAATACTCGCAGCGACGTGCAGCCAGGATATACTGGTACCGCTTATGGATAAGATCACAAGGAACTGCTTGAAGTAGTCGATCAGTTCCGTGGAGTCGAGAGTGCTCAGAATCACCAGATAACTCGGGATCAACATGAGGCTCATACTTTTCTTGTCTGCTGATAATGCCGTAAGCTGCTTCTCGAGTTCCGACACTTCCGGGAAAAACACCGCTTGTATCTGCGGAATAATATTCATAAAAACTTACTAATCATTGTTATTAGTGCCCATATAAATAAAATATTTTAAAATCTAAGAAAAGCTTTGGGAACAAAGAGTAAGAAAGTTCAGAATGTGACGAATATAATTAAATTATAATTTTAAAGTTTCGGAAAAAACCAATTTTCTTTCTCATTTTTCCGTAGATTTACTTGGTTTCTTACCTTTTTTATATAAAAAAAATTAACGTGGCAGGTTTTAACCGAACGCAAGTAAATTTTTCTAAACGAATTTTTATATCCTTAGGACAAAACCGAAAATAATTGAGAGAAAAATGGATTTTTTTCCGAAATTTTAAAACTATAAATCCGAAATTTTTAAACTATTTTTCCGAAATTTTAAAACTATAAATCCAACAAAGATATATCTCTCAAGGTCTAACGGATATTTTAGATTTCCGAGTTAGCGTCATATCCTTCATAGATTAGTTCCTGACGTTTCGTGAATATTTCAGATCACTTTTCCAGAAAAAGAAACGACCCGAGACCTGAAGAGGCGAATTGAAATACTTATGAAACTTCGGAAGCAAATCCAAATTAAATCAAACCATCTGTCTGGCTGTTAATTATGGAATCATATATTTACCTTAGATTGCGTAATGTACCTGCCAAAGCTCACGCACAACGAATGAATGTATGTAAGGAGGGTCTTTAAAACGTTCTCGTGCGTCGCGTCCACGGACTTCACCATTTCCAAGACATCGAATACCCTGCAAAAGAGAGATATGCGTTCCGAAAGTAGTCGCTTGGGAGTCGAGAGCGGCCAAAGCGCGTCGGGAAATTTGCATTCTTAATTTTAATTTACCGACTTTCGTGATTCAATTACTACATCAGTGGTGATCACTGCGCCAAAAAATACGGTGCTCGCGAGGCAGACTTAAGTATATCGTGTTACTTAAAGAATGATATAATTACAATTTAGTTGAAAACCATTCTAATTCCGGCCAGGACATATCCTCCCAGGATTTGGAGAAAAACGTGTTCAGGAGAACGCCGACATTGACGGGACCCTCGTAGAATACCCTCGGGTCGACGATGTTGGAATGGCACAAGTCCAGAAATTCCTCGGCTGCACCACAAAGTTTTCTAGAAAACTTTTGTGCTTTTGTTTTTGTGCGAGCTTATAAGCTTCGTGCAAAAAACGCTAACGCAATATTCTCGACTCTCGTCGAGTTCTTTCTCGAGTCTTCGAGTCCTGCAATCTTTAAATTTTCTCCATGTTCAAGTTTCTCGCGATAAATCTTTCGACACTCGCTGCTACGAATTGGAGAAATATATCCTCGAAATTTTCCGAATCTTTCTCTCCAAACTTTTCCCTCGTAACTTGAAGCACTCGACAATTCTGGGATAATTCGAAAATGTGAAGTTGAAAGGAGCCCGGTAAGTGAGAAAAGAATTAAATCATCTTTTGAAAAATTGATTTCATGTGAATTCTGTAAACATTTTGACATATTTTATTAACGTTTTTAAACTGTTACTTAATAATATAAAATTCTTAGATACTAAAATAGTAATGTGAAAATATTATTTTTAATGTTTCGGTCAACAAATGTCGTCAACAATGATATAATATACAACATTAAGAACTATATATTTAAAACCGTTCCACGTTATGTTCCAAAATATAATTGTAAATGACGTTGTGTTAGTGATTTCTTGCTTACCGGGAGATTACTTTTTTCGGATTTTCGAATCGAACCAGTTGCTGTTCTTAATATAATTACGCCGAACAAAATTCGTCATCGTTTTACCGGCTTAGCTCGTGATGAACCTCTTTACTCACAACGGTGCCGAGAATCATCGTCCCAAAGCGCAAGTGCCGACGAGATCCCGCGCGCGCGCGAATCTCACCCTCCACCTGAGTGATTTACATAATTCAATTACTCTACAACTCACGCAAGTCCGACGACGTTGCGTTCCCGATGCAGGATCGCACAGCGTCGTTGTCGGCGACACACAGGACCATGTACGGCAAGATGCACTGCAGAATACCGACCGACGGCACCAGCTTCTCCTCGTCGATGTAGTCCTTGTTCGGCGAGTTTTGCGTCGGTCTCAATTGGTTCTTCACTTTCGCAATAATGCGCGGCAGCAGGTTCAGGTGCAACCTTTTCAAGGATAACGCCCACTGCGCTAACACTGGCAACAACACCGAGGACGCCGTCTCGACAACCATCGACGACGTGTCATGGAGTGCTGTTAACGCCAGTTCCTCGCACTGCGATGACATAAACATATACATACACGTGCGTGTGAATTTAGAATAATACATTGTGTAACAATGAAAATTATAAGGGTGTTTCAGGACCCCGTGGATAAATTTTAGGGAATAGTAAAGTCCCACCAAGAAAATCAATTTTTGTCAAGAAACCTTCCCGACGTGTTCTTAAGTATGTATTGTCCCATAACGCAAAATAATGAGAAAATTATGAAAATTATGAAAAGAATAATGACAAATCATGAAAAAAAATACAAATTGGATCTCCATTGCATTTAAAAGTGACACCAAAAGTTTGACAATAATTCAGAGCCTGGATCAAAAATTATTCAACCATTAAAGTAGATTGTAATTTGCAACATTTTTAACAAAAGTTCGATGAAACTTGCACAGCGCGTATACATGTTGAAATATCTCTTTTCCTCCGCACCCGTGGAGAGATATAATTTTCTATTCGATTCTTTCCTGTTCTCATTCTTTTTCAAGAATGATTTTTTACCCAAGAATTGCTCTAGGGTATTAAAAGGTTTTAATCAAATCCAGATTTATTATGTTTGAGTTAGATCAAGAGGCCAAGCCCGGCTGTAGTGCAATGCCAGGACGACCAAACGGCAGGACCGAAGCAAGCTTCCTGGTACCCGCCTACTGTCAAAAATCACCCAATATTCTGAACCCCCTATGGGGGTTGTATCAGATATTAAGCTGATAAGAACAGATACTACACTTTTGATCTTAGCACATAGTGCCGAGAAGCGATGCCTTGTCTGCCGTCGGTCGACTTTATATCGAGTTTGGTACTGGAAACTGAATGCGAGAGAAATACGCCGCGTAGCGGTTAGAAAATGAACTATCGAAAGCAGTTATAACGATTAAGGGCGGATCCTAAATTTGAAATCATCTTAAGTTCATCTCCAGATGCATTGTAGTCAATGAAACGATTAATATAATATCTGAATATGAACTTAGGACGACGTTAAATATAAGATCGACTATTAATATCGGTTTAAGAGGCGGTAGTATTTCAGCCAGGCTAAAAATAGTTTATCTAAATTTTCTTAGAACGAAGTAATAGGTGAAACTTGCGCAAGCAATGAGAAAATATTTTAATTAATATGTAGAATATGTTTCACGAGATAACGGCCTCAATGCAGTAGGGATCCCATTGCTTCTTAATGATATATTGCCCGTTAAAATAATGAAAAAATTATAAATTCATCTACGTTGCATTTAAAAGTGACGTCAAAAGTTTGACAGTAATTCAGAGTCTGGATTAAAAGTTACTCCACTTTAAAGAAAGTTGTAAAAGTGAAATAAGTTTAATAAGAGTTCGGTGAAACTTGCACTGCATATATATTGAAATGTTATTTAATTGTTCGTACAATTAGAAAAAAATTGACCAATCAAGAGTTGAGATATTATAGTTCTTAAACACCTTGTATATCGCAATCACAAGTATTAGAAAAATCTCCTGTGAAATTACGTAAAATAATGAAACAGCCGTCAGATTTACTTGGAAATATTTGTCAGGATCGTCCATCAGAGCTATGAGTAGCGCGAGGCTTCTAACGACGCTGGTTCGGACAACGGGATCCTTATCCTCCAACAACATCTGCTGTAGCATGGACAGCATCAGCGAGTTCCTGATGGAAGCCGACGTATACGACGCGAGTACGGAGCAACACTCGACGGCCAATAGTCTCCGTTCCGGATACTTGTGTTGACTCTGCTCCCAGCAGATCGTGAGAATTTCCTCGCTCTCCAGCGGCTCCTCCGCCAGCTTCACCATCACGATTAAACCTGAGAATGCAAGAATGGTAAGCGATCTGACTTGAAACAATTTATTCACGTTATAAATATATCATGCCCGGCTCCACCATCATGGTTTAAATCTAATCGATCTAATTGGTCCATTAGCTGAATTGACCAATTCGATTTAGTCAATCGAATTAGTCAATTCCGTTTAGTTAATCATCGGTTAAATTTAAACTATGACGGTAGAACCGTACATCAACGCGAGATATATCGTGATAATTTCCTCTCTTTGGAGCTAAATGACTAACTGTTATTGCGTAACTCATCACTAATATATTATCAAGCCGTATACATGTTGAATGCGCTAACCGGCCAATATCATTTGCCGCTCGTCCTCCTGCGGCCTCTTCTTCAAGTTGAACAGCAGCTGCAGCAGCTTCTCCCTCTCACCGGAATTCGGGTGCAAGTGGATCGCGCTGAGAATCAACGGAACGATCTCTTCGCGCTTGTTGAGGATGATGTTAGGCACAACTCGCGGCAAGGTACACGTCAGGATCTCGACCAACGTGTCCCGGGTAACTCCGCCTTTCAAGGATTCTTCCACCGAGGACATCACCGATTCCGATATATTCGCCAAGCAGTGCGTCGCTACTTCTAATTTGAATTTCATTGGCAAATTTCTGCAACGTTCACGAAAACACATACACACTTGAAATTGAACAATCTAAAATTCCTTAAATTTATCTTCGTGTACTCTCTTGTATATACATTTAATTACTACTTGGCTACTTTGTAAAGTATCATCTGCTATTTATACTGCTTTACGTTACTCTCACACTTATTTTTGTTCCGTTTACTTTATCAATAATTATTAATATTAATCTTTGATTTAATAGCCTTACTATCGGTGAGATATATCTCGATAATACGTAAATATGTATAATAACATATATAACCTGGAGGATGTGGTTGATAGAACCTCTCTAGAGGACCGCTCTATAATATTTACTCTGGGTAACTGCAGCCTGGTCCATTCTTTGTCTCCTGGATCTGTCTCGTCCAGGCTAACTACCGCAGAAGCACTATCGTCTTCTTCCGGTTCCTGAGTGGCGGCCGATATGTCTCTCGGTAATGATTCTAACATTTCAAACTTGTCGGGAGTTGTAGAACTGGAGTTGATGGTACGAATAGTTCCGCAGCTACCCGACTATAAATAAAACAACTAAATAATTCTTCGTAATATACAGGAGTGTGAGAAAATGATTATAATTTAACTAGCGGAAGACGATTTATCCAATCTCTGTCTACTCAAACTTTCAAACTGTTATCGATCACGAAAGTAGCTTAAGGCACTGCATTACTAATTAACGTACTTTAGCTGGATTTTCCATTATATTTTCATTGGACGATGATATTATTTCCTGGAGAGCAGCTTTCTCCTGTTCCAATACCGTTGTCTGTTGCTGTAATCTTTCGAGCTGTTCTGCCTATAAAAAGCACAAAAATTCCTGGATTCGCTTCATGGAGTGAAAAAGCTACACATCGCAAGCAAGCGTTCCAACAACTTTAAGGTAACAAACCATTTCTAGGAATTCATCCTTTCGTTCCACAATTTGCTCTTCGACGATAAAGTCAGTTTGTACAGCAACGCTTACAGACGGTGGCTTATCATGCCCATTGGCTCTCATGTACTCCCTGTATATCTGTAATAATTCCGCAGGCTTGGGGATATTTAATCCTACATCTTGCCAATCTTCAAAATCTTGATCTTCATCCTCATCACTGAAGGTAATCGAAGTCAGCTTGTAAGACCTTGCCAGCAAATACTCGTTGATGAGAAAATTCAGTGCTCGCTGCTCATGCGGTTTGATGGGAAGTTCAGTAGTTAAATTCTTTTCAGAACTCTTGTCAGGTGCCTTTAATGTACTTTCCGATTCTAAAACATTATTTATCACAGAAGGTTAATGTAAAGTACATTATGAACCAATATATAAAAATAATTTGTTATTAAAATGAAAAAGCATACCTGTTACCACAGTTAGATTAGCACGTAGCGCAGAGATATTTTCTCTGGCCTTGCGTAGCTCAAATTCAAGAATGGCTACTCTTTCGTCAACACCAGCCCCATCTTCCGAATACCGAGTCATGTCCAAAGAATCCAAAGTTGCCTGACTAGAGGACCTGGCTAATATATAACAATGTTTCATTTAGCAGTAATGTCTATTTATTACGATTGAATGGTATAACTAATGAAAAATAAGAATTTATATTTGCTGACAAATATAGAATTTTTAAAGTATTATTGTTAATATTTAAAAACTTTTCATACAGACGGCTATGAATGAAATTGGCTTAAATTTTATTGTACAAATTTTCATTTTATAAATATTCTGTAAGATTTCAAGCAGGTATTTACATCAAAACTTATAACTTATAAATTTTAAAAAGTAAATAAGTCTTGATACATAAAATATCTTAAAACGTTAAAATTATTTCAAATCTATAAGATTTCCTCGAGGAAAAAATACATACGCATGGGTGTGTATGGTTCTGGCTTGATACTGGAATTTTCAAAGTTGTTTGGATTTGAGAAAAATTCTCTGAGAACTGGTAGTTCCTTACCAACCTCGCATAATTCAGCGTGCAATTCTAAAGCCGTTAAGAAAAGCTTCTCGTCGAGAAGCTTTCTAGCTATTTCTTCGTAAGATAGTAGTGCTTTCGGAGGAGCCAGGCAACCTACGATACGATACCGCATATATATGGGAAAAGGTTATTAAGCGCACAACATTAATTCACATAATGTCTCGCGGTTGCTGCTTCCCTTCAGAAAGTTTTACAACATAGCTCGCATGTTAGCGCTTATTAGAGCTAATCAAACAATTACCAGTGTAATTTACCGAAAGAATTAGCGGACGGAAAAAGGTTACCTCCTCTGCCGCTCACGGAGAACGGCTCCTTTATCTCGTCGACGGAACTCGCCATGACATTAACACGTTCAGGTATTCGCAAGAAATGACATTTCCACCTGAGCCCAATGTTAAATTGTCCTACTTGCGTTGCTTGGACATCAAACGCAATACACACGCGATGAGAACGATTATTTACAGGCTAAATCGAATGACGAGTCATCTGTCAGGCTACTGACAATACGTTGAAAATACATTTGACAGATGACGCCAAGTAAAACGCTAAGCTCGTTCATACCGTGAGACTGAGAATCGCACACTGACGATTGGAATTTGACCAATCGGGATAAAGCGAGCCAAGCGAGGAAACACGTTGATTCGTCGAATTCTATAACCTGCAATCTTTGATTGCGATTGGTAATTTGTATGAAAAGATTCTGAGGATTGAAGCAATAAAATCCGGCAGCCGAAAAATGAACGAATTATCGACAGTGAACGATGAAATTTGGGAACATCGAAACGATAATTCATTTCTCTAAAATATAGAGAATGGAACGTCGATTGGTGACTGACTATCTCTACTGCTACGTTGGAAATGAGCCTTTGATCAGACCCCTGGAGCCACCTATTGAAGGAAGGAAGGAAGGAAGGACCCCTACTACTAAATTTGCGAGCCATTTATAACACAACAACATACTGCGGAGGTATGCTGTCGTGTGCGCTGTTATCATAAGCACTTGTTGACTGTAAATAATAGACATGTGGAGGTTCAATGTTTAAACCACTGTCAAAGAAATGATTTTCCGCAGAAATTCTGAATACCGTCGATAACGTGCGCTGATTAACGCTGATCAATTTATTTCTCTCTTTTCGCCTTTGTTGACAATGATGTTGGATCGACCTTTATTACGATACACGAATTACTCATAACTGTTAATTGTTCTCTCTCGATAAGTCTGCTTTACGGATTTAGCCTGATCTATCGTTAGGAAATACTCGAATTCTCTCACGGGGAAATTCGTTGTATTTTTGTGACCATTCTGTATCACTGTTACAGACAATGCATCATGCCTGTGATAAGGACATGAACAAAAGGACGCGTTGATAACGTCAAGAATCAAAGCACGTGGGTGACGATGGCTGCTAGAGGCATACACAGTCTAAGATTCAACCAGGATCAAGGTAAAGGTCGATTTTGACAGAACATCCAAACCATGATTTTGTTTTTCTCATTCCATCGGTGTATTTCCACAGGATGCTTTATGTGTTGCATGGAGTCTGGGCTGAGGATCTACAATGTCGAGCCTCTGGTCGAGAAAGCCCACTTCGAGAACGACTTGATGGGGAGCATCGCCATGGCAGAGATGCTCTGGAGGACAAACGTGATCGCGGTGGTCGGTGGCGGGACGCGTGCCAAGTTCGCCGATAACACTGTATTGATCTACGATGACTTGTCGAAAAAGTTTGTCATGGAAGTTACCTTCACCGGTCCCATTAAGGCGGTCAGATTGCGACGAGATAAGTAAGTAGCCGTTGGTGAATAGTCTACTGTTTTTTATATCAATGTATGCAAATATGTTGGTTGTGGTGTATACATAAGTGATCTTTCATCGTAGAATGATAGTGGCGCTCCAACGAGAGATCCATGTCTTTTCGTTTCCCACGCCCACTCGGCGATTACTGACGCTAGAAACGCGGGACAACCCGAAAGGTCTTGTAGAAATAGCGACTCTCGCGTCAGCGCAGAAACAATTGCTGGCTTTCCCCGGCCACAAGCTTGGTAGTGTGCAGCTGCTCGATCTCGGTGCGACCGAGGCTGGAAGTTCCAGTGCGCCCGTGACTCTCGCCGCGCATCAAGTATTGCAATTAACAGATTGATAAGTTATATCTTTTCCTTAGCAATTGTGTTTACACACGCCGTTTGTGCCGACAGGGTGCATTGGCCTGTTTGGCGGTCAACGGGAACGGAACTATGGTTGCTACCGCTTCCGCTCAAGGAACCCTAGTCAGAGTATGGGACTCTATACGAAGGCACTTGTTAGTTGAATTGAGACGTGGCGCCGACCCTGCTACACTTTATTGGTAATATCAAATCACAGATAATGTAATTAACGTTCTCTCTATTACTCTGTATTATAATGTACAAAAGGCTGCAATACCTTTTACCTCGATGAATCTCAGAAGGTATCCGGTATCCATTAGGAGAAATTTTTTCAGTAATCCCCAAAAAATAACTCTCCCTACTAAATATATCTGTTCTGATTGATTTGCCGAAGTAAAAGTGCCACTTTTTTCAACTGACATTGTACAATCTACATTAATAACTATACATAATTTACATCTTTAATTCAGTATAATAGTAATTCGTTATTACCAAATTATGATTCTTGTTAGTGATAAGTGGTGGTCTTTCCGTTTCATTAGTGCTAATCTTTCCGCGTCTCTTTCAGCATAACGTTCAGCAGGGATTCCGAATTTTTATGCGCCTCTAGCGATAAGGGAACAGTGCATATATTCGCCCTAAAAGATACTCGCTTAAATCGACGATCCACGTATGTAAATATCTTCACACAGCAAACATGCGTTTTCACGCAAATTACATGTACTGTGAAGACGGTTTCTTACATTTTCAGTTTCTCAAAGATGGGCTTTCTGGGCAACTATGTTGAGAGTCAGTGGGCATTGGCTACCTTCACAGTACCCCCCGAATGTGCGTGCGTTTGTGCGTTTGGCGCACGTAATTCTGTGATAGGTATTCCGATATTGTTCGAAAGATATTTACAATCACTTCCGACGATTGGGTCGCATTCTGTGCCATTTTGTAATTTTTCAGCTATATGTATGGACGGAACGTTCCACAAGTATGTGTTCACCGCAGAAGGCAATTGCAATCGGCAAGCATTTGATGTCTTCCTGGATGTTTGCGACGATAATGATTTTTAACACAAGGCCTACGTCTCGTACGTACGTGCGTGCACAATGCGCGTGCGCACAGCTATAAGATTATGTACTAGCGATGAAATTTCTAGTCGATCTACACGAACGAAATTTCTTGTACGTGATAATTGTTTGAACGATCGAATATCGCGCTGATTATGGTAGAAATAAGTTATTTTGTGATAGGAAAAATTATATTGTTGTGCTGTAAAGTACGCTTCAACTGTATTCCGCGAATTATATTACCGTATGCAAATTATAACATTTTTTTCACGACTAACGTACTTTTCAAAATTAATTTAATTGCAAGGAACATTAATAGACATTTATTTTGTACAACAGTCGGTGTATTCTCTTTTATCATACCTATTCTTCGCTGCAGGATGTTTGTAATATTGGAGATGTGTAACATGTACAGTCGATACGCCCCATCTTACAACTATCCAGATTAATTTAATAAGATAATCTATGGCTTGTCTGCGAAAGCTCGTTCTTTAGTTTTTTCTGAAAATATATTAATCGTGAGTTAATGGTGGTGTTGCATGCGAACTCTGAGCACTCGGTAATTTTCTAGAGAAAGACAAGTACTGTATGGTGCGGGATCCATCATAGGCCTTATCATGGTAACGTAACAATGTAAAAATATGAGACCTACGAAACCTCCGACAAATGTATGGTACCTCCAGCCTACCAACCGCATAGCTCCCAATCTATACACAGAAGAGTACAAGTCTTTGATATTAATTAGACAGAGAACAGAGAGGTATAACAGTTTTAATATATAATATAAAAAGAAAACGCATTAAAAAACAAACTTCAAACAGCTACAACGTTGAAGTACAAGATAAATAAAAATCCTCAAAATCGGATGTACTGTCACTAAGATACGATATCGTTTCTCATTGAAAAACCAGTATCTTCGATTAAACCGATCACTATTGATTATTCCAGATTTTTATTCGCTCGTGTCGAATTGACCGAAGCAGTGACGACCGCTTCTGAGGTTATGATGTAAGAGTAATACAATGACTTGTCACTAGGTGGCTTTCAAGTGGATGTAGTTTTCTCGTTAGTACATTTGAAGATACTATTGAGTATATAAGAATCTTCTTTTGACCACTCTATCGTACTTGCTTCGGCAGTACATATACTAAAATTGGAACGATACAGAGAAGATTAGCATGGCCCCTGCGCAAGGATGACACGCAAAATCGTGAAGCGTTCCACATTTTTTTATGCCGATTTCGGCATTCATTCTTGTACTTCATTTTAATTAAAAAATTCGACCGTGATTGTGTTATTTTATTTTACCGTCCGCGCGCTATCTTCTCAAGGAACTAGCCGCTTAAACGATTTTTAAGTTTTCCATATTTTTAGTTTCATTCAAATCGATGTGTAGTTTCAAACGTTTCAAATGGGGGTCGGCGTTGTGATATTCGTGGATGGTGTGTGTTCTCTATTGGCAATGGAGATGCAATGATAGGTGCACGTCGTTTCGTACTTTTTCAAGGCAAACGCGAAAGCGGGACCAAGGAGATCGCTGACACAGTCTCGATATTTGGATTGTGTCCGTCGTGTTGCATCACGGAGCGAGTGTCAAAGTGCCAGCAGCGTCATCGAGACGTGTGACGATGTTGACGGTGTCGTTAGCCACGACCTGATCTCTCTCTCCACGGAACGTCGCGATTTCAAATAAATGCCGCTATCACACGAATACGAGTGAGAATCAAGTAGGAGTGGTTATCCATGAGAATATCGGTTTACCGATAAGAACAAGAGTCGGTAGCGTCTCGCGAGGAAACGTACTCGTCGGAATGCTGCTTCATTGCTAGGTTACAGGCGAGCGAGCAAATGAATCGGTCGTAGTGCGGGACCGCGATGGATAAAATGTCGAGGAAGTGGTTGTCGAATTTCGCGCTGGCCGCCACCATCAGATGGCTGCTGATGAACTCTGGATACCAGAAGATCATCAGTAACCGCGTTGAAGTGTCCACCGCTTTGAACTCCTGGAAGAGAGGTTAGCTTGGGTTTGGTTTGGTTCAGCTTTGCTCTGCTTCGTTCAGAAAAAGTGCCAGATTCAAGTAAATAACTTTCCTCCAATACTCGGCAAATATATTTTCACTCGGATCAATAACATTGATCCAAGTGAAAATTTGCTAAGGAGTGTCGGAGGAAATTATTTACTTGGATCTAGCATTTTTTTTCCTGCCATTTCTGTGTTTATATTTTTTAGATTAATTTCTTGTGTGTGAAAAGATTCTCAAATTTTATGTAATCTTTCATTATTCCCTTTATTAAGCTTTCCCTTTATTAATGAAATTGAAAAATTATAGAGTTTCAGATCCTATCTTTTACATACACAAGAAATACAATATTCATTTAAAAAACAGAAACAGCTGGGAATGACTACTCGGTACTTCTAGTATTGAAGGAAAGTCCAGGACTTGATTCTAATTACATGAAGATGAGGATTTAATTGTCCTAATTGATTAATTGATGAAGGCAGATTCATTATAGTAGCAATAGTTCTAATTTGATGCATTTGCTTTTTCAGTGACAGAAGGGATTTATCTGTACAACTTTGGCATTGATCCTTATGAAGGTGATCTGTTTCACGAAACACCGATTGGCTTGTATGTGTTCGGTTTTATGCAGAAGCATCTGTCTCAATGGGCACTGTTTCTGCTATTCATCGTCACTGACTTGACAACAGCCGTGTGCCTCACCATCACCGCGAAGCACTATGCAATCGAATTGGTCAGTTTAAAATGAAGTGGACATGTGAACACACAAATACAAAGAACTTGGATATAATAAAATTTAAGTGCTTTGCACAATCAATCTATATTTTACCAGAATGTGCTTTCGCGTTGCAGGCAACGAGAAGGAAAGAGGAAAAAATGGAAAAGGACGAGGAGAAGAAGCTCGGCGAAGGCGTCTCAACTGTATCAGCCCTGTATGTTTCCGCGGCATACCTGTTTAATCCTTATATAATACTTAACTGTGTCGGCCTCACAACCACAGTGTTCACCAATTTGCTGTACTCGATTGCGCTGGTGTCTATGACGAGGCGTTCCATCCTGTGGAGCTGCGCGTCGATAGCGCTGTTGACGCTGCAAGAACTCTACCCTGTATCGCTCATGGTGCCGGCGGCTATCTACGTCGCCGGCGCAGCAAGCGATAAGACCAAGAAAATCAGCATCATCACAATGCTAGTCGCGTTCGTGAGCATCTTGGCAGTTCTGTTCGCCGTTTCCTACTGCATTATGGGAAGCTGGTCGTTTTTATGGAGCACTGTCGGATTCATCCTGACCGTTCCCGACCTACGTCCCAACATCGGGCTGTACTGGTACTTCTTCACGGAGATGTTCGAGCACTTCAAGTGGCTCTTCATCGCGTCGTTCCAGATAAACGTCAGTTTATTGTACATAGTCCCTCTGGCGCTGCGATTGCGACGCGACCCGATGCTATTAGCGTTTTCGTATCTAGCGATAACTGCCATATTCAAATCCTACCCGTGCATCGGAGATGTCGGATTCTATATATCCCTACTGCCATTATGGAAACATCTATTTCAGCGTGAGTAATTTAATCCTTATCTATTGTCTTTAACTTTAGTTAATATTAATATTTATTTACTAATATTTAATATTTGCTATATTGACATTTATTATGATTAACTTTAGTTCATTTTCATTATCTTTACTTTTAATTAATTTTTATTTATTATCTTTAACTTTAATTAATCCTTGCCTGTCGTCATTATCACTAGTTAATTTTCACTTATTATCTTCATCTTTGGTTAATCTTGATTGATTATTGATTTTAATGGGAATATTCGTCTCTTGCAGCTTTAACTTATAATCTCTGTATTCTTCTCTGTAGACATGCAACAGGGATTTATCGTAGGCTGTTTCATGCTATTCTGCACGGTCTTCGCTCCAACCGTGTGGTATCAGTGGATATATTCCAGATCGGCAAACGCCAATTTCTACTTCGGCGTGACGCTGGCGTTCGCTATCGCGCAGATCTTCCTCCTAACGGACATCCTGTTTGCCAGTTTGAAATACGAGTTTGCGGTGCAACACGGTAACAATAAGAAGGTCAACGGAAACGAAGCTAAACTGCTGCTCGAGTAATAGGCTTTTCTATAGGTGAGAGAATACGTAATACTACGAACACAATGAATAAATGATGACGTGTCTCCGGATCATTTGCCTCGTGTAAAAATAAATAGTTTTCTATAAAAATATGTTTTTATTTATTCAAACACATATTGACGTACATATAATCGCGCTGTTTTTCCGAAACTGATCGATATCGAACAGTATTGTACTTAATTTTTGTCGGACAGATAACAATTAAATCAACTTCACAGTAAAAATAAAGAGTAAAATAAAAACGAACGACCAATAAAAGCAAAAGTCAGTATAATAACAATAATATAAATGGTAAATCATAACTTTGCGGAATTGCGGAAAAAAACATGATCATTGGGTATGATTAAAAATATTTCCAAGTTACAACACATAATAAGTAGGATTCGCGCATAACAATTCCCCGGTTGTACATCATGAAATTGTGTAAAATATCACAAGTCGTACATGTACCGCGTACATATCACGCTAACTCCGAGATTGCGTATTGTTTAAAAAAATAGACTGCGATTAAAGATCATAAAAGTGATCTTTAAAGTCGGTGTCTTCTCGGCACAAAATTGGGTCTTAAGGTTCCTGTTTCCTCGCCATTCCCACTTTGATCAACTATGTCAGAAGTGAGAAAACACACCTCCAAAATTAACTTGCCTGTCAACATGATTTTTAGTGTTTTCTCGTTTCTGTCATCATCTATTAAGACCACCACGGCGAGAGACCAAGAGCCTCAAGTGTCCCACCTCTTTACATCTAATCAATAATACTTTGCTGACTCAGGTAACTCCTTAAAAGGAACATTTACCCTAGCTTGACAGCCAATCATAAGCATCACTCATCAAGCTATCACATAAATCCGCCGTTACTCCTTCAAAGTTACTTTCTCTATGCCGCACACTAATACATTGGTCAAGGTCTCCAATCCTTTCACGTTTTTCATCAGATCAGTTTCAATATGGATGGAAACCTCGTTGGAGACAGCTGCATTCGTCTCGCTGGTCTTATTTAAATTAGTTTCGTAATATTTCTTTAAGTCTGCTTTCAATGCTGGTTCCAACGGGCACTGATCGAAGAGTCTGCATCCGTTGTTTTCTTTACAATATTCCCATAGCGCCTGCCAATGTTTATCTGTGCAGATAATTTTCGGGTTGCCCGTTATTATTAGAAGAGCCTTTGCGCGTGTTATGGCGACGTTAAATCTCTAAAAGAGTAAGTAATGAAATAAAAAAGTGTTACACATGTATGCTTTTAGCTGATACTCGCGACACTAATACACAAATGTATTCGTGCACCGGAGTACCGTTAAAAAGATCATTTGAACGCGATAATCCTGATCATCTCAGACGCGAGTTAACTTGGAAGAGACGGGCATTGTAACGAGCGATAATAAGGCAACGTACTTTCGGATTTGATAAGAACCCAATGTGCTGTACGTCATTGTGAGTGAAGATCTTGGATCGTACAGTTGACATTATCATGACGGTTCGCTCTTGTCCCTGAAATATTTCGACTGTCCCCACCATGATATTTTCCCAGCCTTTTACCACTAACCGTCGCTTAATTTCCAACTGCTGCTTCTTGAAGGGCGTCACGATTCCAATGTCACTTTGGGTTATTTTACGTTTACCGAAGTTAGTATTCATCAGTATCTTCACGTATTCCACTACCACGAATACTTCGGCCGTGTTATAGACACTAAAGAGGTAACATTTTTATAATTGCATGCAATTGAACAATGAAATCATTTCGTAGAAGTTTGTTGTAAGGCATTCGAGACTTGCATCTCGAGCTTCGAGCGATATGACGCGTAAGTAAATGCGATATTTAATTGAAATTACTAACCTGCGCGACTCACTTCTCTCTTCTACACCTAGAACTTCTTGAAAGATGATGGGAAACTTTTTATTGGGCAACCTGTTCCAGTTCAGAGCTATCTGTGTATCGGCATGTTCATAACATTCTAGTTCGTTCTCATAAAAATGATCGTTTGGCACGTGTATAATATGTCTGTGACTTCGGTAATTTTTCACTAATTTGGTCACGTAGTGCGGATTGTACTTTCCATCTTTTTTCTTGTAGACATCGCAGTCGTTCATCAATCTTTCCAGCATGGACTTGCCTGTCGGAATATCAAGTAGATAAAAAAAGATTGCGGAGCATCACATCGTAATTGAAACGTTACTTTGGGGAAACTTGCCGAGAATATTTTCCGCTAATCTGTTACGGATGACAGGTCCCAATTGAAAATGATCGCCTGCAATAACGATCTGTGCATGAAAATTAGTTATATCGTTTTTACCCGCGTTCTTTGTTAGAATGAGCGGAACCAGTGTTTCCGGTTCTGTTGCTTGACTCGCCTCGTCAATAATGATATGAGAAAAATGATTTTCTCGAAAATTCACGGCAGCCAATCTATGATAAACAGGGACAAGACGTTACATCATGTGTCTTCCCATGAAAATTGTTAATGAAATCTTAAACTTAACTTTAACTCAACTTAAATTTGTATACATCTATGCACATTTATACAGTGTTCAATTTCATGAGAAACAATTTACTCACTTTTTTAACTGTGCAAAAATTGTTTATTATTATTTTAATTGTTATACGAGAATTTTATATTTTAAATTTAATTGCACTTGGAAAAAAACAGAATAATATCTCGAATCTGTACCTGACAGATGTTATTAATGTTGAAATAATAATCTTCTTCAGTATTAATATCTCTTTTGGCAAGAAGATGCTGATAGTGTTGTTAGGTGTACTACCAACAAAATTTGCGCATTCTCGAATTTCTTTCTTTACATCCTCCCTGATTTCAATGAAGAAAAGTTTAATTTACAAGTATGCCAATCTTTTCGTATGTTGCACTCTATATATCATGTATTACACCAAATTGATATTCAATATCGCAAACTAAACATCATAAAAATGAAAAACAACAAACAAACTTGTACATAAAAGCAAACGTCTTACCAGTGTCTGGATGGTGCATACATTCGATATATGATTTGGGCTGGAAGATATTGTATTAATCTCCGGGTAATTTCGTCAGCCGCTGCATTGGACGATGTACACACCAATATATTTTTGCTAGGATCTTGCCTTACAATCTTGATTCACAACCAAAGAATTGAGAAAACAGAAGATAGGAAAGAATAAAACTTATTTTATCACAAATATTGGACATTAACATATGTAGAATTACCTGACATATAGCTTCGACTAATGTCGCTGTTTTGCCAGTGCCTGGTGGACCAAAAAGTATGTAAGGCGCAGGACATGACGTCGTTTGTAAGATATTTGTTACTGCTTGCTTCTGCTGCTCATTCTTTGATATAGTGCTATTCATCCAATCTAAGTCACTGTATAATATACATACATATACATATATATATATATATATATAAGTTATGACAATAAGATACCAGAATAATATGTCTCCAGATGATAAAATATTTTATGGTAAAACTTACTATTTTAAGCTGATACTTTTCATTGTCTGTTGTGGATACAATGTATCGAGGAAATTAAGTTTGCTTGCTATTGACAATGCATAATGGCAACATCTTAATGGCCAGTAATTACCATAGAAACCTATATTGAACTTATTGTTTTTCATTTTCATTGCTCTAAATCAAAATTAACAAGTTGATATTGTATCTTTGATAATGAATATCAAGCTTCTGTAACTATTAAAGTAGAAACATCAAAGTGAACTTACGCAGGATTCTTCAGTTGTACTGTAACATTATTATCTATCACATTTGTAACTCTTCCTATATATTTTTCTTTTGTAAGTACATCATAAAGTGTTACAATATCATCTGGTATTATAATAGGTTTTTCACTATCCAAAGATGGCACTTTCATGATGAAACACTGATCTGGAGTAATTTTTGTAATATTATAATTTTCCATTCTGAACCGTTTCATTTCTAAATCTGCTTGATACTGCTCCAAGA
>NW_014555275.1:0-155322 GCF_001313825.1 Dinoponera quadriceps | reverse complement strand
AAATTATTTTATATAATCCTTATAAGAAGTATATTTCTTATAATTAATAGTGAAAAGATATATATTTATAATCAAAGCATTGTTTTTCTTACTGAAAACATGTGAGGTCCTGTTTTCCCTTCTGAAATGATTTTTTTTTTTGTTGCGACATGATAGAAATATATTTAAAAATAATTGCACTGGATATAGATATTGGGATGGACCTAGAAATAATTTTATAAAAGCACAGGAAAAGACATACATATACACGTTTTATTTAGGAAATACAGTAAATATTATGATAATAACAAATAAGAAAATTTATTATAGATATAATTATTAGAAGAATTATGATGTATCATTTATCAATTTTTTATAGATAATAAAGCATAACCTGAATAATTGACACAATCATGTTGATATCTCTTGTTCCATTTTACTTACAAAAATTATTCGTTAATTAACGGGTACTTACGTTCACTCTGCGTAATGAAGAATGTTTTATATTAAATTTCAAGACATTTTTAAACTTAAAGAAATGCCGATAAAGTACAAACTACTGATGACATCAGTCTCACTCGGGAATGCGTCATTCACATTGTGACGAATTTTATTAAACAAAAGACAGGGGATTCACAGAATTGCAAACATGAAGTCTATATCGTAGTGAAGATCGAGAATCGAAATTAATGATTAGACCAATCAAGTGATTTCTTGGCATGATTGATCCTGATTGGTCAGTTTTATCTCCAGTTCACATATCTCTTTTCCTGTCCTCCAGTTTAATCATTTAAATGTCTCTGTACCTTCAGTATTTCCGAATGCAGCCTTAAGTCTATATGAGACTACGGATTGGAGATTGAGATTTAATTAAAAATTGACCAATAAGTACAAAGTTCACTAAATTTCACTAAATTTGAACTCAGTTAACTTTGTATTGATTGGCCAAATTCAATTTCAATCTCTAATCCGTAGTCTAATACGAGCATTAATGGGACACACCCTAAATACGATTTTTAAAAACAAAGTCCCTAGTAGAACTAACGCAGTTGATTCGCGCTCGGCGTGAAACAATATAGGTTGGCAGCAGTGCATTTGAAAATGAAACGAATTCTACATCCAAAACACGATTGTGGAGTTGGTTATAAACGGTGCACTTCCCCGCTCGAACGAGATCGCGGGTTTTATTTTTTCTCAGACATAATGAATGTAATGTAGACGAATAAAGTTTAATCGCTCGTTCCATTAATTTACAGTACGTAATCCAGTGTACGTGAAAATGGTGAACTTTGTGATACCTTTGATGAAAGATGAGCTTTTGACATCTCATGCCGACCAATATTTTGTCAAGGAGGTCATCCCTCCACGAATGTTATCACAGTTTCTCGACGGTAACACAGCATAATCTTACTTACAGTCTGTTACATTTAACAGCTGTATATTATTGGATGTAGTGCTGGTGACTAAGTTACAACCAGTACACTTGTTTCATAGGTACACGCGCAGCATTGCAGGAAAAAGGTCCATATTTTATTCTGGACCACTTTGACACATTCTTCTCCGTCGTCATTCATGGCAATAAAATAGAGCTTGAAGTCTGCATACGTTCTTTTAACAGAATTCACAAGGGTAATGTTCCATGCTGGATGTTTTATTTATTGCATGTTGCGAAGGAGGACATTGCATTTTGCGATACAAATGTAACTAATTCATTAGAACGAATGTACTGTGCTTAAACTTGTACGATTTTTAGCTTTGGAAATAGTTGTGGATAACCTGGAGCAAATATTTGATCATGGAAATGACATTGATGAGGAAGAGAGAGAAACATATTTGTGCATCAACAAAATGCTGGCATATTTATTCTCATGGTTTGTCTGTCACATAAATGACCAAATTACGCAAGATTCCAGCGAGAGTAATACTGGAAAGGTATATAAGCTGATTCTTTAGTTTTTATATATCGTAAAGAGATATATGCCACATAAAAGGAGGCTGATTTTATTCTTAAAGAAAAAGAAAACTGCTATGACAAGTTTCGAGGAAGAATGGGAACAAAGTAGACCAAAAGCTCTGGAACTTCTGTATCGATGGCTGCAAGTACCATTGTGCAAGATGTGGCGACCGCCAATTGTTGAAAATTTATTTGTCACGTAAGTTGCAGCAACTACTAACTTTGAGACACTGTTTTACAACTGTGATATTGCAGGACTTTGGCACAGGTATGTTACAAGATATTAGAAAAGACCAGGGACGCGAAGCAAAAGCACATCAGACAAACTATATTTGAGGTATCACAGTTTTTGTATTTTTGTGCATTATGAACTTTCTCATTGTCACTGACGCATCCAAACACCATCCAAACACCATGTCTATCCACACAGATTCTGGGGACTTTAATAAAGAAATACAATCACGGGATAACATGCGTTGTAAGGATTATTCAGGTACACACATATCTAGACAAATTACTCGCAAATTCTTGATTGTTTCGTTCGAAAATAGAAGTTAACATGTATCTATGATATTTCAGCTGGTGAAGTTATACGACTCAATGGCGATTCCCATAGCAACCGGTGTGGTTCACATGACCATGAATTGCGGTTGCAATGGTCTGATCAAGGAGGTGATGAATGAAATCGGACAGAACGGCGTGGGCGAAGCGGACAACCGCAACATATCCATGTTTCTCGAGCACATTGCGACCTCGCAACCTAATCTCATAATCCCCATCCTCGACGAAATTACGGACTACCTGTCGAATGACGTGCGTCCGCCTCTTTTTTCTTTCTTTTTTTTTTTATAAGGAAATATAACTATGGCTCCAAAAATTACAAGAAAAAGGAAATGTTAATATCTGACCTATGAGAGCCAAACCGTTGTTGGAGCGTGACAAAATATTAATTTCGCACTTTTTACGTTTTCCGGTCCATTGCAGACCCTCTCCAATTTAAATAAAGAAAATTACAAGTACGACTTGCAAATTAATAAAACAGTGTCTCTTAAAAACCGCAGGGATTTATCGCAAATCCACGCAAGGAGACCAAAGTTGGAGATAGAAAAGGGGCATATCAGTTACTCGAGTAAACTGCATCTGATGTGCTCGTTTCCTGTCTTTAACTTTGGCCTTTAATTTGGTTTTAATTTGCACCTCGTACTTGTAATTTCCTTTATTCAGATCGAGGAAGGTTTACAGACTGAAGTGTTTTTGTAAAAGTGTAATCAATTCTTATGCTCTAACAATAGTAGTTTGATTCTCGTTCGTTAAACGACGACCTCATTGAGAAACGTCACGTTGGTGACCGTTGCAGTTCTACAGCATGAGGAATTGCGTGATCGTCGTCCTGGGTGCTGTCGTGCAGAAAGCGTTGACCAGCGAAGATCTCACGGACGAGCAGAAGGAGAAGCGCGACGATTGCCTGAACAGCTTAGAGGAGCACATTTTAGATTGTCACGCCTACGTGAGGTCGAAGGTGCTGCAGACCTGGCAGCGTTTGTGCTGCGAAGGCGCGGTGCCGTTGGCGAGGTACGAAAGTCTTCTGGCTGCAACCGCGTTACGACTGGAGGACAAGAGCGCGAACGTTCGCCGGCAGGCTCTGCATTTGCTGCGCACCCTGCTGCAGAGCAATCCCTTCGCCGGCAAGGTGCGCGTCGCAGGGTTCGATTGACACCTTGTCGTTACTCATCCTGTAATTATCCTGTAAACAGCCTTTGACCTCACATATGTTTTTTTCTATTTGTTACAGTTAGACTGTATCGAGCTTTCTGTTTCGTTGGCGAAAGAGCAAGCGAAACTGCAGGAACTAAAAGCTCAAGTCGCGAGCACCAGTAAGCGCGGTCACGCGCAAAGATTTGAACTCTGGACTACTTTATTGCCGGACATAAGAGCTGCGATAGAAAAAGTTTTAAAGGATGACCAAGTGAAGCATGTAAATGGTTTGTATTATTTATTGTCAATGCGCCAATCGTTCGGTACAATCGACGTCATCTAAGCTGTATTCGTTTCCTCGATTGAAACTATTTACCGTTAGACGATTTTTAGTCTTTCACAGGTTGCGTTACTCTATTCGACGTAGGATAGAGTAGCATTTAATTAATCAACCAGAACGAAAAAGCAAAGATTTTATCATGATTGGTTAATTAAATGCTACTCTACCCGTCGAATAGGATTTTGGAACACAGCCACATATGTATATAAAATCGAAATTATCATAGAAATTATCAATTATTAAAGCTATTATAACTCTACCTGTTATAACTAGAGTTACTTTTGCGATTTTCAACCTTGAAAATTTTATGCGTTTTATCTAAGAAAATTGTATTGAAAATTGTATAACTCTTCGTCTAGGAAATAGTACAGCGTATGTGACACCGACTATACGAATTATCGTGAGATCTTTGGACACATCATTAAGTTTCTCTTTCCAGACAATGCAGACATCGTGCAAGACGAAAATATCGACCCGGATCACGTATTTGAACACGTAAGACAGCTGCTGTTAAGCCGAAAAGTCACCGAGGCGGTGACGTATCTGTGGAGGATCTGTATGAAATTGGAGAAAGCGCCGAACATGGAGAATCTTCCTATCGAAGCGAAAGAGGAATGCCTGTTCGCTTTCTTGCTGAAGATCTTCATTGAATCGGAAGACAATAAGTCGACGGGCAACGAAGAGAACGCGAACGACGCGAAGAAGTCGGAGAAGGATGAGACGATCAAGCAGGAAATAGTCAACAGGAAGCGCATAGTCAACTATCTGAAGGTACATCACAACGTACAGGTAGACTTTAATTCAAATCGTCGAACCTGCAGAAACAGATTTCGTATCTGCTGTCAATTTCATTAGCAGCTTGCTAGAAGTACAACAGGATCTGCTAGTTCAGTATGATGACAAATTGATGACAGAAACCGAGCAGGATTGGGTTGATGCAGAAATTTTACGAATACAGAAGAAAACGTAGATGCTGTGCTACGATATTCTAATCGAATCTGCTGTCAATCTGCAGACGTATTACTAACACTTCGCTTACTGGAAACGAGCCGCTCCCGAATTGTTCGTTCGTACATTCCTCGTTACACGCATTTCTTCCCCCGCAGAATTGTCTCGTGTTCGCCACTGAACTGCAGAAAGCGATACCGATAGCGAAGAAGCTGCTGTTCTCCACGTGCGCCGGTGACGCTGTGGAGTCGTGCACGTTTCTGGGTACGGCCTTCCAGTTCGGGGTGGCCGGAGCGGATAGCTGCGTGCGCAACGCACTGTTCCAAGTGTTCCACCGCGATCAGTCGGTGCGCAACAACATCACCGTGGTGTACAAAGAGATCTACCTGGATACCGACGAGAACGACAAGCGGTCGGAACGACAGATAGCCGTTGCCCGTGCAAATCGTCTCATCGACTTGTTGAAGGAACTGCAGCCCGGACAGAGTCCGGCTTTCGCTCAGCTCGTTGCTACGTGGTACGAGGGCGGTGAGCTGGACAACGAGTTGCTGCAGGTAATTCGATAGCATCAGACACGCAAATTTCAAGAAATCCAGCATTTTATATATTGTACTAATTTCCGAAAGTTTGTGTGTTTCAATGCGACCTGGGCACGCCAAGCGTTTCTGGATTGTTGAGACTTGAAGAAGCTTCGAAATGGAAACCAAGATACTTAATATACATGTATGAATGCTAATTTTGGATGTTTGTGTAGAAAACTTTGTTTCTAATACGTTATTTCTTCACTTCCAATTGATGCAGCATTTTAATATTGCTATTTTTGCAAGGATTATTTTCACTTAGTTTAATTGTTTGATATCGTTCATCTTTCGTAGGAGATATAAGTTTAAACAGAAATACTTAATTTTAATTTTATTTTAGGGGGGGGGGTATGCACTTAGCCTTCTTTTTTAACTTTTTTCTGAAAAATTTAATTGACGTTGAACTCTCGCGCGGATATGGAAAATAACGCGTTACTTGCATCGTATAAACTCAAAAATTACTCCATTATGTTTTCAGGTGGCCGCCATTTTTAAATGAAAATGAATAAAAATAAAATATTGATAGTTTCGAATTTATGACATAGGAAGAATAACTGACGAAAAATGAGATTAATAAATGGTCGAGCAATCAAAAAATTCATAATTGTATCAGTTGAAGTGAATTGACCTTCTAACGTGACCTTCTAAAAATCAATAAGTAGTCATGAAATTAACGTGATGAAATCATGAAAAAAGATAAGCTAAAAAGGAAGGTTGCATGTCATTTTAATTTTGCAGTTTCCGGAATATCTTACAAATATATGTTCAATCAATCACAAATTTTATTTTACGGACATGTCTTTTCACTGTAACATAATCCGCAAAAATTTTTGCAACGAATTAAGATTTAAGAATTTTCGCAAGAATTAAGACTTGTAAGCAGAAGTAGCTGAGATTCAAACTTATTGAGTAACGATAAGTGATTCTTTCTAAATAAGTAAGAGTAACGGTAATGAATTATTTTGTTCAGTAAAAGACGCGAATTATTTTCGAAAAAAATAATTCTCAGCTTTACACACACTTGTTTTCGAATCGACGACGTCGGTGAATCTCACGCATATTCCACGAATGCGCAGGTATTGTGGGAGAAATTTTCCATGAAGTATCCGGGTACGTCGCCGATAGACAGCAGAGCTGCGCTGATGATGATAACGATGGTAGCTCAAGCGGAAACCAACATAGCTATCGACAATTTAGATGTATTAGTGAAGATAGGACTGGGTGCGCGCGCGAAGGAGGACCTCCTCTTAGCGCGGGACACTTGCAGAATGTTGCTGAAGATCAAGCAAGCCAGTAAAGATATCGATAAGGCAGTGTTGAGGTAAGTCTTTGTCGCGAATTGCTCTTTGAAAACGGTGATAAGAACGTTTCCTCGTTGCCCCAGGTACTCTAACGACCACGACATGTTCCGGGAGATTTTGACACTGTTAACGGACAACTTCACCAGCACCAATGAGAAGGCTTACATCTCTTTCGCGACGGATGCGATCAACGCCATATATCACGTAAGTGAGGCCGGTTAACACATTGACTGCCACACTGATTTCGACTTGATTCCATTATTTCAATTCTCGATTCATCTTTGAATCGCCAGACATGCGGTGAATGTAGCTTCATGACGCACGTATTCGTCAGCTCGTTTTATTCGCTTTGTCGGCTATGTATTTTTATTATGCGTTGCTATACAGCTCCTCACGTTTTATACGTATCCCAGTAAACACCAACTAACAATAACATTATATCATTGTTATAATTTCTCCCTCAACAATGTAAACACAACCATGCATTGTGCATAACAGTTACATTGTGTGTGTTGAGTGGGAAATTATAACGTACGTTATATTATGACAGTTTATAACAATATTGTTGTAATGTTGATTGGTATTTACTGGAATGTTATTTAGCGAAACGTGACATCATCATCGCTGGTGACCATCCTATGGCGGTCGACGTGTTAATTAAGTTTTAACGAGCGAACGAATGTGGCACACTAAGATCGACTTTCTCGATTGCAGTTAGCGAATCAGCCGAACGAGTTGATAAAGAAATTATTGCTAGACATCAGCAAGAAGGGCCAGATCACCGAGGAGGAAACGGCTCAGAAGATCGAAGTGTCGTACACAGTGCTTTCACAACTGCTGTACATCATCGGACACGTTGCCATCAGGGAGATGGTGTACTTGGACACGTTCGTCTACAAAGAGCTAAAGCGTAGGAACGCGGTGCGAGAGATGCAGGGCAAGGGCAAGAAGAAGACGAAAGCGAAAGGCAGCATGGTGACCCCGTCGCCGTTCAACAAAAGCAACAGGTCCGTACTTTCCTCCAGGAGCCGAGATGTGAACCAGAGCGTCGCACAGGATGACAATATCAGCACAGGAAGTGAAGCTCTGGCAGGAGCTCTGGACGACGCCGAGGCGGAGTTCGTGCATAACGCGCTCGAGAACGAGATTCTCATCGGGGACGGCTTGCTCGCGAGATTCGTGTAAGTGTGATCCCACTGTGGAGTTGGAAAATTATTCTTTGAAAGGTAACTCATCATCGTTACCAGAAAATATAATCGAGTTACTGTTGCTGATGAAAAAATAAGCGTCATAACGGTAACGACGACGGCAAGTAACGCGCTACTTTCTGGTTCCGCAGTCGGCGGAAGCAAGATTCTTCTCGCATGAGAATCGCGAGAATCGAGCAAGTTGACTTGTAACGCATGTACAATTCGTTCCTTGCAGTCCGCTGGTGTTGGAGGTTTGCAAATATCCTGAGAAGTACAACAACGAGAATCTGCAAGCCGCGGGCTCGCTTGCACTCAGCAAGATGATGACGGTGAGTTCGGAGTTTTGCGAACAGACCCTGCAGCTGCTGGTGACCATATTGGAACGATCGCCGTATTCCGGTATACGATCGAACATGCTGATCGGATTGAGCGATCTCGCCATGAGATTCCCCAATCAAGTGGAGCCGTGGTCGAAGCACATCTACGGCAGGTGAGTCGGCTATCTGTCGAATGTCCATATTGAAAACCGACTTTAAATGTTCTAAAAATATCGCGATTTAATGATTTATACAAAAAAATTAAAGATGATTATTATTATTTTAGTTAACTTATTGTTTTTGTTTTACAATTATTTTCTTTGTAATTCTAATTATTTTATATATTATAATTTTACAATTTATATTTTTACTTTAGTTAATTTATAAGTTGTCTTAGTTCAGTTATAAGTGATTATTATCTCACGTGGTATTTTAAAGGAAAAGAATGCCATCTCAAATCTCATTCTCTTCTCTCTCTCTCTCTCTCTCTCTCTCTCTCTCTCTCTCTCTCTCTCTCCCTCTCCTTTTCGCAAATGGTAGAATGAATCGTGGCTTATTCATTGCTGTTAACATTCGCGCTCAACATTCGTAGGCTCCGAGACACCGACATGAGCGTGCGTAGAACTTGCGTCCGTATGCTGTCGAATCTCATAATGAGGGAGATGATACGCGTGAAGGGACAAGTTTCGGAACTGGCGCTGTGCATCATGGACGAAGACGAACAGATACGACAGGAGACGAAAGAATTCTTCAATCAACTCGCCCTGAAGGGCAACGCTCTTTATAACGTGGTACCTGACATATTGTCGCGATTGGCGGATCCCAAGTTGAATCTCGAGGAGAAACAGTTCCAAGAAACCATCAGGTGAGTATCGCACAATTATCGTCGGGCTGACGTCGATTGTTTCACGAACGCCAGTCCTTTGCAGATACATTCTCGGTCTCCTGCAAAAAGAGAAGCACGTCGACACTATAATCGAGAAGGTCTGCGCCCGGTTCAAATTGGCCATCACAGAGAGACAATGGCGCGATCTCTCCTACTGCCTCTCACTCCTGCAATTCAGCGGAAAGAGTGAGTAGTCGAGTAAAATCGATACGTTCAATCGATGCGATCGATCAGGACGCGAATTAATCCCGCTGTCCGTGGCTCCTCCCGAAGGTATACGTCGTCTCATCGAAAATCTGCCGCTGTTGAAAGACAAGATTCACTATAAGCCGGTGTTAACGGCGCTACAAAGTATTGTTGAGCAAGCGAAGAAGCGAACGGACGCGAAGGCCGTCGGTATAGAGCTGGAGGAAAAGGTGCAAGAGCTCTTGGAGGGCGACACGAACTCGGAGATGACGGACGAACGTCTGATGCCACCCCCGCCCAACACGCCGAAGATCAGGAAGAGTATACGGCAAACTAAACGCAAAAGCACGAGTGACGATGAAGACAGCTCCGACGGCGAAGAGGATGCGGCGGACAGTGCGGCTGCTGCAAATTGTGAGTATTAGAACAGAGCTGCCAGGTCCTAGGTGGAACTTCTTCGTTATTCACGTAGTGGAAGGCTTATGTCACGCTACATAAATATAAAGCCGTGGCGGCACACGATACTTGTATTTGCGCTGCGCATTGCTTGAGCGCTAGAAATATTACGTTCTGACTGGTACATTTCTAGAAATCTCGCGATCTAGCAGCTCTGGTTAGATGCCTCCACGATATTACTGTCGTATTTACTATAGATCTTTATGATCAACATGTCGATAATTTTACGCCGAGTAAAATCTGAAATAGATATTTTTATAAACATCTATTAGGAATAGTGGAAATAAGATGTCTATTGGAAAAATAGAATAAAAGCGGAAATTTATATGAACATTTTTGTAAATATTTATTAGAAACAGTAGAAATCAAGTATCTATTGAGAAAATAGAGTCGAAATTAGAAATAGATATTTTTATATAAATATCCACCAGAAATAGTGAAAATAAAATATGTATTAGAAAAACAGAAGTTTCTATTAGAAATAGTAGAAGTATAAATAGATATTTTTATAAGTATCTATCTAGAGAAATAGTAAAAGCTTTTTCTTTAATAGAATTAGGTATTTTTGACTTTTCTCATATTTGTTTCTCAGCGAAAACTAGCAAAGAAACGCCAACGAGCAGGAGAAAGACGCCCCGTACAAAATCACCAGCGAAGGATGATGAAGATAACGATGACGACGTTTTTTCAGATACGCCTGTAACGCGCGGTATTTACTATTCGTTATTCGCAATTTGAAGTAACGAAGCAATGAATAGTACGAATATACCTTTCTCCTTTCTTTTACAGACAAAAGGATGCGTTTACGGAAAACAAGCACATCAGTCAGCGATAGCAACGGCGTGACGCCACGCCCGAAGCGAAACAAAACCAATAAAACGCCGCGGAAGCCTTCGGTCAGGACCTCGACTCGACTTTCTAAAGAACGTAAATAACATTCATTTCTACCCTTTGGAGAACGTAAGAAGAACAATTATGTTAATGTAACCTTGATTCAAGTCAGTGTCATTCAGTGTTATTATTTGCAATTATACATTCGATAATATTGCATTGTAGTATAAGCCGATGTATTAAAATCATTGATGCGCAAGCACGTCTGAAAGTATCATCATTGTGGTAGATTATACGTTGTATTTATTGATTTGTCAATGACAAATGCCAACATCACAGCTCATAAAAATTCGCGTCTCCCTGTCGCGGCACGAGGAGCACGCGAGACGCGAGAAAACCGTAGGACCAAGTGTGCGCGCGTGTTGTGAGGAACGTGTTCTCGAACACGCGACACGCGAAGATGGCGACGTGTATCTTCTATGATGTATGGTCAGTCACGAGAAGGCTGCGACACTTTTTTCGACGTTCGAATTCCCCGAGGCATCTCGTATTCAATAGTGAGTGAGAATTACTAAACACAGTTGAGAATTATTGAGAAACAAATCCTCCCATTAGACACCGGATGCGTTTCGAAACTTACTAGAAAAAAGGTGCTGCGAGCTTTTTGTAACCGACGATACGCACATAGTTGGCAGATTAACGGTTACACTTTTTTTTTTTAAGTTTTCGATGACTTTCGCACAACGCATCTTGTATACGCGATACAAAATCCTCCTGAGAGCTGCTAACAAACAAATTTTACTGGGCACCGAGTGTGTTGCGAAACTCATCGAAGGAGAAAAGTGTTGCGATTTTTAAACCGTATCGACTGTATAGCGAGGGGGAGGAGAACCATTTACGGCGAAAGGACCGGAATTGCTGAAACGACCGAGCGGGATCGCAATCCCGTTAGAATCGGGTTTCTCGGCAGTACGACGCGTATAGACTGTGCGGACGAGGAGATTCGTTACGCCACGTCTCGACTGACGCTGCGTTTGAAGGTCATCGAGCGCACCTCCGTCGCGGATTTGCCGGGCTTCCCGCTGACAGGCGCCCCGGGATTCGGCGTGGGGCTCTGCGAGAGGGACGCTCGTTCGTCGTTGTTGGACTTCTCGCGCTCCAGCCTCTGCTTGCTGAACTTGCCCATGCCGGGTCGGTAGATCTCCATCGCCGGACGGTCCTGCGAACGAACGAGCGCGGCTGTTCAAGAACTTGCGACCCCAACAGTGATTTTTTTCTCATTTGGGCCTTTAGCTCCGTGACACACACGAAAATGTAAGCGATAATTAAACGTAAGCTGTGAGCAAAGTGACCGATTAATTTTTTTAATTAATCGGACCATGAAGAAAATAATGTGGTTAGTCAGTTTGCTTGATTTGGATTTGCAATAGATCAAGTGACCTAGAAACCACCTGATTTGCTGAGATTTGCTAATAATCTAAGCATTTTTACCGATAAAAATGAGTACCGACAAAATATAAACTTATTAGATTCAGTATTAAATCTTAGGGATTGCAACGTAGCGCTGGAAACGTTCTTGGCTCGAATTACGTTACAATTTAGTGCTTAGAGCAAGAGGCTAAAAGCTTACTGCACTCATTGTAGTTGTAGTTTTACATTCTTGTATGTGCCATAAGTTTTAATAATTGAAATTTGTTGAATATAATTATTGGCGGTTTAATACAATAAGATGTGACAAGTGATGCAGCCGAACAGGGATCAGATGAGATTTTGTGATCTTCCAGTCGAGTGAAAAGCTGAGAACGATGAGATGGCTCTTCGTTCGTTACTCGAGGAGTGCGAGCAACGGCTTACCTTATTCCTTATCCTACGCTCCAATCGCGGATCTTTCTTATCCTTTTCCTTCTCTTCGCTCTCGCTCTTCTGCAAATTGCTTTGACCTCCTCCGTCCAACGATTTGTGACGTCTTAAGCAGTTACCGTCACCGGTACCGCCTTCGCCGCCGCTCTCGAGCGAGCTTCGTCTCTTCACGACTTTCGACTCCATCTTCGCCTCGGATTCGTCCTCGTTCATGTCTGCATCAACAAATATCCGTTATATGGTTGTGATCTTGCTCGCGTTTACCACGTTATCAGAGCATTAGCGAGCGTCTGCCATACGTTCAGCATATGTTTTTTCGCTTCTGGCGTCACTAGTCACGCGGCGAGGAAAGAAACGGGAGCCTCGGAAAAAATAAAAAGTAGAAGTCAAGTATACTTACCCGCGTTGTCTACGCTGTTCCCTCGTTCGGCAGCTTCCCGGCGATGTTCCAACGCGTCTTCGCCAGTCACCCTGTCCTCGACAGCGGCGTTGCGTTGCATTCGTTCGTTGTCTCGTTGCTTGAGATCTTCGTCGTCGTCGTCGTGCGCGGACTCTCGGACACTTCCGCTCGTGTCCTCGATCTCTTGCACGCTGTCGTGCTCCTCCCGCACCTTCTTCGGGCTGGCCTCGCTGCTCACGTTCGCGTCGGCCATCTGCTTCTTCGTCTCCGCCAACTTCTTCTTCTCCTGCCTCATCTTCTCATAACTTTTGCCGCGCTTCTCCTCCACCTTCCTGTCCTCCTTCGCCTCGTATCTCCTGTCGTCCCTCAGGTCGATCCTCTTGTCCTCCTTCGCGCCCTCTCTCTCATCGCGCCTCCCATAAAGCTTCTTCTCATCGTACCGTCTCTGCTTGATCTCGCGATCTTTGTTCCTCTCGTCCACTCGATCCCTGTAGCCCTTGAGGATGGGCTTGGCCTCTCGATCCCGCGACGTCTTCTCCCGCACCTTGTCGTCCCTCTTATTCCTGTTCTTCAGGTCCTTCGGCGAAAGCTTATCCCTCTCGTCCTTGTTCTCCTTGTCGTCCTTACTGGACTCTCTGTCCAGGTCCGGATTCTTCAGAACCTGCAAGACAGTGGAAAATCGCGCACCCGTCAATCTTCATTTATATTTCCTCTCGTACGTACACACATACATTGTTTCTTGTCTCTTACGGACTCTTCACAATTTCTCACACACATCATACTTCCTCGTTCACGATATACCTTTGCAAGTTTACACCGCGCGCGACAAGGTAAAGAGCAGAATTGTGATCGTGTCGAACGCTCGGAAAGAAATTCGGGCCTTTTTACAAATATATTCTTCTCTCAAAAATCCGGTACAGACGGTGAAAACCATTACAAAGTGAGGATTTGCTCGTTGATCGCGTTACACGTGCGCATGCACGGGAGAGAAATCGCGTAGAGTTTTTCTCAGAAAACAGTAGATGTACAAAATCGATAAACAGCGATAAGTGATGACAAGCGCTCCTCTTTCTCGAGAATCATCATCGATGCCATCGGTGAAAGGTCAACGTCGACCTTCCCGCGTGTCTCAGGGCACAGCAGCGAACCGGACAGGTTAAATCCTGATTCCACGTCTCTCTCCCTCTTTACATACCGCCTCGGAGGGGGGGAGCGACACGATTTTTTCGGCTCAAGTACCGCAACTTTGTCGCACGTGAAAGTGTCAGGGTGGTATTCGCGGCTACTGACGTAAACGGGAGAATATTACTTTTGATTACCGTGTTACTCCGATGTTAGATCGAACAATCGAAGAATCGTGGTAATCGAGGAGCTTTTTGCCAATGAGGGGGAGAAAAATTTTTTCATCTTACATGATCGCCTTTTTGCGGACAAAAAGAAGTTTTGCCGTTAACCCGTTTATCGCCACTGAAGTATTGTTTCCTGACATCGGTCACCACGTTTCGAATGGGTTTGGACTTTTTAACGCGCTCGTTAGATCCCTGATGGGTCTTGCGTGACTTTTCTTGCTCTCGTTCGTGCGCACGTCTATCGAGGAACGTCTCTTCTTCGTACTCGTGTATACTTGCATTTTTGACAAACTTTGGAAGCAACAAATGTTCCACCCGGATTTTCGCGGGGCGTAATATGGTGAGCTTGGGTGACCTATCGACTTCTGTGTTGTGCGTGTGCTGTAGGCGAAAATGATTCGTTATCAGTAAAAGTGCTGTTGTTGATGAGAAAAAAAATTAAAGAAGAGAATATGCCGGAGAAGAGTCTCGGTCGAGTTAGATCGAGCGGTTACAAGCGAGATGAGAGATTGTGTCTTGTGTATTATACCAAACTCCGTATTCGTCGTTTGAATTTATCCGACGAATGCTTTACCTTAGAAATAATAGGATCGTCTTTCGTTCTCCGCCTGTCCAGGTCCCTCCTTCGCCTCTCCTCGCGCTTTTCATCTCTGAGACGTTGCTTCTCTTGCTTGCGCTGCTTTAGGTACTCGAGCAGCGGGGTCGTTGTGATTTTCTTTGTTGTGTCTGCGTGATAGAGAATTATTATAACGCTTTTGCTGCCCGTTTCAATCATGGTTTAAATCTAATCGACGATTAACTCAACGGAGTTGACCAATTAGCTATCCACTGATCTACTGATCAATATGGTTGGTCAATTCCGTCAAATTAATCGTCGTTTAGATTTAATGATATCATGATAGTAGAAACGGATATCAGTCGCTTAGGTTAGTGAAAGGGGCCTTTTTATAAGAGTTACACGTAATCTAATATTCTGATCTAATAATCTAGTAATAAATTGGTAATATCTATATTGTATCCCTCGACTATGTAATAGTTGCGATTGGTTTTGCGAATCGGAGACATCTGATTGCTCTGATTGATCCAGGAAAGTCGTTTCACTGACTAGGTATTATTTTAAGATAATCTTAAGAGCCGATGTCTCTGATTTGCAAAACCAAATACAAGTAATATAAAGACACTCACTGTCTGGTGGTTGGTAAGAATATTCGGTCTTCGATTGCGCTATGTTCGAGTCGATTTCCTGGTTCTTTAAGCTCTCTAGAAAGCTCGTGTAATATGTATCGCTCTCGATAGTGCCACATTTGACATCCTTCTTCTTACCGTGTCGTTTCTTCGCTAATCTTTGAAAAGGTGCGAACTCTACCACCGCAGAGTATTCCACACCTTTGGAGTCTACGAAGACGTAATTGTCGAATTTCTCCCGGAACACAAAGATATCTTGCTGATCTGTGAAATTTAGATAAGCGCGAGAAAACGCGAACTGGCCGAGGGACATGTCAGCTTTCACGAAATAAAAGTAATCGTGTTCTGGCAGCGGAGAGATCTGCTCCAGAAATTGTTCCTGCGTCATTGTTGGAGGCAATCGCCTGATCACCACCTGGTAACAGACAAACGATATGATGTTATGTTATAAATATAAACTTTCAAAATTCAAATTGGATAAAATTTTGTTAGATATATACAGAATAACATATATATTTATGTAAAGTAACTGCGAATAAAAAATATCTTATGTTTTTATTTATATTCCAAAAATATATATATGCATGTGTTCTCAATATTGTGAAGGAACAGTTTTCATATAGGGAAATTAAATACTTTAATACACCAAAATAATATTTATATATACTATTTTCTTAATATGTGATTTATAAATAATATTTACTTTAAATTTATTCGCTACAATTTGGCAACAATACATATTTGACAACGTATCTTATTGATTTTGGGCTTGAATTGAAAGGACGATTAAATTTCACTTATATCTCGACTCGTTATCGCGCCCACCAAGTTCTACTTAAATTGATAACATCCGGCCGGCGGTATCCCCTTATCAGCACTTAACATAACCTGTGCCACATGCAACGCACTCATCAGATAATAATACGGGGACGTTTAATGAATATTTAACGATATATGACGAATATATACAAATCGTGTTCATTCACAAACCTTCGTCATGGGACGACATTTTTCTTTCTTATTGTCCCTAATTTTCCCGACATCCGACGAGTTCGTCTGCGTATCATTCTGTACAGCACCAACGTCGTTTTGCACGACAGCCTCCGATTGTTGAGTTTCCTCGGTCATTTTTATTCGTATAAACTCACGATAACTCCCCGAAATTCAAGGAACACGCCACCAAGTTACTTGTACGGCCGGCACCGGGAGGATATCCGGAGCGTACAATTTTGCTGTCTGCTTCAAGAGACACGATCCTTGCGTCTACTCGATTATCGCTGCCATCTTGATCCGTTCGTGTAAAAAAAAAAAAAAAAGATTTACCTGAAATATTCGAATACTCTCATGGATATCTCGCACACGACACGGCAACGTGTGGCTTCGTTTCTCCAAAGAACGACAAAGTGCACGACGTTCTCGACCAAAGCGAGTTTGAATCGCTGCGAAAAGGGCTGAGAATATATTGAGTTTTGCGATGCGTTCAACAGAGTTTATTATACGAGTCGAAAACAATAGGCCTGTTCTTCTCAGCCGAACTAGTGCTGCATTGGAACTTCGTTTTTTTTTTCTTCAACGCTAGGTTATATATTTGTTTCTTTCGAAGTTGAGACTTCATCGAGGCCGTTCTGTCACGCACACGCGAGAAAGTGTCTCGATCAACAATACTAACTGAAAACGGCAATAATGAGCAGGCATTATGCAGGAATATCTGATAAATCCTTCTCACCTGCTGTGAAATCTGGTTTGGAAGTAAAAAAGATCGAATCCACTGTTGAGTCGTATCACTTGAAAATTAAAGTCCGTCTGGCCTGCCGTTGAGTTACATTACGACTTTCTTTTTTGAAGATAGCGGCGACTCGTAGCGGAGACTTTGGAACTATTAGGTTGTCTGGGAAGTTCGTACGAGTTACTTAGGTCAAAATAAAATGCAATTTTTAAATACTAAAGCAGATTTACAATGAGAATTAAGGACTATTGTTGTGTGGTATTATCGTAAAATAGGATCAGAGAGGTTTAGCCTGTCGAATGTTGTAACAAAGTAAGGTCCAGGCGTCTCAAATAATTTGAGCAAAACCCACTCACCATTTCCCATTCGAACTTAAGAAGGATCTGAACTTACTCTGTGTTCTCACTGATGTTTAAAGCATTTGAGATCCACTTTTGAGCGTGAGAAAGGCACCACCTATGAGGCCATCTAGGGAAATCAACTTGTAGTACATTAAAAAATTGACCATCACAGTCGATTATTCTCCTCATATTCAACTGTGAATTGGTCAATTTCTTAAGGCTTAGAGCTTAAAACACCTATTGTAGACCGGAACTTAAATTCATCTTCAGATACTGAATAGCTTATTTCATTCGCTACGGAGTATCTGAAAATGAATTTAAGACGGACTTAAATATAAGATCTGATTATGAATACCAGCCTCCGGGCAAGAGATTCGTGACCGTCACCATGAAGTCATCAATTGGGCCAATCAGAATTCAACGACATCACCCTGAAGTCGACCTACCACTTTCGATAGTTTCCAGACACAGTCGATCATCGACAGTCGACTGGTATCGCACAGATTACCCGGCGGTGGAGCAGCACCGACAGCGCGTCTCGCCGGCAGGGGGCGCGCGCGTCGGTCGCCGAGGGCCGCCGAGCGCCGCAGTTTTCGCGCGGGGCGGGTGTTGTCGTTCGTACAACTTTCGCGCGACGAGCAGTGGAGTTAACGCGGGGGAGTTCGTCGTGCACGGAGGACCGCGCGAAAATGCCGCCGAAGAAGCGGGAGAAGGACCTGGACGGGCAGAAGGGACCTCGCATGGACCAGATACAGGCTGACCACGAGCTGTTTCTGCAGGCCTTCGAAAGTGAGTACCGAGAGCCCGACGACTGTATGTCCGACGAGAAACAACACACACTTTTTTTAGCAACTCCGTTGATATGGTGCCCGTTGCATTTTTCCGTCGTCGGCTGCTGCCCGCGTGCGTCGGCCGTCGTGCCGACGAGCGGCCGACGGTGCCGTCTGCCAACGCGACCGCGCGCGCCCCGCTGACGTCCGCGGCGTGAGGTGCGTGACCGTAATCGTCTCTCGGTGAACACCCCCGACGTTATCGCTTCTCGACGCGGCGACCTAACCCCACTCGCGAAGAGGCCAACTCGGGCGCCGTGGCGCGCGTCGGTAGACGCTCTCCTCCTCCTCCGTTCCCTCACTTCCTCCGCCTCGTTTTCTTGACGCACGGACACCTGTCATCGTTACTCCCGCTGCTCACGGCGGAGCGGAGAGGGTATCGCGCGCGCTACTCGGTTTCTGTGTGTACGATTTTTTCACCGCCGCTGCCAGCCAGCGTCCGTCCACCTCATTACTCACTGTCGGGTTTTCCGCGGAAATTCACGCGCGAGAGGATGAAACGTTACTCGACCGAGGAAACAAACTTTTCTCCTGCAACCCCTCCCGGTCAATTGAGATATAATCCCCCTGGCGCGTACTGTCGTTCCAAAGCCGAGTTTTTATCGCGATCGGCCGATACATCGCGATGGGAAGATGAATTTAACAGAGTATTGTTTTTGTTGTATTATCGTAAAATGGGATCAGAGAGGTTTAGCCTGCCGAATGTCGTATCAAAGTAAGGTTCAGGCGTCTCAAACAATTTGAGCAAAACCCATTCATCATTTCCCATTCGAACTTAAGAAGGATCTGAACTTCCTCTGTGTTCTCGCTGATATTTAAAGCATTTGAGATCCACTTTTGAGCGTGAGAAAGGCACCACCTACGGAGCCATCTAGGGAAATCCGCTTGTACTATATTCGTAGGATATGAAATTATTTTAATTCAGCGCAGGTGGATAAACAAGGTGTAAGCAATCACAGCCGCAATTATGTGAAACGACAATGGATGCGTGAACATAAATTTCTATAAAATTTTTAAAGCCGAGAACAATTTTTCTCAATAGTGAATAATACAATTTGCAGGAGCAATTGTAAGGGTGGCAATTAGTAAATGAGCTTATGATAAAAGTTGTTTTTTTTTTTCAGTTTTTGTCCGTTTGCTATATTTCGCGTTACATTCTGTTGATATTTAATTATACAGCAAGAGAGAATATTAATTGCAATAAAACAGTGCATTTTTAATTAAACGCACCTACGTCTAAACCAGATTGTTTGTTGTGTAGAAATAATTAATACATAATTGTGATAATTGTAATTGCAATTCGTTTATTTCAAACATCCTGCGCAATATGTTTGTTACTTGTTATCTTAACTCACTGCAGCTCGATCATCTATTTATAATCTTAATATTTTTCTTTTTTCAGAACCAACGCAGATTTACCGCTTCCTCCGCACAAGAAACCAAATTTCAGTGAGTAGTCAATGTTCTCAATTTTAATTTTACGTAGAGCCCTCATTTGTGCGTTGCCCTCAAAGCGTTAACTATACTCGATTTATTCTCGTTACACACACACACACACACATACACACACACACATATGTGTGTATAATTACCGAATGGACACGGTGTAATAGTTTTTTTTTTCAACAAAGAATACACGCAAGAGTACGTAATCATAACGTCGCAAGCATTTGTCTTGTCAGGTAAGTTGAAATATTTTTTTTTAAACATCGGATCGCTCGTTATCTCTGTTATAATTTGTACCTGCTCACACGATTCTCAAAATTACTGTTCGCAAAATTTATGGTGGGTATAAAGGATTACATTACTTTAATCATCCTGTATTTGTGCGTCGAGTATTTTAACCGGTAAATGAACACATATATTGACTTGGCGCCTCTTCTTCTTTCCAGCCAATATTTCTGTACAGAAACTTAACGTATATGCGGCAACGTATGTCCAGAAGTCACAAGGCACGACGAGGATTCAAGGTCGACTCGATTTTGGAAAAGTTAATATCGAAAAGCAATCAAGAGCAGAATCTCGGCCTTCCCGGATATATGACCCTCACGTTTTTAGGATTTTATGACAAAAGAGGTAACAAGTTGGTTTTACCTCTATTTGCTTGCATATCCGAAACGTTTCATGAACATTTGACAGTAAAACTTCATCTACAACGTACTCTTTGCGTCTTGTTTCTTGCTTTCTATCTTGCTTCTGTGAGAACTTATGAAAAAGAGATCGAGAGCAAGAAACAAGACGCAAAGAGCACATTTTAAATCAGGCTTTACACTTCACTGTGACACTTTCTAAGATTGATGTGTGATTGCAGTTGAGATATCACAGGATCCAGTTAAAGTGGAAACACTATTATTGAAAATCTGCCACAAGAAGCGGAAAGATGTTAGTTCGCCTATCATGCAAGTGAGTTTAATGTCATTAAACTGCACGGTACGTTGCTAATTATGCTATTATTAATTTACGTTGCGAACACACGAGAGGTGAACTTCTTTCCGTCGGTCTGAACTTTCCGTTAATCCGTGGCGTCTGTTCTTTTTCTCGTTCTCAGGTTCCAATCGGCACAAGCGAGGTCCCGATCAATCCTTCCGAGACTCAGCCTCCGTCGAAGGCGCCCACGATTTCCATACCCAATGAATCATTTAGCTTAAATAACGGTCACGTAGCGAAGACTTATACGCTTTTGCTCAGGGTTTATTGCATGTCTAACAATGGCTGCCTTATGCATAACTGTGATTTAGAAGGTACGTACGTGGCCGCGAATGGTTACGATGAGCGTCTCGCGCATCCTTCTGCCTCTTCCGCGTACTTTTTTTGCTCTTTTCGGGAAATAAATGCGAACGAGAACGTTCTTTCCGCAGAACCAGCTCAAAAACGTCGTAAATCGTCTACGGGTTCGATTAAGACTGGCGGTGGCGAGGAGGTGAAGCAGTACGGCTCCGAGCTCATAGTGTACGATAAGCACAGCCGGTGTTTGTTGACGGACGGCGATTACGAATTAGGTTTGCAGGAAGTACAAACCAATATTAGGTCTAGCCCTAAGAAGCACAGTTCTTGGGAGTCTTTGCCGGACATCAAGAACTGCGAGCCCTTCGAAGTGTTCAGCACCGGGCCGACGTTGAAGTTCCGACTAAGTTGGACGACGGAACCGAGCAACGGTCTGGTGGACCGACCGGCGCCGATACATCCGATACCGAGCGGCGACAATAAAGAGAATCGATCGGCCAACGGTCAGTTCGCAGTAGTAGTTAATGTAACACGCATGGACGCGCGAAACGACGACGCTACGTACGTTTTTACGATCATCAACCAGTCACGTTATCTTTTCAGCTGGTTTTGAGCGTTCTTCCGTAGGTCACAATAATAATAGCACAAACAATAACAATAACGCGACACTGCCAACGCCTAGTCCATTAACGCCCTCGAGAATAGGTGTCCCCAACGAGAAGGTGGACGCCAACGCGGGAGCCCAGCAGATAGTTTATCAATTTTTGTACAACAATAACAGCCGGCAGCAGACGGAGGCTTGCGAAGACCTACACTGCCCATGGTGCTCGTTGGACTGCGGCAAACTGTACTCGCTTCTGAAGCACTTGAAGCTCTGCCATTCGCGGTTCACATTTACATACGTGGTGAGTGTGCGCGTGTTTACGTGCGTCTCTTCAACATTCGCGCGGGGTTGGGCAAGTTACTTCTTAAGAGTCACTCGTAAACCTTAGCAGAACGGCTGACTTGGTCGGTTTAAAACTATGCTTTATGCTTTTGTATCTTTGTCTTCTAGCGCACAATGACTGTCTTGAGTCTAGAATTAAAAAGCCGTTCTGTTTGTGATTGATAACAAACCGTTGTACGATAAAATATAAAAATTGATGATTTAAACAAAATTTACAGTCACCTTAAGGCTAATCTCTCGCTGCAACCGTTCTTTTTTTGGATGTCAGAAGCAAGAAAACGCGTGCTAAAAATTCTCGCGTTATAAGTTCACTCTTTTTATTATGATTCTATCAATGTTAATTTTATGACTGTTTATTGACTGTTCAAGTAAAAGTGTTCAATTTTAGCGGACAATTTTATAAGTCGATCACAAATGTCATTTTGTGAGTGTATTTTTTTATTTGAATGTATAACGCAAGAATTCTTGGTATACGTTTTCTCACTTCTGACATCATCAAAAACAGTTGCAACCCGAAGCTTTAAAATTACAAGTCAATCATTCTGTTACGGCATTCTTGCTCATTAAAAAAAAATTACTAGTTACCGTTAAAAAAAAGAGTTATAATTTCCGTTATTTTTTTTACAGATTTTGAAGTTTGTTCTTTTTTTTTTAATAATTTGTTTCATGTAGATATATTTTACATTCCAAACGACGACGAAAGTAATAGATATACTCGTTACCATTACACGAGAAATTGTTTGTTACAGTCGTTCTTACTAACGAAAGAAAATAACGTTGTTGTAAAGTTGCCACTGAAAAAAACGTAACGTGTCACTTCCCAACCCTGGATATGCACGACGATAAAGTCGCGTGGTGCGAGGCTAATCACACTAATCACTGTATACTGTCCTTTTGCAGCCAATTCCGCAAGGTGCCCGAATAGACGTAGCAATAAACGAGTGCTATGATGGTTCGTATGCCGGTAGTCCTCACGAATTAATTTCACAACCGTCTAGCGTACCTTTTTCAAGGACAGGGCCGACAAGACGCACCAGCGTGACGAACATCCTGGTATGTCGTCCGAAGAGAACGAAGCCGAGTCTGTCCGAGTTCCTGGAGCTCGAGGAGAACGAGTTCGAGAGCCAGAGGCCGTACATCACCGGCCACAACAGGTATCGGAACGCGTTTGTCTCGACCACGTCGTTGACAAAAGGACGACAATCACGGTTACCCGTGCGACTTCCAATACTGACCCGTACCGACGCTTCCCCTCGTTTCAGACTGTATCATCACACCGTGACCTGCTTACCCATATACCCCAAAGAGATGGACATCGACTCCGAGGGCGAGAACGACCCCAAATGGCTGCAAACGAAGACGATGATGATGATCGACGACTTCACGGACGTGAACGAGGGCGAGAAGGAGCTGATGAAGATGTGGAACCTGCACGTGATGAAACACGGATACGTGGGCGACTGCCAAATACCACTAGCTTGCCAAATGTTCTTAGAGAATAAAGGGAAAGAGTTACTCATGAAGAACCTCTACCGCAACTTCGTGCTGCACATGTGCAGCCTGTTCGACTTCGGTCTCATCAGCCCGGTGATCCTCTACCAGACCATACAGAAGCTGCAGGAGATCATGAAGGAAGGCGGCGAAGACGGGGACGTGCGCAAGGTGTTACAAAAGTCGCACGAGGCGCAGGTGGAGCGCTGGACGATCACGAGCTCGCAGACCTCGGCGTACGACACCAAGGCCGGCGCGAAGGTCAACTTCGGCGGCGACGGCGGCAACTCGAACGCCAGGCGGAAGACCTCGCTACCGTTGGGCTCGCCCAACACCCAGAACGTCAAGAGTACGATGTCCGCGCACAACAACGTCAGCAAGCACGCCAGCATGATGGCGTCCTCGTCGTCCTCGAGCAAGAACGTCGCGCACGGCTCGATGCAGAACTCCGTCAGCAAGAACGCCGGCGCGGGTTCCGCCTACGGGGCCGCGGCCTCGATCGGCAAGGGGATCGCGAGCAACGGCGTCGGCCGGGGCGAGAACGAGAGCGCACCGTCGGGCAAGCAATCGGCCGGCAACGATCTGCCCGCCAGGCGGAAAAGTACAAACTCCATAGTGCAAGTCGGCGCGGAGAACGCGACGCCGCTGCGCCGGAAGTCGATGGCCGGCGAGAGCGTGAGCACCGAGTACCACCGGAGGAAGCTGGTGTTGGACGCGATACCGCCGAGCAACGGAGTCGCCAGTCAGAAACCGTCCCCGAACGGAGGTAGCTACTAGTAGCGAAAAAGAAAGCGATTTTCGCGTTCTCCTGTGCAAATCTTACGTCTTCTGAGCCTAAGTTCGTCCCGGAGACACGTCTCCGCGCCGACACCGTCGTTCTATCCTCAGCACGTGACGAGCAAGAAAGATGGAACGACGCTTTCAGCACGGAAAGCGTCCGAAACGAACTTGTGTCTGTTTCCACCCCATCGTGCGTTGAATCTAAACGACGACTAACTCGACGGGATTAACCGATCGCATTTACCAATTAACTGGAACTGATCGCTGCGATCGGTGAACGGTTCCGTCGAGTTAATCGTCGATCAGATTTGAAACGTGAAACGGTGGAAACGGGCATTAGCTTTTCTCTATTTCTTTCACTCTCTCTCCCTTTCTCTGTCTTTTTTTTTTGTACAGTATTTGTTGCAAATAATATAAAGAGATGCAATCGAAATTTATAATTAATAAATCGGATAATTATTGTTCTTAGCTGTTAGACGAGCATTCTCGAGTTTTAATTTAAAAGCTGTTGAGAACTATTCGGGGAATCGAGAGGATATAAATGTAACGGGCAAGATACGCGCGAGCGTGTGTAGCTACCCTGATTGATCGCCTCTGTATGTATCAACGGTCCGATCGCGACTATGATGATTATCGGAAGAATCCTATTGAGTGTATGATACCGATCGCGCCCGTCTGTGAATTTTTGTCATACACCAATTTCTCTTTCTGTCTTCCCTTTTTTTTCTCTTTTCTTTTTTTTTTTCTTTTGGGGTCTAGTCAACGGCATTTTATTATCTCGCCTGAGTTTTTTTTTTTTAAGCTTTTACCTATACGCGCAGTGTTTCCGAGGTACTCCGGTGTAATCTACAACGGTTCTGCGTGACTCGCGTGACACGTCGCTAAGTTCACAAGTAAATGCTCACCGAGTTAGACACAGACACACACATACACACACGCACACAAAATCGCATCTTGACATGGCAAAGCCGAGAACAAGGATCTCAGAGTGTACAACGGGTCGACTTCCGCCTAGTGGCCTCGACGGCGAGCGAAAAGCCGAACATTTTATCCGCTCGACGCGTACCGCTCTTGCGCGCGAGGTGCCCCGAGATCGCAGGGTGTTTCTCGCGCGCAATCCGATAGATTGTATTAGTCTTTTCTACGGCGACGAAGAAGGGCGTGCACGTATACAGCGTCAAAAAAAAATCTATCGCAGCCGCGCGAGAGTTGTAGAATTTTTTATCTCCTGAATCGCGTGATTCGTCTTCGAGGAGCGAGACGAACGCTGACGGCGAAATAGAGAGAGAGATATATATATATATATATACATATACATACATACACATATATATATATACATATATGTATATATATGTATATATATGTATATATATATATAAAGGAAGGAAGGGAAAGAGAAGCGAACGTGAGACGAACGTGTGGTGCCGCGCGGCGCTCCGCGAGGAGAAGCCCCGCGCACGCTTTTCGCGTGCCGTTTGTAATAGTCGCGACATCGCGCGTCACACGCTGCGAGCGCTCAGCGCTGAGAAAACAAACAAATCAAGTGTGTGCGAGGCTGTAAATTATACATTACGTTTTCTACATCGTGAGATGATGGGTCGGTAGAGTAAAAGTGCCTTTTACCAAACTAAGCGGGTCCGAGCGCCGCCGGAGAACGGCGCCCGACGATCCCCCGACGGCGACGGCGCCGGTCGTTGTATTTTCGAAACTCCAATGACACGCGCCTCTCATCGAGTGCGATTCGCCGCGCCGGTTCCCCGCCGATCGCCGTTCTCTCCTACGCACCACGACTTGGCGCGCGGTTCGGACCCACGAATATATATCATATACCGAATGACGAACTGTTATAAAAAAAAAAAAAAAACTCGCGTGTAACATATACAACTTCTACTGCCGCCGCGGTCGTTCGAAGAAGCGCTCACATTCCTCTCTCTGTATACACTGTCTTCTTTATGATAGCGTAACGAGATTTTTTTTTTAATCCTATAGGACGACACGTGCCGCCGTGGTTCACTTGAGCGGCGGCACTTTGAGTTCACACAGACACACATACACACACATATACACGGAATCATCGTGCTCTTCGAGCGACTTCATTTACTGTCCAATAATATTATCCGCTAGGTAGGATGTAAATAGGAAAGTAACGATAAATAATAAATATGTGGACGTGAAGCAAAAAAAAAAGAAAAACAAACGAAATTCTGAATTACGCGGCTGTCATTACTTTCTTCATCGTGATCTGGATGTATCTTGATTATTGTCCTCGTTCTTGACTCTTAAATTAACCCGCTCTTCGTGATTCTTTCTGCGATGACGGTCCGAGGTGGGATGATGTAAGAGTCGAACAAGAGGATCTCGAATAAAAGAGAAGAAATATCCTAGCTTTTTTTAGGACGAGTCTTATATATCCGAGAGGTGATTTATTTAAAATAGAGAGAGACTGCTGTTTTTTTTGTCTATAAATTACGTCAATTGTGATGTTGTATTTCATTAGATAAGTGCACATATTAAGGAGAGCTATCATCGATTTCTCGATCCGACAGTTCCGATGTTCTTTCTATTTGTGTAATATTTTCACGTGTTGTGTCACCATGATGATGAGGGGACGATTCGCGTACGCTATTAGGGACGTAAGTTGCTTGCTACGCATACGCAATAGACTTCGTATTGTTTTGTATTTTCATTAAAACCAAATGTTGAACTCGGTCGTACTTGAAGTAGCGCGGAAAATCTATACTTATGTAATCTACAGACCAGTTCATCCTGTACTTCTCGACGCAACGTAGAAACTCCTCGTACATCGGTGCAGTTGTGTCCAAATCGGCAATAGTAAACACGTACCTCTTCTCCAGAGCGACGTAAACGGTCTTTTTCTTCTTCATGTACAAAAGTTTCGATAACGTACGGACAAATCCATCCGTGATTTTGTCGTCGTAAATTACTGTAAGAGTCGAATAAGGATAGCGACGTTATCATTCTTTACCTCTATCTTTTATATACTTGTTACAATACAGAATTATTTGAACGTACCATCCGCAGCCAGTACAATATTTGCTTCTTGCAATCTCTCCTCTAATCTCCTCGACCATCCCAAGTCGAGGAAATTCACCTCCTCCACATTATAACTAGACCTGACGTACGCGCGATTCCGCTGGAAATTCCGCTCGATCAGGCTCAATATACCGCCGACGTTGATATCTAGACAGAGACAGAGAGAGAGAGAGAGAGAGAGATCCAGATTAGTGAAGTCAATTGGTTTATTTTCTTTTTTAGCTGAACTGGCTACGTTAGTACAAGAAATTTATATACACATTGAAGCGTATAAAGCGTGCATACGAGATTCTCACGCTTCAATGTGCTTAATATTTTTTCAACTAGTGCAGCCGATTCAGCTAAGAAGAACAGGCCGAATGCCTTCCAATGGAGTCTTGAACGCTCGCACTGCGTACGCACCTGTGCAGATGACTTTTTTGGCTAAGTAGCTCGCTACGATACCGGTCACGCCGACTCCTGATCCCAGTTCCAAGATTATCTGATCTTTGAACAAATCCGGGTGCGATAAGACGTAGTCGGCTAACAGAAGAGCGCCTCTCCACACTTGCAAACCCACCAAATTAAGCTCCGTCGATTCGCTGTGCTCTATACACAGAGAAAAACATTGTATTACGAAGAAATTACTCGATTTATTTCTCTTCTTTAAGTAGATCTCGAATGAAGAATATTTTCCTGATATAGTATTAAAATATATTCATCACAAAGATTGGAAAAGCTCATTATCATTTACTCAAAATAAGAATTTGTTCTCTTTTTAAGAATATTACAAACTTTATTGAAGAAAAGTTAAATTTTGTTAATTGTAATAAGTAAATAAACCGAATTTTTAGTTTTAGTATTTTAATTTAATATTCTGGTGATTGAGGTACTAAATTTACTTAGGATTGAGGATATATTTTAAATAAATTCCATGTGCTTATGATGAACTTATACTCGCGAATATATATTTGTTTCAAATATATCATATAAATTCATCATAAGCATCAAATTTATTCAAGATATATTCTCAATCCTAGTATGAGTTCAGTATTTCAACCAAAAATATATTAAAGCGCTAAAATTAAAACTTCGGTTTAATTAACCGAATTTAACTTTTCTTCGATCAAGTTTATAACATTCTTGAGAATATAGAACATATTCTTATTTTGAGCAAATGATAATGAGCTTTTCGAATATTTATGATGAATATATTTTAGCACTATTATCAAGAAAATATTCTTCGTTCAAGATATTCATTACTTAAAAGAAGAAAAATAATTGAGAATAAAAATAAATTGAGTAATTGCTTTTCCTCGAGGTACAAGTAACATTCTTCTGTGTTTAGAGGCGGTTGGCCAACGTACCACGTATACCGCAGCGCGCGCGACAGTTCATTCGTCATACCTATCACGAGTGTCTCTTCTTTATCTCTGTCCACGTCCAGGTCGTCATCATCGTCGTACTTGAACGTCCCGCCCGTGGACGTCGGGTCGATCATGTAAGACGGGCATTTGAAGGCGAACTTAGTGACCGCGTCTGAAATCGATTTTGCACCCCGTGTTTTAATGCGTTCGACAAAGACTGAATATTATTCGGATATTAAAATTCGAAAGCACAACTTACTGCCGTTGTCAAGCTTCTCGGAGATATTGTTAGTTTCCGTGTATATCTCCGACGTTACTTTGTGCATTGTTATCTTAGTGAACGGAAATACTCTATTATTGACAAACTCGTTTCTCGCTGATCGGCTTTTGGAATTAACGCAACGCAACTTGATTGATCCGATTAGTACGTCTATCGTCGGCAGAGTTCACTGTGTTCTTTTTTGTCTTTTCGTTTGTTTCAAATCAGTATGTACCATTCGGAAGTTTGGAAGCTTTACATCACACACACGCGCGCACACACACATACACCGTGCAAAGTGCCCTAGTGTCTTAAGCTCTTATTATATTCTATTTATAACATGCAAGGGACAAGACTAATCCACGCTTGTACATAAATATAGTCAATAACCGAGATTCGTGGTATGGACTGTCGCGGAACGTCTCGGTGTGCCGAGTATTCGGAGATTAATGCACGAAAATAAATCGGGAGAAACAGCTCCGTTACGCGCGACGCATGCCGATAACGAGGCGTATCGCCACCGAGCAGTATTACAGCCTCGTGGCGGCACTTATTTCGGGAATTCGTCATTTAACGACACTTACATAATCCGTCATATTATGCCATCGCGTTTTGTTGCCTATATTAAGATTCTATAGTACGTCTCTCTTCGCGGATCTCTCGAGTTAAACGTCATGCTCTACCGAGACCTCCGTTTGTAATCCTATCAATTACTTGAGGTTTCATCGTTTCAGAATTTGAGAACTTTGTGATACATAGCATAAAATAATTCTATAAAAAATAACAACTATATGTAAGAAGTATGTATACAACACGATACTTTGCTATCTTTTTATGTTGTGGTCTGGAAAGTGCAATACTTCAGAGCATATTTTATAAACACAGTAAACTTGCGTCTACGTTAATTCCTCGTGTTTGTAGAGTTTGAGTTTTGATACTTGAATTTGAGAATTTTAGGATTCTTGAGAATTACGAAGATCAACAAATCAGGAGCCACCGTACATGTCAAGGATGCTCTAAAGTTTACCTATGTCATCTCGACGCTTTGCTCTTCACAAGCTTGATTTTTACAGTTAGGATTATGCTTCGAACGAATAATCGTCGCGTGTTTCCTCGAAGGGTCAAGTCTTGACATACACCTTTGCTTTGCGACATTCCTGTCAGCTGTGTTTGTCACGTCGTCCTTGCCTCAGCCACGCAGCTATAATCAATCATGCCAACATGAATCACATTAATAATCTTCAATTACGTGTGTGGTTTCACCAAGTGGAATTTCCTATATAGTTTCTGAGATTACTTACGTGTGACTTCGGTACACGTGTTCACTAATTCCTTTCTCACTTTCAACCGCATCGTCGAACTGCCGGTGTTCGCCTCTCACAAGTGGGACGCCATTTTGACGCCTACGCAGTATTGCCAATTCGAAAAAATTTTAAACCTGTCAAACGCCTCTCTAAAATAAGTCAAAAATCAGCCAAAAGCAATAAATGCATGTACGCTTTATGTGCGAATGCGCGCGCAAATAAAAAAAAACAAATAAATATATAGTTAATTTTGCGGGTGAAATTTCATTTGTTACGCGAATATAATATCACGTAAATACATAAATTTTAACAAAACATCAAATATCGTAAAAAAAAATATTGCACAAACAATTGTTCTTTACAGAATTGTGTACATATATATATATATATATATATATATATATATATATATATATGTATACAGTTTTTATACATATTCAATAATTCTTCAATACACTTTCATTTCACCCTTCTTTAATTTCACAGTATTTTCAACAAAGTGTTTTCATCAGAGTTAGCTTATTTCAGAAAAGATAATCCGCCTTTTCAATTTTTAAGTAATCCAGAAAACACGCTGAAACGAAAATCATCTGAAACACGATTTCCGCACTCTAGACATTCAAATAAGCTGAAAATGGCGGGAAATAAGCTATAAGTTGGCAGCACTGTTCCAATATAGTTTAAATAAGCACGGCCGATAATGACACATTCTCGGTCGGTGGAATATATGTAGAAATCCATCAGAATTACACTTATCTGTCGAGATAAGAAAGCGGTGCTATCGGCAAGCCTAGTTTTAAAATTACATTTTTCTCTGCGCACTGTTATCGTTTGACGTTTCGCGAGGCGCTTATCACCGCGTCGGTGTGGCAACGACGAGTAAAGCTCCGCGTGGAGCTCGGCGAGCGTCGGCTCGACGGCGGACGATGATGATACCGCGGATACCACGGCCAATGCCGCCAGCCAATCAGAGATCCCCACGATGAGGGGGACGATGCCACGCGTAAACCGCGATCCAGTGAGCCTATAGGTCGCGACACAGCATCGCGTCCGCTCACTCTTCGCGCGTTCCTCGTGGACGGTGTCCTCTTCCCCGTCTTCCCGTCTTCTTCGTTGCCGCCGCCGCCGTCTTGTCGTCGTCGTCCTCTTCAGCGAGGTGCGCACACACCGTAACTCGAAGAGAAGTGAGAGGAGCGAAAGAACGCGGGCCCCGAGAGACAGTAAGAGAGAGAAAGAGAGAGAGAGAGAGAGAAGATTATCATCATGAGATTCGTTGGCGGATTCGGTTTAGCGGCACTATGCTTTGTCGCGGTGAGCCTCGCCAAGGTGGAGCTCGACGAGGGTATCCTGGTGATCAAGAAGGACAACTTCGACAGCGTCATCAAGGATAACGATTACGTGCTGGTCGAATTCTGTGAGTATCCGTCTGGGCAATCTGTTGCTCTCCTCCTCGGTGCTGCACTCTCTGTACTCCGGGCGAGACGCGTCGCCGGACGTGTCGCAGGGCGAGGAAGGAGTGCGATGGAGCGTAAAGGGAGAAAAAAAAAGAGAGAGAGAGAGAAAGAAACGGAAAGAATGAGTCCGCCGGACGCGCGACCTCCACGTGCGCGATCCTCCGGTCGTCGCCGTGTGTCCGCTGTCTGATCCAGATGCGTGCGCTCATACACGTCATCATTCGGGCCTCTTCGAGGACAGGGTGTGCGTTCGTTCATCCGCTCATTCTGTCTCGCCCTTTCCTGCCGCGTGTCGTATTCCGGCCGAGCCAGGTTGCACTTTTCGCCTTTGGCGTGAAACAGGTATATAACCTAGCGTCGAAGGGAGAAAGAACCAGTTCCGGCTAATTCAGCTGAAACGAATTACATCATATTACCTGTATTCTGTAACCGTTAACGACAGCTTGTCATCACACAGCTTTCCTACCGTATATTATACCTGCGCAACAACAAAGGCCCGTATTCTGAACTTTTTTATTGATAAAAGTGCCTCTGAAGGTGGCTCAGAGGTCATCTGATTGGCTAAGAAGTATTTAAGGCACTATCATCGATAAAAGCGAGTTCAGAATACAGGCCAAAGTAACCATGACGATAAATACGGCGATCATCGTTCAAAGAGAGTAGAGACCTGCTCTGGTGGGACATTTTAAAAAAGGATAGCGACATATCTGGATATTCCGCGATGATTTCTCGCGTTTCAGCGACGGTGCCTATCTCCTCTCCTCGTCGGAGGCGCATCTCTCGCTCTGCCGATGCACGAAATAACGAATCGATGTGGGCGGTGTTCCGAGCGCGAGATTCCAATGTCCGCGATATCCGATCGCGAGATTCTGATCGATCCGCGGCCGATGTCCTTCGACCGCCTTTTCGAGACTTTCTAGACCCCGAGATAATCTTTTGCGGAAACGGAGGCCCCGCTCGCTCGCTCGACGTTTGCACCTACGCTGTTATCACTCGCGCGTTTCCTTTCCTTCTCGCACACTACCCACGCGTGGCCGCGTTCATCTCGCTCGGGTGCACGAAGTGTAAGAGAGTGCAGTCGGGATCGTTGAGAAGAGACACGGACGAATTCCCTTGCCTCCTCGCGCACTTCTTTTTTTTTACCGTTATGCCAGCCGTATAAATCGCCCGGCGATTGTGACCGGAACGTCGCGAACTGTGACGTTATTACGATGATCGCTGATGATAATTGCCGGCAACATTTGCGAATTGTCTGTATCGTCCTGGCGATAATCATACAGGTGACAATCATCGTATTTATCGTACTTATCACCGAATTCGTTTGAATTCGATGAAGGCTAATTTGTAATTTTAGATCGATAAGTACGACTTCCTCGAGTTTCGCGAGTAACCATATGGTATCCGTTCGATTCAATTGCGGCGAAGTAATCATTGCGGAATCCTAACACACAGATCGGCGAGATTGTCTTTGCAACATTTCTCTTTTTCCTGCTTACGTTCTATGAGTTGCAAGGTTTTTTGCGTAAAAAGAGAAACTTCTCAATCTGTATGCAGACTGAGACAGATTTCACTTCGACGAAGTTGTGATTCGTTAAAGGAAAATTTAAGTTGTGTCGTTTGTCACACAAGAAGTCTGGTCTGTTTTGCTAAACTAGTGTGCACTTATAGAACTTAACAAGAGATATATAGTTGAAACTTGGTGGAAGAAAGAGGAGAGTAGTACAAATACTAATGCAGCCAGTTCAGTGAAAAAAATAGATTTAAATATAATATTAAAAGATTAAAGGTTCAATGTTGCAGAATTAGACATGGCAAAGTGGACATTTTTTTGTTTTTTTTTTTCAAAAGAGAACAGTTATCTCTCTGAATTTGATGTTTTCCTGAAAATATTTATCTCTTTTATTCGTAATAAAAATTCAATTAGTGACTATATTTTATATATTGGGTGCGTCTGAATTCTACCGATAAATTTACAGGATCATTTTATGTTGAAAAATAAGAAAAAAGTCTTAATAAATGTATGCAAGCAAATATTTGGTTTTTGAGATATTTAGAGTCTTTAGAAGATAATAACGATAAAAGAACATACATCGCGATAAACGGATTAAGAATGTTAATATAACACTTTTTTCACCTGTTTTTGAAGATAATATCTATCAATTTTAATTTTTCTGAATATTAATTGAAGAATCATTTATTGTGATATTGGTATATTATTATTATTTGCCACGAATGAGATAAAAAATCATTATAAAATATTGTTTCCCCTTGATAAAATTTCCCCTGATTGATAAGGGAGGCAGACATTTTAAACAATTTTTATAACAATATGTGTCTAGCTATTTATAAAATATAATTTAACGAATAAAATATATTTTTTTAACTGAGATTACAGCAACTATATCTCAGAATTTAAACGTTTGAAAATATATATTTACTAAGACTTTTTTTATTTTTTTATGTAGAATCAGAGTGTTGAGATACACTCTGCATAGAACAAAAATCATTACACACAAAACTATCTGACAAGTATCACAATTACCTACCCCACGGCCTAAATTCTTTTTTTTTTTATTATTATAGATGCTCCATGGTGTGGACACTGCAAAGCATTAGCACCTGAATATGTTAAAGCGGCGAAGAAACTGGAAGAAATTGACCCGTCAATCAAGTTAGCCAAAGTAGACGCGACGATTCAGACTCAACTCGCTGAGAAACACGGAATCAGAGGGTATCCCACTCTGAAGTTTTACCGTAAAGGGACACCGATCGATTATACCGGTGGTCGACAGGCGGACGATATTGTAAATTGGTTAAAGAAGAAGACCAGTCCGCCTGCCAAAGATTTACCGAGCGTTGACGAAGCGAAGACATTTATTGAGACGCACAATGTCGCCATTGTTGGGTTCTTCAAGGTAAGGTGATCAGGATTTCGACCTGATCACTCATCAATCAATCTTTACATATCCATAATTCGCAATCTTTATTCGCTAATTTTTTCATTTCGTTCACTAATTAATAAATATACATATGCATTCTCGAAGATTGTAATAACCGACAAATTAATTTGTTGCAACAGCTTGCCTGTTTATATACATATATAACAACTTTATTAGGATGTGAAAAGTGACGCGGCCAAGGTATTCTTCGACGTTGGTAACGCGGTGGACGATCATGTTTTTGGTATCACGAGCAATGATGAAGTACTTAAGGAATACGACGTTGAGGATGGAAAGATTGTGTTGTTCAAGAAGGTATGCTTGCTTCTGCTGCCATGAATCATCCTCCCGACAAAGACCCGATGAAAAACGGACACGATTCGGTTACATTCGTTTCTGTTTCTTCTAGTTCGACGAAGGCAAGGCCGTCTACGACGGCGAGTTCACCGTCAAAGATGTACAAAACTTCATTTCCGTGCATTCGTTGCCACTGATCGTTGAGTTCAACCAGGACACGGCGCAGAAGATCTTTAGTGGAGACATCAAGAGCCACCTGTTAGTTTTCCTCAGCAAAGAAGAAGGCCATTTCGAAAAGTACGTCGATGGAATTAAGGAGCCCGCGAAGAAGTACCGCGGCGAGGTACGGAACGCTCTAACACCATTCCTCCGCGTATTGCTGCGACGTTCGTCAGGATCGACAGTAGTAATTTCGTGTATCCGTTCAGGTTCTGTTTGTGACGATTGATTGCGACGAGACCGACCACGAGCGCATCTTAGAATTCTTCGGTCTGAAGAAGGAGGATGTGCCCGCCATGCGACTTATCAAGCTCGAGCAGGACATGGCCAAGTACAAGCCGGAGAAGCCCGAACTGACCGCCGAGAATGTCCTGGAGTTCGTCACGGCCTTCATGGAGGGCAAGCTGAAACGGCACTTGCTGACACAGGACTTGCCGGAGGACTGGGACAAGAACCCGGTGAAGGTGCTCGTTGGCACGAATTTCCACGAGATCGTCTACAACAAAGAGAAGGACGTCCTGGTTGAATTTTACGCGCCTTGGTGCGGTCACTGTCAGCAGCTCGCGCCCATCTACGAGCAGGTACGTTATCGTTATCAAGAAACGTTTCTCTCACGTGCGACGAATGACGTTGTCGATCGATAAGTCCCGCTAATCCAGTGCGTTCATTTCAGCTCGGCGAGAAGTACAAGGACAACGACAAGGTGGTCATCGCGAAGATGGACGCCACCGCTAACGAGCTGGAGGACGTGAAGATTACCAGTTTCCCTACGCTCACGCTCTACAAGAAAGAGACGAACGAGGTACGGCTCCCCTTTTCGCCTATCCGACTTAGGGCCTTAGCACAATTCTTAAAATTAAGTCAGCCATTCTGTTGAGAGCCTTGCAATGGCTGCGTTCAGGAAGCAAAACAGTTCAGTGAACGCTCACTGTCATTGGGATATTGTTTTAATTTACCATTGATCTAAAAAAATAACTCAATCGATGATTGCACGACCGTTATATTTTCGAACGCACCTAATTGCTACATTCAACGAAAACACAACGGTTGAATAATCGATTTTAGAAAGATGGATGTGATTGCTGATCTAAAAGGATAAACTAATCGTAGATAATTGTTACTCAACCGTTGCGTTCGTTGAATGTGACCATAGCCTGCGTTTGGCAGAGAAAGCGGCTTGGTGAGCGCTTACTAATTATTGCGCCTGATTGGTATGTTCTCTTGGATCTATCAGGGATCTAAATAGGCACTCCAGTTACAGGCAATGATCACTGAGCCTACTTTCTCCGCTTGAAAGCAGTCAATACCATATCGAAGTGAAATATGTTTAAAAATGAAATATGTCTAAAATACGCTCATTTTGATCACTCGTGCTACAGGCTGTGGAATACAACGGTGAAAGGACGCTGGATGGTCTTTCGAAGTTCATCGAATCCGGCGGAGAATACGGCGAAGCTCCAACAGACGAGGTATGTCGGACGAGAGATTGTCACAGGATTGTATCTCCATCGTGTGACTTTCTCGCGAATTTCTTGCGTCTTTTGTAAGAAGACTCGATGAGAAAATAGTCCCGTGTACATTCTTAAAATTTCTTCCCGTTGCAGGCTCAGGAAGAGGACGAAGACGACGATGTGCCAAGGAAGGACGAGTTGTAAACGCACACATTATCATTAAGGAGTAAAATCAACATTAACAAGTCTCTTGTATTTCCTGCATCCAATTTACGAGCTCCATAATTTTTTCCCGCTTACAGAGATACATTCATTTGTAACGAAGATAACTCGGTGGTGCATCCTCTCACACTTGTTAATTTAGAAGCTAAGTTTACGGTACGATCGATCGCAGTGTGTACAATGTAAAATTAAGAGCACATTTGCAGTTTTGCACAGGGTTATCGTCACGATATCGGTTTGTTGGCTCAAATGGCGTACTTTTGTGATACGTAGTCGTCTCGTCGATAGCTGTGCAAGCCGCGGGACCGTGAGAGCCCCACGACGCATCGAGACAGTCGAACGCGCACGATAATGACTCACGGGTGTACGTTTCTCCACAATTATGCCATTTGCGTTGCGTGTCGCCCTACGTCGGGGCGATGTGACTTTCTGCCCTCTGGAAACTGCGTCATCCACCATAGCTTTGCGCCTTCTTCATCTTTCCACGCCAAGGAACGGGAAAATAACACGCGGAGGAGGATAATAATAATCGAAGATCTTGAAATTACGGATCACTTTTTATTTTTATATATGAATAAAAAAAGGTTATTTTTATCTATACACCATATCTCTAAGGGTCCGTCGGTCGGTTTTTTCACGAACGCGCGCGCCGAAGTCTCCAAGCACTCTGCGAGGACTAGTGGTTTACAAGTACATTTCCAATCGCAGCATTTAAAACGATCGTGTGAATGTGATCGTTTTAGATATATCTAGGATAGGCAGCCGTTTCTCAATGTTCTAGTTTTAATTGACTGAAACTCTAGGAAACTAGCGATGAGACATACACTTGTGAAGAAAAAAAAAAAGTAAATGATATCATTAAGTCTTTATTATAATATTATTCTTAATATATAAAGATATTATTCTATTCTCTGGCTTATGTCTTTTATTACCACACTTTTGTATGTGTGTGCATGTGCGTGTTTGTATGTGATTATTGACAATGCGTGCAGAAAATGTGAATTATTGAACAATTCACTCGCGTTCGGTAATATAATGAGGGACCAAGTGAAGTAAACACGAGTGAAGCAGTAATAACTCAAAATACATACCGTCGGTTATGGCTCGCGTAAGCGGACACTTGTGACAATTATGTTGCCAAGTGTTACGTATCGCGTGTGCGAAGGTTAACACTTTGAGCGGCACATTTATACTTTATTTATTCCCACATTCATCGACGTTTCTCTGTATAATAACGGTCTGTGTTTCTTTTTCCATTAGGGTCGCGAAACTACGGAAGTAATGGATCGTACCTTGAATTTGTCGGGCTTGTGCAAGTTGCTGCACGACACTCTGTCGATCACGGAGCAGGTGAAGGCGGTGCTGAGAAAAAACTGCGAGGAGGCGACGTTCGCCTTGAAGCCGTGGCCGGTGAAAATTGTCGAGAAACGAGAAGACGAGTGTATTTGTAATTGCAAAAAAGTATGATTTTATTCATACATGTATACATATTATTTGACATTTTGCGGTTGCCGGCGACGATACATGATGTCGTGATATAAGAACATTAATATTAACGATATACACATATATCCATGATTGAAAGTAATTATGCGGGGAAAAATAAAAGTGAGACGTAATTAGTAATGTAAAAATAATTGTAAACGTTAGGAAAGAGTTCACCAAAGTCAAGCGTTATAAAGTGACGAGTATAGTTCAAATTCAAGTGTTATAAAGTGACAAATATAATTATGGACGACAATTGAAGTATACAGAGAGTGCAAAATGATTAATTAATAAAACTATGTCCGATGAAGGTTTTTCATCGGACGACTATATCATTGCATCTTCAGAAAATATACAAAATTTCTTTTACAATCAATTATAATAGATAATATTTAAAGTAAAGTCTACAATTTATCTCATTATATGGAAATTTCAAAAGACGATTTATGGTTCCCAAGGATCAATATGCCTACGTTTGACTTCTCTCAATTAGAAAAAGTTATTTTTTACTGTCTGAAACAAAAACAGAAGTTGAAATTTATTATGTTTATTGGTAAGAAAAAAGTATGAACTTTACGATCAAAAAAGCCAATATACCAATGCTTTAATTTTAATAAGTCTTTATTTGCGGCTTAATATAAGTCATAGGCTTAGTTTGCTTGAGTCAATGAATGCGACAGAGAGCGCGGATCTCGTGAAGTGTTGACACTCCTAGATTTATACATTTATATATATGCTTGTGCAAAAATTGCGATGTGAACACATCTCTCGTCTCACCGTCGATCAGGTTGCCGTTGAGAGCGAAGTCGAGGAAATCGCCGCGGGGATAGACAGAGCGATAACCTTAGCGCAAGATTTGCGTGAGAGTGTGAAGCTGAACGTGGCGCCTCCAAGGAAACCCTCGAGAAAAGGCCCGATTGGGAAAGCTTCCCCGTCAGCTCCTGCGTCGAATAACGGCGGTCGTAGAGACATGCCGCGGACGAACGTCGCGACGCAGAGAACAAACGTTGCGAAGAATGCTGGCGTCAGAAGTCCATCGACAGTTTTCCAAAGTGGCGCGGTAACTTCGATTGCGTCGAGAAATACTAACGATAAAAGACAATGGAGAGCGTCGGCCGCGAGAAGCAGTGCGAAGTCGAAGAACGAAAGGAATTTTATACTGGAGAACAAATTGAACGTTAAAAAGATAACTCCGCCGAACAAGTCGCAAGCTGGTACTCATGGTTCTAATTGTATTTCGCAAACTGTACGTATAATTTACAATACTTCATGAAGAGATTAAAATACAAAAAAACAAGTTTCTTTGAATTTAATATACATGTTTGATTTGGGTTTACCTAATATAAACAACTTAATTTGATATCAAATATGATTTTGTTTGAATGAAAATGTTGTTCCACTAGAGTAAACTATACTGTTTGATAGGGAAAACGATATTATTTAGAGAAAATAATATTTAGTTTTCAATAAGAAAATTTATTTCATTATATATATAAATATTGTCGCTGAAGCAAAGAAGTCCTTTAATATTATTTTAACACAGAGTTACTCCTTTCAGATAATTTACTGCTTCTGACAACTATTATAATATTTAGATGCAAATACAAAAGAAATATGTTATTTGACGTAATGGTATTTATTGTTTGAGAAACCAAACAATCCTGTTTGTTTAATCAACCATTCATTTGCTCCACTCTAAGAGACAAATTTGTTTCAATTAAAGAAATTTTATTAAATCCAGAAAAATCTTTTTCTCGGTGTACCTTCTCAAAAATAAATAGAAAGAGAATATTTGTATTGCATTTGTTGAAAGTTGTACTCGTGGATATAGAATAACATTCGTTAAGCAATTTTAATTTTAATTATTATAATTTTTATTATTAAAATTTGCTTAACGAATTTTATTATATTCTATACCTGTGAATATACACAACTCTTAATAACGTGTATCATACAACTGCAATTTTGGTTCTTAGTGTTCTCTTTCTGCTTATATTGACTCAATCAAAGAACTTTGTACGCTTTTATTCTCAGAGATATCCAACGTAATCGCTTCACCATGCGCGCATTCCTGTTTCAGTCGAAGAGGTCTTTACCGCCGGCAGCGTTGGCTCCCGAACTGAGCAACCTGATACACAAAATGGCACAGAAATTTACGGAAAGTGCGTTAGTTTCCTCCCCCGACGATGGCAGGACTAACAATTGCCCGTTGCACGACGGTAATCAACTTGTTGAACGCACTATCATGGTGGATGCAGCCGAGGCACTTCGGCATTTCAGCGTACCGAATGAGATTGTCAGAGCGTTAAGAACTTCTCACATATTTTTCAAGAAAACTGATGCGAATCGCTCAAACGTCACTGGAGAAGTTCGAGCTAAGTCGATTGATAATTTTCTGAAAGAATTCGACACGATGGTGAGTAAAATGGCATATAAGAGAAAACGTTCCGCTTCTGAAAAATTGTACGATACCAAAATGTTTCCTCGCTTATTACTTTATTTTCGCGTTTACAGAATACTTCTGTCCAAGATGACTCGGAAGAAATATCTCAGTTGATCAAAATGGCGCACGAGTCGATGACATTTTTCAGTGATATCTTTACTGGGAAATTAGATTCAACGCAACTCGACGAAGTGCAGAACTGGATCACGAATTCGAAAGTTGTTTTGAAGCCATGTAACACCGAGAAGATCGTAGAAGATCGTATCATCGAGAGAGCATCTTTTGAACTTCCCTTGACAAAGGAATGGATGTTAAACGGCGTCTGGAACATTTCTTGCATGAAACACTTCAAGAGTAAGTTCCGTTTTCGTATCGAAAGCAATTTGGGAACATCGTTGACTTTGACCAAATTCAGATTGAATTTCGATAAATAACAATAAGAACTGCCAATATCAATTTTTAATGTTGTTACTTGTCCAATAATAGTTGAAAAGTTACAGTTAATAATTTCTATCTGCGTTAATATGATAAAGCCGGTGATACTTGAGTAGCAACAATTTTAAATCGTCGATTAGATTAATCAGAATTTGATGAAAGAATTTTAAATCGCAATACAATACAGTCGGTGTCACGTATGCTATATCATTTCTTAGATGGAGAGTTACACAATTTTCAGCATAATGCATAAAATCGAAAATCGCGAAAGTAACTCTAATTCTAATGGTAGGATTACAATTACTCTATTTATAATATTTTCGACTTATGTGTATATTTGAAAGGGTAAAAATGTAATAGTAAAAACGTTGCAATCTAAGGTAAAGCATATATGGCGCCGACTACGCAACGTTTCTCTTCAATTACGCTCAATACATTTAGTCTCGATTTCCTCTGTTTTCCAGGTTTCCCCGAAGTGTACTGTATGAGATACAACGACGAGAGGCAGTTGTTGTCGTTGTACGAAGCGGTGCAAAAGCTACAACGCGCGGAATATTTGAATACATTAATCCAGACCATATTGTGCGACGTGATACCCGCGATCAGGTCTAACATCGATCCTGCGAGCGCGGAGTATGCGCGAGCGTACAAGACGATATTTATCCTTAGCCAGGGTTTGAATCCCGAAGTGCCGGTTTTAGTTAGAACCGACAGTTGAGTCTCGCGCTTACGATATACACATATGTGTTCTCCGTTACTATAGTAACCACTATATTCGTGTAGCTAATTCGTACAGCCGTTTTCCACGAAAGTGCGGACTGCGCAGACCTACGATGTTACGGCAGTACGATTTTTGCGCTTGTTATTGTACTATTAATAAGTAAACAAAGGAGATTCATCACGCTTATCAATAAATTAAGTAAGAGTTTCGCGTCGTTTGAAGATTTCTCAACAAGTATGAGTAATAAAATGCTGATATTTTATAATACCATGTCTCAATTGTAATGTCAAATTGTGAACGGCCCGTCGAGTATATGCCTGACTTTTTTGTATCCTGTGTGTATAATTTTCAAGTAGTCCCCGCGAACAATGGACGCGGAGTACGCTTACACGAAGAAGAGGATGCATTTCGGGAAGAGGTGCAACTTCTCCGACGTCGACACGATCGAAGTAGATATCAAATCGAATCCGGGGATAATGAGCAATTACGTCAGGATGGATCCTGTTACGCACTCTACGCAGTGTAGTAAGGTCTACGCGGTCCACGAGGTACATCTGCGAACGGCATTTCCCACGCGATTCAAAATTGTCTCAGTCCGAACAGCACATGTTCATACAGTTATACCTTACATTAATGTTATTTGCATGTATATTTATCAATTGTAAATAGAAGGCTTCTCAGATTAAATTTATTGAATTTTTAATACAAAGTTCGAAACTTTAAATAGTTCAAAATTTAAGCAACCGTCATCTGCAAATTTACTCCGACGTCATCTGCAAATTTGACTTCTAATGTCTTGTAAGTTATATGATTTACATTAAAATTTTTTTTTTACATTAATATTACATATCTATGTATTATACATTTATATATATTCATATTTTTGTACGAATACTTAGAATAAGACTTTCACCAAACTCGGATTAATCTGATTGACGAATTAAAATCGCTGTCAGAGCCGAATATTACCTGCTTTTTATCTTGCCGGTGCGGGCAAAATAAAAATGATTAATCTTTTGATTATTGTTGAATAACAAATTACGGAATTGGAGATTGGCGTTGGCGACTCTTATTGTTATTCGTCGATCAGTTTAATCTTGAAAACTGAAAGTCACCTTCACACATCTCAGGTGAACACAACAACCGCGACATTCAGGGACAACAAGATGTACCACTACGAGGGTGGCTGGCCGAAGGACATAAACATGAAGGACCTGGAGCAGACGGTCAGATATAGGCGCAAGATCGAGAAGGACGAGCTGTACATTCACACGATGCTCCAATTGTTGCCAGTAAATCGTGAACTCTCTCGTATCGAGCGCGCGTTGAACCCGCATGGATTTGCATTTCTGTGATATTCATCCGAGGCTTTCTCTCTTTCTTGCCTTGTTAAATCAAGTCCATGGAGCACTGCATACTGCAGAACAACGCCTGCAACATCTACGAGCAATATTTCGCCGATGTTGAGATGACCCCGTTGATACAGAGAGCGTTTTCGCGCACGGTGAACGTGTACCGCGACCCTTCGAACGCGAAACGGCAGGTCACTCATTTGTCGTGGTCGCCTGACCAGGGCAACCGTTTCGCCGCCAGTTACTGCAACGTCGACTTCAAAAAGAGCTCCGGTAGCAATCACACGTCGTACGTCTGGGAAGTAGGTGCGTTGAGCGTAGTATACGACCGAGATCCGGCGTGATGTGGCGCCTGGTGAATGTATAAGAGATCATGAAAGAAGGAAAATAATCACAGAGAACCCGAACAGCGCCTACATGACGCTGAAACCCTTCTGCCCGCTTCTGACATTGGAGTACAGTCCCAAGGACAGCAACACCCTGGTGGGCGGCTTGATGACCGGACAGGTGGCCTGCTGGGACATCAGAAGAGGACCGGAAGCGGTAGACACCAGCTCGGTGGAGTTCAGCCACAGGGACCCGTGCGACAAGGCTCTGTGGATCAATTCGAAGACCGGTACCGAGTTCTTCAGCGCCTCGAAGGATGGACAGGTATTTAATCTCGTTATCGTCGGCGAGATAATGTGTGAGAAAACAAACTACGAAAATAATTAAGCTTCTAAGATTTTCAATAAGAAAAGGAGCAAAAAATAGAGCGATGAGAGCCGGTACGCTGAAGTAAATGCCCAAACTATCAAATATTTTTCTTAATATAATGTTACTGTCAATATAAAATGTATAATTTTTAAGTTTCGGAAAGGAACCATTTTTTTCAATTTCTCCGCGGTTTCTCTCCCAAGGATATAAAAATTCGTCTAGAAAAATTTACATATATTTAATTAAAACCTGTTGTATATGCTTTTTTCTGTAAGAAAGGTAAAAATAAAAAAATCTATGAAAAATGGGGAAAAACAGATTTTTTCTGAAATTTGAAGACTCTAATGAAATATTCATATCCGCATTTTAGTCTTCTTGATCGGATCTTTATCGGTGGTAACGAACATTTATTTAAACGCACGATATTTTACATCGGTAATATTGTATTAAAAAAATATCTTGACGATTTGCGTACTTGCATATTTGTCTTCTCTTTTTGATTGAGAGATAACGTGTGATTACGTTACGAAAAATACGCTTGCAGATAAAATGGTGGGACACCAGAAAGATGCAGGTCCCGACGGAGACGTTGGTTATAGATCTGTTGAAGCCCGAGGAGCAGAACGTCGATAAGGCAACTGGTATCTCGGCGCTTCAGTTCGAGCCATCGATGGGGACGCGTTTCATGTGCGGCTTGGAAAATGGTACCCTTTGTCTATCATAACGATGACGCAACTGATCGTGGATTTCCACTTAGATTCCAAGGAGACAGACATGCGAACGACTGTCCTGTATCTTTAGATTGTCTAAAGAATAGAAAGTTAATTTATTAGCGGAAAGTTAACTCAATATTCCATTTATGGAATGCTTCTTTTTTATCAAACGTAAAATCTGGGGATTAACAATTTCATTTTTACTTTATTTCTATAAATCGATTATGCAAATAAGAGAAAACGAGCCGTGAAGAGTCATTCGCACGAATGTAAACTCGGGAGTGTAATTGCGCTTACTTAATTAACAGCGCGAATAATTTCCGCCTCGTTTAGGCGTAGTAATTTCGGGCAATCGCAAGGGTAAGACGCCCAGTGAGAAAATCGCGACAAGATTCAAGGCCCAATATGGGCCGGTCATAAGCCTGGAGAGAAACCCGACGTTCGTGAAGAACTTCTTGACGGTCGGCGACTGGACCTCCAGGATCTGGTCTGAAGACTGCAGGGAATCCTGTATAGCTTGGACCCCGTAAGTTCGAGGATAGTAAACCCAGCTAACATGATGACGTCGTTAGTACATATTCAGTACGTCACTTCTTAACACGTCAACACGTTTGCTGGAAACCCTCGGTCTCATTAGCAAGTTCGTCATTAATCTTCCAGCGGTCACCGAGACTTTCTCACAAGCGGTGCATGGAGCAGCACACGCTACTCCGTATATTTCCTGACCAAAACGGACGGCACATTAGACGTCTGGGACTTTCTAATTCAACAGGACAGCCCGGTTCTCAGCGTGAAGGTACGAAACTACCATCCTTATCTTCGTACTCGATCATTTATCGCTGTTCAACCCTCCTGAAGGTTTGCGACGAGACCTTGACGTGCATACGACCCCACGAGCAAGGACAGCTGGCTGCAGTCGCGAACAAGAGGGGTGCGACGTACCTGGTCGAATTTTCGGAAGCCTTGACGGTTAACCAGAAGAACGATAAATTGTTGTTAACCGCGGTAAATACATGCACCAATTCAAAAAATTTACAGAAGAAAAATTATTAGAATTTAACAATTAAATCATTATTTTTTCGTAGAAAGGTATATTATAAAAAATTTTTTCTCTTATACGAAATTTATCATAGAAAATGACTATGTTGGCTTTAATCAGTTAAATTGAAGATTAAATCTTAAATTAATAAAAAGAATCAAATCAAATTAAAAGTTGATTTTTATAATAAATAATTTAATAACAATTGAATCATAATAAATTACAATTATTAATCTTGTTATTATATGATTATTCTGTTTAAATGATCAATTCTTTTACATGAATAATGTACGACGGTTTTAGCTGCTCGATCGCGAGACGCGCAGGGAGAAGGTGATAGAAGCGAAGAACAGAGAGCTACGATTGAAGATGAGGGCCTTCAAGGCGCACGGTGAGTCCGACTTAGTCGATTCCTCTGCGAAGACGGACGAACGGGAAGATTCTAAGGATACGTCCAACGGTTTGAAGAACACGATGATAATGCAATGCGAGCAGGACTACGAGAACCTGATTAACGAGGTATAAAGGAGTTCCCAGTTACCGAAACAGCGGATATATTTTGATATGAATTTTTTGCCATATTTTGACGTGGAGAGCTCCCCGAAATTTTAGTTACATCCTGCATATTTATCGATCGTTCTCCCGCAGGAATTAGCCCGAGAAGCGGAGGCGAATAATGTGGAATTAAACAATAACAACGTGTTGCAGAACGGCACGATCACAAGTTGAAGCGTTCCCGTTTCTCTCGCAGGTGTTTCACTTCAGAACGGAATAAATTTACATATCTATATATACATATATCTTTCGTCTCTCTCTCTCTCTCTCTCTCTGCCTTTCTGCCCTTCCCTTCATTCTATCTCCTTTCTTTCCTCCTAGATGCGCGTGCCTTCTGTACTGCTTTACTGAAAACGTGAGATTCGCCCGGAGAAGTGGGCGAGACACACGAAGACGAGTCCCAAACGGTGAAGTTAGTAGTAATACGTTCGCAGTACGCTTCCGCCATATCGATCGATTCACCGACGTTCCCCGCGACAACAATCAAGTATGGGAGTGCACAAAGTGCCTCTACACTAGTCGCGCACCTGGCGCACCTGGCACCTGGTTTGTTTGTAGTAACGACGGTCGCGACGCGTCCACCCGCTCGATGGATCAGAATGACACCGGGACGGAGACGAGGACGGTAACGAGGACGGGATCGCGACTGCTCGGCGACTACGAGCTACGGCAAGCACGTTCGCACGGTGAGTGATGAATCGATACGCAAGTGGAACGCACGCGATACTTCCTTTCGAGCGACCTTAATCGCCGACCACCGTCGACTCATTGCCGACCCTGACGACGCCGCAGAGAGTCGAAGAAAAGATGGCCTCGAGGGGCAGGATGCTGAAGAGATCCCGACACGTGTCGTCTTTCCTGGAGGAGTCGACGGAGAGTGCGACGCCGTTGAATACGACGGTGAATGTCGTCGTGGACGTTCACAACGAGGCCTCGCAGCTGATCGACATCGAGAGCGTCCCCGAGTCCTCCGACGAGAAAGAGGCTAAGCAATCTGAACGATCCGACGGCTCCAAGGGTTCGTCCTCGAGGCGGGCGAGCGTCGAGGTGCCTCGCGGTGATCGCCGCGTCGCCGTGACGAGGACTCGCCTCGACGAGACGCGCGATCGTGTGACTCTGGAGTCGTTCGACCTGATCGAGGAGATCGGGCCGCCGCAGGGGAGCGTCAGGACGCCGGAGGAAGCCATGCCCGAGGTGAAGCCACGCCGGCGGAAACAGTGGAGCACCGTCAACGCAGCGAGCGAGCCGGAGGATAACTCGAGGAGGCAGCCGCGGAAACGCTGGGCCAAAGACACCAGCGTGATCCGGCTACCTGAGACGCGCAGCAAGTCCCCGTTGATCGACGAGGACGAGGACGAGGACACGCACAAACCGGTTCCGGCACCGCGGACCAACGTGCGACGCGACGTCTTCTTCTTCGATAACTCGGCGTTCGTGGAGAACGAGGAGGTTCTCCGGATCGAGACGGACCACCGGCGCGACAGCACGAAAATCGAGATGAGGAGGATGAGCGAGCGCTCGTCGAACGCCGAGGAGGTCGAAGAGACGCGGACGAGCGGGACGTCCAGCGGCTCCCTGAAGAAGGTCGCTCAAGAGGTGAGCGTGAGAAGCAAACGAGACCGTCTCGTGGACAGCGAAGCTCGTTCCAGCAGGTCCTCGGGTAGTAGAAAGAACAGTTCCGGGGAACTGAACTCGTCGTCGAGTCTGGAGAAGGTCACGGACCTTCAGTCGAGCTCGATCACTTACGAGGAGACGTCGACGAGCGACAAGGACCGGTCGTTGAGGAAGAGGGAACGATCTCTGTTCAGGAAGAAGGACGTTCTTCCAAACGACGATAAGGCAAGTCCGTCCGCGAAAGACACGCGTTCCATCGCCGATGCCGAGGCGGACACGAGGCTCCGGAAGAAGAAGAGGAAGAAGCGGACGCAGGGGAAGGAGGACAAGGAGCAGGGCGACAAGCGGCAAGAGGCGGAGACCAGGTACATTTCCGTGACGGTTCACAGAACGGACCTGCTCGAGGCGGATTACGCGAACGCCAAGCGGCCGATGGTGAAAGTGCACATCGTAGACGCACGCACGGGCAATTATCTGAGGAACTCGGGCGATCGCGAGAACACGAGCGTGTTCCTGCAGCCGATGATCACCGGCAAGTTCGACTTCAGAGAGAACCGCTCGATAATACCGGTCTGGGAGGAGGAGCTCATCTTTGAGCACGACTTCGACGCGATCACGAGACGCGACGGGGACGGCCAGGTGGTGATCCTCTTCGAGGTGATAGACCCGCTGAGCTTCGCCGAGGCGAGCTTCAGCTACGACAGATTCGGCAAGTTTCTTCACGGCTACGCAATCTTTTTCGTCGTTTTTTTTTCACGCCGGAAACGTTGGGTCCTTGAATGTCATATTGTTATCCGGGTAGCACAAAGTATCCCTGATGGAAATATGTTGCCGAAAGTATTGTGAAATCGATGAAAAGTGAAATGAAATACATTTTTAACGCGTTTTTAATAAAATTTCATTATATTTTCAGTAAAATATCTTCACCAGAGATTCTATGAATATTTTCATGAAATACGAATATTCTTGATTCCAAAATATTAGAATCGGATATTCTATGAATAAACAAAGAATATCGTACACAAAGAAATTCATATACTTATAATAATATAATAATAATAATAATAATAACAATAATAGTAATAATCATCTTTATTTACGAGAAAAACTCTTTAGAATGCATAAAAGAAAAAAATCTAATCGTTGACTAATTACAGAACATTTGGATAAAATTAAAATTAAGATTACGTGAAGACAGAACGAACAAATAATATATAAGGTGCCATGAATAATTTAATACTTAGAGTGAAATTATAGAGAAAAGAACGTTCTTAGAACATTTGTAAAGTTCATTTACCGCGCGTGTGCAATGCATCGATCTAACTGAAAAAAGTGGACGATCCTGATGATATGTGTGACTTCGCAATTTACAAAGTCCGACAGAAAGTACGAGATACATTTGAAAATTATTCTTAATTTCGAGTCTTAGGGAGAGCTCCTGATTCTTCACGTGCTTGCTATAAATAAACGACATGTGCTCCTTCATGGTTTCAGGTAGCGAAGGATGTTGGAGCAAAATAGCCTGGGCGTTTCTCAAGCCGTTAGGGTCTAATGACACCCTTCACACGGACAAGAAAGTACGATTGCAGCTTTACAAGCCCAGGCGGAGTTTTAAGAAATACGACAGGCACACATGCGAGGTACCCGTTGTTTAGTTATCGCTAAGTTAGGGCTGTGGCACACAGAAAAACGTAAGGAGCAAGATTTAAGCAGTAAGAAAATTGACCAATCACAGTTGATTATTATTTGACCGTAGGGAGAATAATCGATTGTGATTGATCATTGAAAATTTTTTAGAATGAAGTTTCCAAACTTATGAAAATCAGAGTTTAACCCCGCCATTTGTGGAACACGTGAGAGATTCACTCTTCAGTTTCGAGTGAGCATTTCTCTAATAGGATTTCATTCGAAGAAATTTACAACGCAACTACTCGACATTGCGACATTTGATTCCTTGCATTGCGCGTGCATACAGGTGTATACGTGGTGGCAATCGAACAACAGGGATAAATATCCAAGTAGTCTCTTCGTAACGGTCACCTCCGTGTCACCGCCGAAGGTCAAACCTCTGCTGTACCGGCAATTAGCGACGAAGGATATCTCCGACGTGCGAAGCGACTCGCAGGAACATTCGTACGCGCGCACCTCGACCGCCGTCAGTTTGCCGAAATGGGCGCGCTTGGCCGCCCAGTCTTGCAAGATCCCGAACGACAGGATGTTCGAGACGGAGACAAGCGAAAATGGGTGCTTCTACGTGGCGTTCAGCAGCGACGGCAAGTATTTGGCTTGCGTCCATTCCGAGGAGTACAGTTACCCCGTTGTCGTTTACGAGGTGAATCCGCCGAATAAAATTAATCATCATTATAGGGAGCGGGGAATGTGGGGGAATTATCTCTCGGAAACGAAACTTCTGTCGAAAAGTTCTGTAATCGAACACCGAGAATATCATCCTGAAAAACTCGTAAAATTGCGTTCCGCAAAATTATCGGGAAGAGACCGGCGCGAGTTGAGCCGAGGGTCGTGCCGACCATGCGTTTCGTTGGTGTAATTATTGCGAGAGAAACAGCGGAAGGAAAAGGGATCGCGAAATGGAAATATTCATCTATGGGTGAAAGAAAAAGTGCTACATTCAAGTAATACTTACTTAATCCAAGTGAGATAATTACTCCACTATTCTTTGGTAGATATTTACTTGAATAAAGCATTTTTCCCCTTCAAGTGCGCCCAAACAAAGCCAGGAATGAGGAAAAGGGAACGAAAAAAGAAGGAAGACGTTTGTTATTCCTTACTTTGTTCAAATACCTATAGAGACGATAAATATTTAAATCTTGTAGTTCTTTTTCTACCGTTCCTCTCGAAAGAAACACACGGTTGATGTGCGTTGTGTGAGCCAACTTGACTCGGTCTCTCTTTGTAAAAAATTCTCATGTTTCGACGTGCATTCGCTGTCGATGAAACACTGCGGCAAGTTCGCGCGATCATCGTCGCCGATTTCAGGTCGAAACCGGCAAGACCCACGTGCGATTTCCCGGCCACAAGACCTTCGTCTATTCTCTAAACTGGTCTAGCGACGATCGCTGTCTGTTGTCGGCGTCCGCGGATCAAACGGCGCGCGTCTGGGATGTTCGCAACCGGATTGTGCAACACGTCGAGGTAATCAGATAGAGACACTTCCTTCTTAACATCATTTGAACTCACCAATTTCCCATGCAAATCCTGAAGGGATAGGAGAAAATAAAGCAGACACTTCAAAGTAACCTTCCTTAACGATGAGGTACACGGAAAAAAATCATTCAGAGGGCAATTGTTTATGCAGCAAATTTCTTATGTCATCGTAGTATAAATAAATAAATGCATAGAATGTTTCTTAAGTACCGTCCGATATTTTAAGAATTGATTTTTGAGGCCATTTTATAAGGAAATGAACATACGGTTTGTGTGACGGCGTTTTCTTCATAAAGTGACCTCAAAAATTAATTCCCGAAATGTTGGGTGGTATTTAAAAAGTAGCCTATGTATTTATCTATTTATATCCAAGTATATTCATTCATTTGCTACGACAGCATAAAATTAGCTAAATTATTCTTCTCTGTGGAGGCTCCTCCGGGAAGAATCGTCCGAGTAAGATCAATCCTCGCCCATTCAAGTCGCCGAATCGTCTTCGCTTGCAGATGCTGCCGCATCCTGCGTACGTGTATTGCGCCAAGTATGGCCCCGGCAACACGACGATCGTGGCGACGGGATGTTACGACCGCGTGACGCGCGTCTGGGCGAGCGACAAGCGATCGCGGGAGCGAGTGCTGTGCCAAGAGCTGGAGGGTCACGAGGGCTTCGTCAACTCCCTGGTGTTTCAAAAGAGCGGTGACTTGATCACGGCTGACAGCGTGGGAGCGATAATCGTCTGGTCGGCACGAAGGAACGGCAAGATGCCGACGAAGCGGGAGTGGTGCATCGCGAGGAAGATAAAGGTCCGGGAGATCGAGGGGGTGGTCATCAACACGATCGTCTTACACCCTCTTGAGTCCAGACTCTTGGTGCACTCGAGGAACAGCGGTCTGCGAATGCTGGACCTCGCGACTGGTGTGGTCCTGCAGAGATACGACGGGCTGAACAATCAGAGGCACGTTCTTTGATAAACCAACTTAATTAAAAGCGAATCGGCGAAATCCGAAACGTTCTCCGGATTCGTTATGACGTACCTATTGTTCAAACTGTAACAACGAAAGTTTGCATTCGCTTAATATATGCTCAGCTTGAAGTGAAAACATTTACCCCGCTCGGTCTGGATTCCGTAATACTTTTTTGTAAGGCGTGTGTCAATTTACAGAGTTCAGATGAAAGCGTGCGTCTCGCCGTGCGGCGGTCTGGTGTTGTGCGGCGGCGAGGATTCTGCGTTGAACGTCTGGCACCTGGAGACCGGTGAACACCTAGCGAAATACACGAGCGGGCGTGACTACCGGGCGGTCACGTGTGTGGATTATCATCCGTACGACCACGTCCTCGCATACTCCGGCTTCGGAGGTCCAACGGCGGCACGAGTGTTAAGGTTTAACAATAACGTGAGTAACAGCGACGTTGGTCTGACGATCACAGCGGAAACGCGAGATCCGAGAGATCAGTTGAACGATGGGTACCACAGACCGGAATCGGCGAGCTCTTTAAGGAACGCACGGCCGCCAAGGCCGTATACGACGCGATCCTTACCTGACGAGCCTCCCGACGTCACACCAGCGATCGCCCGAGTTCGTGAACGACGCAGGGGACAACCTCCCAATGATCTGCGTTACATAGACGAGGTACAGCGTAGGGTGGAACGCTGGCCCGTCGATGATCCGCAGTTCTTGCGCGAAACGGCCGCGCAGCAGCTCAGAGAAGACACAGAGGCGCGAAGGAAGGACATCGCGGATAGGATATACAGAAGAATGCGACGAGCGTACATGATGAGACGTTCGGAGCAGCGAAGACCTCCTGGTGAATTGCCTGTTACAAGTCGCGACTCAAATCACAACTTGGTCGGCGGAGAACCGGAAGAAGAAGCGGTATCTGCTGATGAAGCGCTACCTGATTACGTGGTACCAGCCAGAAATCATACCAACCTCTCCGACGCCTTCTCCGATCTCAGACTCGAGGATCGTGGCACGCTTCCGACGCGTTTAAACCGCGATCCTCCGTTGCATCTCCGGGATGCAATTGACACGAGCGGATCGGAGACATCAGGCAAAAGCATGCTGAACAGACTCGACACACGTACCACGAGCAGTACGGGGTACGAAGAGAACGTCGAGATGAAACAGCCGCCGCGTCGATTTGCCGACAATGTCGTAATCGATGTCGAAGAGCTCCCAAATCCCGTCGAACGGACTTCCAAGAGCGACAGCTCGCCACGTAGCGACGGAACCTTCGTTATAATTAGGAAATAGATAATGTTAACGATGTACGAATTGTAAATATATATATATATATATGTAAGATGTAAACTTGATTTGTTCTTCTGACTCATGTGTATCAGCGATTCAATTTCCTTAATTTCTCTGCTACCCGCAATAATTAATTTTATTTGGCGGATTCACCTTGTAAACAACAACGGATTCGGATAGCACATGTTAATTTCATATACGGCGGTCGAGGTGCGCGTGAATGAGCATTTCTGCGAGTTGTTTTGCGGCGATATCTTTCATCGCTAATTGCCGTGGCCTTTGCAAATTTATATAACAATATCGCCCGTTAATTAGTATTTCGAATAAAAATTATATTTAATGATACAACAAAATGTTTATTGTATTACCCGCGAATTCCAAACGAATTCGAACTCACCAAATGACAATGCGCGCGTTACTTCAGTAACTTCCGCTACGCGGAGGAAACTGGCCGACAAGCAAGTTTCCGCGCGTGAAGTTAGGTGACGTGAAGCAGCGGAGGTTAGGTTCTTTTGCCATACAGAGAGATGACGGATACGTAAGTAATTGGAGCAGATCGGATGAATTTGCTTGCATTAATCAACACTATGACATCAAACATGCAAAAATGTCACACTGTTTCTTTAAAAATGCGTGAACAGTAATGAATTTATACTTTCGCCTCGACGAAGCAAACAATGCAGTGCTTTGGTCCACTAAAACATGCACACGTTTTAAGAAACATTTTTACATTTTTCTGAATTTTACAGAAAGAAAGAGACTGCCTCGTTGGCAAACACTAACAAACTGCCGGCAGTGCCGGAATCTGTCCTGAAGAGGAGGAAACGCCGTGAAGCATTTAATGCTGCGCGCTTGCAATTATCTATTAAGGTATGTTGTTATATGATCATACGAAGAATTTCACTTGCAATATGCGAGCTACATATTATAGACTATTTTAATTTTTCAACTTCGCATGACATATTGTTTCTTTTATAGCAACGTGCGAATCGGTATAAGAAAAGGAAAGAAACTTTTAAGAGGGCGGAACAATATGTGAAAGAATATAGACAAAAGGAGAGAGACGAGATAAGATTGATGAGGCAGGCTAAGAATCGTGGAAATTACTACATATCCAGGGAAGCACATCTTGCATTTCTCATCCGTATCCGAGGGTAATTAATATCAATATATCAATGTAAAAACTTGTAGTATCGATCAAATCTACATTAGTTTTTGGAATTTTTTAATGCAAGCGAAATTTAATTACAACCTCATTTTAGTGTGAATCAAATTACACCAAAGGTACGGAAGGTGTTACATCTGTTCCGGCTAAAACAGATTAACAATGGCATCTTTGTTAAATTGAACAAGGCGACGGTCAATATGTTACGTATTGTCGAGCCTTACGTCACGTGGGGATACCCTAATTTGAAATCTGTTCGTGAACTGGTGTACAAACGTGGATTTGCCAAGATAGACGGCAAACGTGTACCGATAACCAGCAATACCATCATTGAGAAGAAGCTAGGTTATTAAAGCAACTTCTAACACCTGTGTAAAATTATTAATTACAATTAGGAGACACCATCGGCGATACATAATTAGTACACATACTGTATTTGCTGAAAATAATTTCTTGAGAAATCTATAGGAGAGTGTTGTCTACACAGGGACACTCTCTCTTACAGTTTGTCAAAAATTAACAGGGCAGTTTTCTGAAAAAATCGATATAATTATTGTATTTAGATTTGACAGTGATTTGCACAAGAATACATGTTGTAATATTACTTAACAGTTGTAGTATTACTTAATGCTCATCAACAATCACATAGCAGCTTGATTTAATGGACCATGTTTGTCGCTTAGGTCACTCTGGCATCATCTGTACTGAGGATTTAATTCACGAGATATTCACTGTCGGGCCGAAATTTAAATATGCCAGCAATTTTCTGTGGCCCTTCAAGGTATGACTGAAAGAATCTAATATAATCCAGTATCTTATGGTTACGACATAAGCACAGTTGTAGAATAATTTTAAGTCTATTAACTTCCTACTATGTTGAAGAGCAATAAGAATTCCTCGTGCCGATTTGTATCGTCTTAATATTACAAATCTAAGATGAGCTCAAAGATTTTTGTCTCGATTCACACAAGGTGGAGAGAGAAAATTTGTAGCATTTAACAGTTTTGTATCTCGATAATTTATATGTAGCTGAACACGGTAAAATTTAAATCGTATAGTTATATCAAAAAATCACTTTTCTATTTTTTTTCCAGCTCAATACACCGAATGGCGGATGGCGTAAGAAGACTAACCATTACGTAGAGGGTGGTGACTTCGGAAATCGAGAGGATAAAATTAATGAACTTCTCAGAAAGATGGTGTAGACTCAAAGATTTTCATAAATAAGCTGCTATGTTCAAAATTAAATTTCTGTTATATATTATGTACATATGTGCCTTCCTGTTTTCTGTTCTATTTTATTTTTCCCTTTTTAGTTTAAGATTAGTGTGTGTGTATACATTTCTCGAACTAATGTAGCCAGTAAAAAAAAAAAAATATATATATATATATATAGTAGCTTCTGACAACTCAGTACCTACATTAAAAATTCACGATTACATTCATTGTTATTTCTCCTCAGAATTTATTTTGAACACATATCTAATTTTGTAACAAAACTGTTATTAAAAAAAAATTTAATCTATTTTAGTTGGAAGTCATATTACTACTCTTGTTTCTCTTCAACCCATTATGCAGTATCGCCACATTTTTATAAATAACATCCTGAGTAATAAATATTTCATAATTTGCAGTCTAGAATCGATTGAACAAAACTTTGGCAAATGTAATCGTTAGATTCTCAATTTAAAAAATCATAACTTGATTTATGAAGAACCAGAAAAAAAATAGTACTTGATGATGTGCTACCTGATTATATGGCATCACTCAGAAATTGTACCAACTATTTCGACGCTTCGTCCGATGTTAAACTCGTTGATTGTGTCGCGCATTTGACACGTCCAAACTGCGATCGTCCGCGGCATCTCTGAGATGCAACTGACACGACTGGTGAAACAAATGGATCGGAGACATCGTGCAAAAGTATGCAGTAGGGCGGAACTTTCGTTATAATTAGGAAGTAGGTAACGTTGCGATGTATAAAATACAAATGTGCTGTGCAAAATGTAAGTTTGGTTCGTTCGCTTTTGCGGGAAATCACTCGTGTGTATGAGAAGCGACTTATTTATAAATAAAAAATATATAAGTTGTGATAAAATGAATGTATAACAATATAAGTTGTAATAAAATGTAAGGTAAGAATATAAGGTTGAACAGTAAGATTAACTTCGATATCTCTATATTCTCCTTTTCTCTCATTATTGTTAGAATGGACGAGGTGGGACTGAAAAACACGTCCCCTGCAAACATGTTGCATTTGTTATACATGCATATACAAGTTTCTCGTATTGACTGATTCATATAAGCAAATCTATTTGTGTGTATGTGTGTGTGTATGATGTGATATATTTGTATATATAATATAAAACAGATATGTATGTATGTATGTATGTATGTATATGTATATATATTTATTTAAACATGGAATGTGCTGTTAATGAATAACATATGCATAGTATTACACACAGCCAATATCTTTTGTCTTTTGTCTGACAACCATATACTGCTTTCTTCAAATAGTGAACAAAAAAGGAAACGGAGGAACTAAAAAAAAAGATAAGTATAATAATGTAACACTGATAGGAATACTTACTTATTATGAGCTAATAGTGTTATCAAAAATACAACAAGACGTTTTAATAAAACTTGACATTTTTGTAAATAAACTACACACTTTACAACTTCAACAGCAAATGTCTTGAGTGAACCGACAACAGAACGATGTATGGATATAATCGCAGACCGAAGTCTTTACAGAAGAATAAAATATAAGCGTTTTCTTGATAAATAAACCTCACCTATGCTTCTTCACTATCAAAATGTTGTCCGTGGTTTGTGTTATTAACAAAAAAAGGGGATGAGAGGATGAAACTAATCCTCGGATACAACAAATACAAATTGCAGTCTATAATATGTTTACGCGTTACCCTTTTATAATGTGCGTGCGCAGCGTGCAGCACCGTGTCGTTATAAAAGGGTAACGTACTATTACGAAAATAGACACTTCAGTCTATCCTCAATCATCATAACGAGCTAGCTAAGAGGAATACTTTCCCCTTCGATACACTTGGCACGATTTTCTTCGACTAACATCTTGTCGATAAATATGTCTTTATCGGTGCTAACGTCGATCAATCTTAGTCCTAGCACAGTACCGTTAACCGGCGACAAGTGGTCGAACATAGATTCGACCACTATGGAGACAAAGTTTTTGCAGAGTACCAGATCACGGAATCTCACGCAATCCTCGACGGTCCAGTCAGTGTTCATCGGTTGTATTCCTGTGTCGCGCGTTTCGGTGAAAAGGGGAGAAAAAGAAGAAAGTTATGAATCTCATCTCGGTGATGCTCGTGTTCAGCAAGCAAAATAGCTCAGTGAAGCGCTTAGCGATTATTGATCCTGATTGGTACATTCTCTCGGATCTGTCAAGGATCTGAAAGAATACTCCAATCGCAGACAATAATCGTTAAACACACTAAGAATGTTGGTGTAGCAAAAAAGTCGCTTTAATCAATTCGATTTTTGTGAGGAAAAATCGACCTTCTAAAAAGTCGGTTCAGAATCGAACATTCCTAGCATCGCTCATCGAATTTTCTTCTCTGTTGAACACGGCTAATGAAACGATTCGAACGTTCTCGCGCTATGAGATATGTTCGTGGAAGGCTTGGGAGGAGGAGGAGGGAAAAGGACAGAAAAAACTATTCATTCTTACCGACGAGTTTTGCCTTGACAGCTTGATAAGGCAGTTCTAGGAACTCGCTCTTCAAAGGTTGTAACCTGCTCCGCTGCACTATCGTTACGTCCCCGAAGTCACAAAAGTACACAGATATCATGTTGTCGTTAATAATATTTGTAACGTATACTCTGGAGAAAAAAAAGAAACGAACGTCACACCGAGATGGCCGACGACGAAAACCTCATCCCGCAACTGCTGATCGTACACATACCTGTACCAATAATTGTCCATGCATTTCCCTGCGTACAGCTTTCCTTCGCCGACGGATTCCAACTCCGGCCCTTCGTACGCGTCGCAGCATTTCTGCAGCTCTCTCATCATTGTCTGGAAAACGATTTCGAATTCATTGGAAGTCCGAACGAACGAGTGGGAATAAAGGAGAGATAATACAGGTATTAATCAATACTGTTCATACCTTCATGCTGCCCATACTATCCAGAGGTTGAACAATGAAATGCCCAGGATGCGCGGCCAACGAGACGTGAACGTCGAAGTATTGACCGATGTCCGAAATCATGGGCGGATTCAATTTACCCGACTCCAGGATTCGCGAGTTCTTGCGTTCTAACCGCTTCTTGGGCTTGATATTGTTATTGCCGTCTTCATTAGACCTGGAAATGTAACAGTGGTATGTGATGGTATGGACGTTGGAAATTATACGCAATGTATTTCTCGGGATGAAGCTAAAGCCTCTTTTGTTTCTCAAAATTCCCGCTTCCTCGCAGAAGTCATCTTGATTAATGACGGGCGAAGCGAGAAAACATCTAGTCAGAATTCTTGCAGAATATTTTGAAATAAAACGATACATCCATAAAGTGATACTTGTTAAATATTCCGAAAAATGTGCCTTTATTTTAACAATCAATAAATAGCCGTAAAGTTAACGTGAGGAAATCGTGAGAAAAAATAGGCTAAGGCTGTGATTGAGCTGCATATTATCATTGTTATTGCGTCATCCTACCCTTATCGTTCATTAGATATGCACAAGGATGAAACAATAGTGCTGATAGCATACTTCTCGAACACAACACAGTCTGAAAAGGAATCGAAAGTATTCACTCACTTTGTCAATTCCTCATCATGAATCAACGATTCGTTGATGGAAGCTAACATGTTGCTCGGCTGGACCCTCTTAAAAATTTGCACCACCGGAACGCCGGATGTGGTCACTCGGACGACCTTTGCGATCAGCAAATCGGTGTCCGAGACTAGTTCGTTGAATCTTACCACGAACCTCTCGCCGTACATCGATTGGTCTATATTATGCAGGAATACCTGCGTCGCCTGTGTACACAAAATAATGACATAGTGCAAATCTGGTCGACTTTATCGTAACGAAATATCAACAATTCTGATCTTGATCTTTCAACCAACCTGTGGCGGAATGCTCTGCAGAACTTTCGAGATTTTATCCATATGCAGCAAATTTGCTCGCAACGCTGTGACTGTCCGACCCAGGTCGACCAGGAATACCGTGATCAAAGACTCGTTTTGAACGTCCGTTACTCTAGCCCGGTACCATTGCGAGTCCAACTGCACGAAGTACATCTTCGTGAAGTCGATCGCCCTCACAGCAGAGCTCATTAGGACGTTCCTAGGTATCTGCGCCATCATCTCGTTGTTCATGAGATTCAGCAGACACGTTCTAGCTACGGAGTTGAGCTGCGCGTAAACTTTCCCGTGTTCATCGATGTTGGTGACGTACAATTCGACGAACTGTCCTGCCTGCTTGTAACAAGAGAAACGTCTTAAGCCGGTGGTATTCATAGTCGGTTCTTATATTTAAGATTGTCTTATGTTCATCTTCAGATGATCCGTAGCCAGGACGTAAAATAAGATGTACAGTATCTGACAATGAAACGATCTTAAATATAAAATCCGTCCATGAATATCGCCCTCTTACTTAATACGTCTCGGATAGAAAAGAAGGAAAAAAATTTGATCGAATAAAACAGCATTGGGAAGTCGCCGTTAACATTGTTTTTTCAGTAACGATCATGATAACGCGATTATATTTTTTTTTATACAACAGTAACAAATATAATCGTTGCTTCGCACACGTGAAATACATCTACGTTAGATGGACGGCAGCGAATCATAAAAACGAAAAAGTAGAAATTCGCAAAATAAAATTTGTAACTCGTTACATCTCGAGTAACGAGTCTGCTTTAAAATGAGTAACAATAATGAGTTATCTTTAAGAGATAACTTTCCCAACCGTGGCAATGAAAAAACAAGAATTGACAAACGAACAAATCTAAATGGAGATTATTAATTACATTCGATTTGGACGTAGCGGCAATATTGTCCATAATCTTTTCAAATAGGATATTGTTCACATCGATGTCATCTTCGCCGCTGGTGTCAAAAAATGACACCACCGCATATGTGCCTTCCTCATCGGCGGCTATGCTGTGTACTTTTACGCAAAACACTCGCTCCATAAGCTGGTTCTCGATCTCCGCGATAGTTTGTTGGCTGTAATCGCGCAGTTCCTCTAACCCTTGAAGAGCCACACGGACCGCCTGTAGCGAAGAAAAAACGCGCATGACAATGACATTAATTAATATTAGACGATATATAGATCTGTTCTTTTCAACTGAATTAGTACTACTGCACTAAAACGCCGTTCCTTTTCTTTTCAATGCTAGACTATACATTTGCTTCATTCTAACAGCAACCCAGTTCAATGTAAAAACACAATGATTTCGTAATCTTGATCTGTGAAAATGTGTAAAAAAACTGAGATATATGGCCGATATGTCACGTAGAATCGCAAGAATAATTCCGGAAATAGCGAGTCACTTTTCAGTCGTACGATCGTGTTAGTTGAGATAGTTAGAAAATGATCCGTTATTTCTGAAATTATTTTACGATTCTACATGACATATCGGCCAAATATCTTAGTTTTCTGCGTATTTCACAGGTTTCATAATTACAAAACTATTGTATTTCTCAAGGAAAAGTAAAAAATAAATAATATATATTATACAAGAAACACAAAAAAATATGATCGTCGCTCCTTGTCTAACTTAACGTAGTTTCAGGCCTTAGAAGAATAGCTCATCGGTTCAGAATAATGTTATATATTTTTAATATTTGTCTTTGAGTAACGCGTAATAACCCTCTTGTGTCTTAAATCTTAAACTAAAAAGCCGTTCTGTTTGTTATTGATAACGAACCGATATATAATAAAAAACAAAGGTAAATAAATGATAATTTAGATAAAAATACAGGACATAAAACATTGTCTTAAAATTACAAGTCAACCATTCTGTTGAGGTCCTTATATACACTTTCAAAAAAAATATATCGGAAAGATAGTTGCCTGAAAAACGACCCGTTCTCAAGTTTCTCTCTAGCTCAGCTGAAAAGAATGAGTTTATTGTAACACGAGAATCACTAAATCAACACGGTCGACATTCCGTTGGAGATCCCTGTGAGAGAAGTGGTTCTAATCTTGCATAGTTATCAGAGGGTTCACATAGCCTGGGATGCGGTCATAAATCAACATGGTTCGTCAAAATAATACCTGAGCCGGGAGAACGCAGAATTTCTTGTCCAAGGGCAGTAGTACGTCGCATTTATACTGATCTTCGTAGCCCTCGTCGATGAAATGTACCGTAGCAAGCCCGTCATTCGGTTCGAAGTCTATGCATTGTACCCTGTGCCAGTCCTCATCTTCAAAGATCGCGTAGAAATCACCGATGGCACACGTCGACGTCGGGACGGATTCCTTCATCTGACGGTAATACTCCGCCATTTCGTTGGTCATGTCGATGAAATTATCCTGGGGGAAAAACGCGACCCACGGTCATACGAGAGAAAAAGCGAGGGCAGACGACAGAGGAGACAATCCACTTACGTTGTAGTCATCGTCGACAAGCCGGACCCATACTTCGACGGTGCTTATGACGCATGTTGGGTATACGTTCCAGAGGGTAGCTTCGGGTATCTTTAGTTTATCCGGCGCGACGGGTCCGATCGGGCTCAACCGTATCTTCTCGCTGGATATAGAGCTAATCTCATGATGCGCCTCATGAGACGGTGAGTAAACTTCCGGTCGCTGGAAGCACATGGGAAAGAGCACAACGCTTCAGGTTTCTGTGAGCGGGCAATTTCGTCGCGGAAAAATAAAAGTGCGTTACCTTCGCGGTTGGGTCGGACCGACAGAGTATCGTCGAATTGCCGACGCCTTTCTCCTTGTTGATATCCGCGCACTCCTCGATTATCCTCTGCCAATCGGATGGCAAAGCTTCCCCATACTGTTCATTGTAGTACGCCGGCAACTGATGCATGAAGACGCCGCTATGGTGTCTGGTTATGATCATTAGTATGCGTTCTTTCACTAATTTCACGTCCACGGTGGTCACTTCGGGACTCGACGACTCCTTGGCCAGGTTAGTCAGCGCCAAACGTGCCGCGATCTTCTCAGCCTCTTCCTCGGATCTCGCGTCTTCCGGGAAGGTATGGAATGTATGGGCTCCGACCTGTGAAATTCAGCCGGGATCGTCGATGAACAAATAGCGAAATGAGTGCAAAAAGAAGGGGAGTTATGAAATTTAACACAAACGGCGTACTTTGACGCTGGCGTAAATCGTGATCTTCGTTGGATTGGACCTTTCCTTTTTCGTGTACATCTTGTACATCGGCAACTGTAGATCCAACGCATTGGCGCGAGCTATCAGTTCTTTCCGCGGATCGTTGACGGGACAAGTACCACGCTGAAGATGTACGAACTAGAAAGACATTTCGGTTCTGCAGAGGAGATCCGACGCCGCTCGACTGAACGGTTCCTTGATCACTCTTACCTGTGGAACCTGTGGAACGCTGGGTGGAATAACGGGCGTATAGGCATGTCCGTTATTATTTGTTGGCAATGGAAAAGTGATTTTGAGCCTATCGCTTAGTTTCGAGGGTTTTTGTTCTCCAGTCTTTGGTTTTGAACTTATCACAGGCTGCTGCTGCGGCACTGCTTTCGGGCTTGATATCTCGGTCCCCGGTCCTTCGTCAAAGGTCTTAGGTTTATTAAAGCTTTGATGCGACGTCCAAGATGGTACGTTAGGATTCGCTTTGTCTCTCAGTCTCTACAAGTGTCGGTACGATTAACGTGAGCGATGTCACCGAGAGAACGTCGAGCCACTGGAGGGATTCACGATCTGCACACTCACTTTGCTCGGTGAAACCTGTGGCGTGTCCAGAGCGAATCTTGGTTTCTCGTTATTGCGCGGCAATGGAAACGGGCATTGTACTATGTTTTCCATTAGTGGCGTAGGTCTGAAATATTACGTTATTCGTAGCAGATGTACAAAGTGTGACTCATATTTTAAAAGAGCTGCAATTTACAAGTTTAAGATAGTAATGAGTCTTTATATTTTTTATTTATATTAATATTTATTATTTAGGTAGTGAAATAAATGTATAGGAACGTAATTTTGCTTGATAAGTAATGAATTTACGAATGGCCTTTTGATGCTTCATTGAAAATGCAGTGCTACAACTACCTTAATTCTGTGTACTTCCCAAAGCTTATCCACTTTCTCAACTAACCTGCTAAAGTCCGTGTACAAATTACTCTTTCCCGGTGTTGATCTAGTGAATGGCTGCGGAGGATTTGGATTAGTATATTTTGCAGGCTGAGGTGTGTAATTTTTAAAACCTGGTAAGTAGCCTCTAGGTGTGTATCGATGAGGACTCCACTGGAAATTAATTTCATAGACAACGATAACTCCTACAAATGTGACCCAGTCTTAAGCGTTGCCATGTTATATAAGTAGGACAAAAGAAGTAACTCATATAATAACGATTAAATTGTTACGATATTTGTCCAAATATCATGGGACGTCATAAACGGCAACAAATTTATCAGAGTACAGAATACGAAACATTAATTACTTTTTTGGCTTGTGGTTTTCGTCGTGTTTTTCGCCGCTGGACTTGGTGAGAAATTAATTTCGTAAGGTGAGCAGTTGTCCTGGAAGGTACTGCGTCAACATACAACTCTCCATTCCTACTGGTCACCGTAATATCAGATATATTACGTATGAAGGCTTCGATCGACGAGAACCCAAAGTTTCTGTAGGGTAACGATTCTCCCGTGATCATGTGATAGTCCGCTGTAAAGCAACGAAGGTAGTTTTTGCATAGCTCTCAAAAATGACAGAAACTAGCAAACTCAATTGAAAGAATCGTCAAAAGAAAAAGAAAAAAAAAGATCAATCATTAGTATTATATTTCAAATGTAGAAGTGACAGTTATATTTTGTTTATCATTAAAATAGTTTATAATAATTTCGTGTGCATACCCTTTAAATTGTCCAACTTTACACCACCTTTGCATGATATCAGGCATGACCGCAAAATTTTCACAATTTCGTTCTGATCCATTTTACCACTTTCTTTCGCAATATCTCCTAGTCTATCTTACAGAAAGAAAAAAATGCATTCAATCATGTATGATTACAATGTGCAACCTCTGGTTTCTACAAATTAATCTTGTCAATATTCAGATATGCAGGATTCTCGAATATTCAAGAACTAGCCGGTATATTAATACGACAATTTACATCTGATACGAACTTGGATTCCAGTCTTATCTTGGGTGAAGTTAATTGCTTGAATACTATAAATATTGATACTATCCGATCCTCCATTACCCACAATATTACGCTATATTGCTTGGTTTCTTTCGTTTGTGTATGATGCAATCAAAGTCACTCTGTACAAATGTATTCTGTTATGCATAATAAAACATGCACTCTACTTAAGTCTGACGGAAACGAGGAAATAGAAAAGCGAGGGAAAGCATTTCGACGCAATTCACACGTTCGGTCCGCTTTGCGGCTCGGATATTCCGCCATCAGAACATTAACTTTTATTTGTTTATGCGCATAATTTCACGGTTATTTTGCGGATATAACACGTCGGATATCAGGTCAACGCTTGATACTGGTTGATAAGTGGACTTCTGTCCATTCTAACAAAGAGGCTCCGAGTCCGACGGTTCGGCAAGTAGTTTGAAGTAACGTTACATCGAACTTCCTACACGACACAGACACACATACACGCGCGCACACATATAGTTGCCGCGAGGACTCCGGTATGTACGTGTGACTAATCAAGTGAGCGAGCGACAATGCGAACAATGCAAAAAATTCCTCTCGTCCTTGAGATTCGAGTGACTTTTTCGCACCGTTTGGGCCGACAAGCCGAGGGAAGTAAACAATGTCGGCCCTTGCAACGGGAAGCTGTTCACGTCTTGATTACCATATGCCAAGGTCTAAAGCGGTCGCTCGCCCGATAACGAGAAACAGATCGGCCCGATAATCAGGCGAATCGTGAGAAATGTGGTGATTCACGACGCGGTTGTCCGTTATTATCTCGATCGTCGTCTTTCATCGTCCTGCTCGCTCCTAGCCGGCTGAATTTTCCGACAATCGAGCCGCCGAACGCGCCGAGTCAATCGAGGCCATCGCAAATAGGGGACACATACGTGAGGGAACGTACCTGCCGCCGCCTCTTCCTCCTCCCGCGCGGCCGAGATCCCGCTCGTTCGTATGTTGGGCGACAAGTCGAGCGTGATCACAATCTTTCTTCTCCCTCTCTCTCTCTCTCTCTCTTTCAAACTCTGTCTATCTCTCCCCGTCACACTCTCAAACTCTGTCTATCTCTCCCCGTCACACTCTCAAACTCTGTCTATCTCTCCCCGTCACACTCTCAAACTTCTCTTTTGCCCACGGCTGTGGAACGCTCGTCTGTCGCACTCTGTATCCTCTTTATATTCTCTCTGTCTCGGCTTTTTGATAATTAACGCTGCCACCTCGCGAAGACAAAATCGCACAACTGCTCCCGGCGATCGTTGCCGACGTTCTGTGAGGAGATGTTTTTTTTTCATTACCGAGGAGCAGCCCGAGAGAGAGAGAGGAATGTGCTGTCTCACTCTATCTCACCGCGCGCGCCACGACGGCCTATCGGCATGCCGAAGTGGGTCGCACGGCGCTACCGGCCGACCAATCGCGCTCATCGCGGAAGCGAGAGATCTCAATTAAAGATGAGAAAGAACAAGAGGGCCTTTCCCGCCGCGCGAAATCAAGCCGCAGCTTGTTCGCGATACGCGACGCGCGTTTTTTGAATCGCGGATACGACGGATTACCTAGCTTTCTCTTTGATCTCGTCGTTCATTCTTAATTCTATCCTTTTCTTCCTGACATTTCGGATTGTCGTGATTGTGTGAACATTAAGAAATGCAAGTATCGAACGTGTCCCCCTCCCCTCCCGAGGTTTAGTTCCTTATGACAGATTCTTTTGTTGCCTATAACTCGAAATTTATCAGTGCTCTTCGACATTTCTATATTTATTTTAATTTTATTCTATTTTATGTATTTTATTCGATGTATTTATGTAATTGTTCTTATTTATTTACATTTAAGTTTCCTTATTTTCCGTCTTTATTTTACTTATTCCTACTACGTAGTTATTTTTTTCCGGGAAGAAATTTTCCATGTATAATCACATATAATTATACAAGGTGTTTCAAAAGTGGAGGTCAATCGCTCGAGAAGTGGAGATGGTGGACCCAAAAACAGGAAAAAAGAACATCAATATTGGTCCGGAAATGTCCTGTTTTCTTGTTATCATTTTCATAATGAAATTTCAAATTGCTTTGTTTTTGAATTTTTTTATCAAAATTGAAAGAAGATATTTTCTCTATGTTGGCGACACACATCAGTATATAGAATCTTGAACTTCGAACCTTGAACCTGTCGTTAGATATAACAGCTATCATATATTTGTAGATTAAGCCACTCTGAACAAAAAAGTCCTTTGTCTTTACATTACATTTTGGAAATAACATGCAGATGTCCTAGTTGTTAATTAAAAATATTCCTATATATGACCATTTTCAATAATTAATAATTCAAAATTTTGCGTGATTGTTTACGAAATGGTAGAGAACTTTTCTGTGCAGTTTAACTCATTCTACCTTCACATGAGCAGTTGTCCGCAACATACCAAACATACTGTATAATAATATATGAAACATTTTCTTCTTCTCTTTCTGAGTATTAAATTATTATTCATTTTATTTTCGTGATGAAAAAATCGAATTCAGATTGTTCAAAGAATCTTCTGTTGAAATGTTTTTCAACGATAAAGAGATAACTGATAAAATATTCGACGCTAATTAGCAGAGTGTTATACTGGACCGAAGTGTTTGGGGTCTGGTAAAGCCCAAAGATTTGTCACGTCCCGATATATAAACTTTCTCCCAGGGCTTGTTATTCTTAAACAAGATCAACAACATAGCAGACGTGAGGTGAGCCAAATCAAGTATTATATCATATCTACTTTCCTGGTAAGGTGCGACAGATCGCGATAAGAGCGCGGAAGCGAGAGATACTTCACGAGTTCTTCGAAATTCGCTTTTATCTTTTTTTCTTGATCGGAAACATATTCGAATTACAAACGCGTTCTCACAGAGCGGTGAGGGTGGGATTAATAACAAAGATGCAACGTCAGGAGAAATGTACAGTGTGTGTATATATATATATATATATATGTGTGTAGATTGAAAGAAAAAATTTATTTATTATTTAAAAACTTTAGAAGAAAAACCCTTTCACGATCAGCTTCCAAATCAATAGTCGCATTTCGCACTTTAGTTAAATTCCAGCTAATTATCAGTATACGTGACGATCGGGTCTCGAGTCATCATCGCAGTTTGAAAAATCTTAAAAGTAAATTTACATTGAATCGATTAAATTGCGCAATGATAGAGAGATAGCAAGAGAAGGAGAAAAAGAGAAGAAAGGGGGATATATAAAGAGAAAAGAAAGAAAGAAAAAAAAAAAAAGAGGAAATAATAAACGAAGAGAACATTCTTTTTCTTGTTTGTTAATCCGCAAGTAATAATTGCCGATTATAAAGTCAATTGAAAGGGTTCGGGTTTCCGCGACTTCTTCCTTCGGAGCAGGTCTTATTCCTTCTTCGGTTGATTCGCCTGCTTGGCCTGATGGGCCTGCAGCACGGCCACGGCCTCCTCGACCTTGGCTTTCAGCGATTCGCTGTGCTCCAGCATGTGCAGAAGCTCGGAGTTGTCGATCTCCAAGAGCATGCCGGTGATTTTGCCGGTGAGGGCCGGGTACATACATTGGATGAGCGGGAACAGACGCTCGCCCAGCATCTGCTTCTGCTCCTGTGGCGGCGCGGCTGCCAACATCGATGCGGTGAGCGGCTCTTGGCCTTGAATGTGTACTGCCTGTTGTACGGGGGCCTGGGCGGGCATCGGCATCGTCTGCGGCGGGTTGCGCATGTTCGCAGTGTACTTGTAATTTGATGGACGGCTCTGCGGCGAAACTCCGACCGCCGGTCCGGCCATAGACCGGCTCTGCATGTTTGCGCCACCTACCGCTTGTTGACCTGTTTCGGGCAAGTAAACAAAATCATTAATATCTTCGTCCCTTGAGGTCACCTTTGCTTCTCGTGTATGGGTCGTTCACGAGAGCACACGATCGCGACAAGCTTGATCTTTCTTTCGAACGTTCTTTACATATTCACGAAACAAATTTGCCAACGTACACATGTGTTATTTCTCTAACAAGGAGAGGGGAGAGAGAAAAAAAAAGTTAATGCCGATCGATCTTTGCTCGGGGAATAAATAATAAACAAATTGTATTTCGTAAAAATTCCAAAGTGACTCCTTCACCAAACTTCAATTAATATAATTAATATAATCGACGATTAACTCGACGGAATTGATTAATCATATCGCACCAATTCGTTGAATTCGATCAGTGCGATAGGTCAATTCCGTCGAGTTATCCTAATTATCGATTACTCAAAGTTGAATGAAAGCCACCGAGAATCTTTCGCTGTCTCTCACCTGTGATAGGTCTGGCGGACAGGGTGTTGCGCATGGCGCCGGCTTGAGCGGCAGGAGCGCGCGGCGCCGCTCTGAACGGAGCTTGCATCGTGAATCCGGAGCTGCCGGTCTGCGCGTTCGGTCGCACCTGGTTCGGTTGTGCCGGCCAGCGTGGCGTAGCGCGGATCTGCGCCATCTGTGCGGGCCCGTAGAATCGCTGTGGCTGCGGCAACGTGGGCACAAAGTAACTGCCAGCGTTACCGGGCTGGAATATCTGTCCCATTTGCTGCATTCGGACGTTCGCCATACGTTGCATGTACTGAGAGGCGAGGTGCGCTTTGCGATCCTCCTTGCGTTGCGCCAAAGCGACGTATAATGGTTTGGATCCGACAATGCGACCGTTCATCTCCGTGACCGCCTTGGTGGCTTCTTCCGGCTGCGAGAAGCACACGAACCCGAAGCCCTTGCTACGTCCCTCCTCCATCATGACCTTCGCGGACGTAATCGTGCCGAAAGGTGTGAACTCCTTGCGCAAGCGCTCGTCGTCGATCGTGTCGTCCAGATTCTTCACGTATAAATTCACGCCCTGATACCGATTCAGCCGCTCAATCTTTAGCTGCTCGAATTTGCGCTTCAACTCCTGCTGCCGTTCAGCCTTCTTCTGGGCGCGTCCTACGTACATGCACTTGCCCTCAGCGATCTCCTTGCCGTTCAGCTCAAGTACCGCTTGCTCGGCGGCATCTGGATCCTCAAACGCAACGAAACCGAAGCCACGCGACTTGCCGTCGTCCTTGTTCATCACCTTGTGGCTTGTTATGGTCCCGTACTTCTCGAACATTTCCTTCAACTTGTCGTCAGTCATGTCCTCGCCGAAGTTCTTTACGTAAACATTGGTGAAGAGTTTCGCCTTCTCGCCCAACTCCTTCTCGCGCTCTTTGCGCGGGATGAATTTGCCAACGTACACCTGTTGCGCGTATCGGGAAACGAAAGAGAAAAGAATGTTAAATATAGTTTTAAAAAACCGCCATTTTCAATTTTTCCTTGGAAACAAACCAAAATAACCCGCGAAGGAATTGAGGGGAAAAAAAATTTTTTTTAGAGTTCTTAAGATTATAACGTTAAATATCAATCCTTCTTTGTTTGTGAGATAAAATGCAGTGCTATCATCCAGTCAGCAGAACAAAAAAGTGAAACAAATGACTACTTGATAAAAAAGAACTAAAAGTGATATATATATATATATATCACTAAAAGTGATATATATATATCACTTTTAGTATATATAGATAGATTAGTGTATATAGTATATATATATATATATATATCTCTCTCTCTCTCTCTCTCTCTCTCTCTCTCTATGATATCAAAATAATGACAAAAAGTGACATTGTTTACCAAATTTCAAATAACTAAGGTCATTTAAGCAAAAAGATAACACACTTATCTTTGCAGATTTATCTTTGGATAACTTAACATATAACGAGTTCTCTTCATAATACAGTTTGAAAGTTCATAACGAAAAAAGATCAAAGGCATGAACGATAAAAGTACGCTTTTGGAGCGGTTTTCGGAGGTATCAAGACGGTAAAAATACATACAGAACACCCATATCTTATAAATTTAACAGCAACAAGGAAAAAAGTGATTATATTGGCCTATTTTGGACGATAGTGAATTTTTTAATAACTTGTCGAAAGAAAGTGACAAAAAGTGGACCTAAATAATTATAGAACAGCGCTAAAAACTAAGGGAAAAAACGAGAAAAAAACATTCGTACCTTCTTGCCGTTCAGCAACATGCCGTTGACCTTATCAATGGATTTGTTAGCAGCTTCCTCCGTTTCAAAATGAACGAAGCCATAGCCCTTGGACGCGCCCGACTCGTCTTGAGCAACTTTGCAACTCAATATGTTGCCAAATGCGGAGAACGTATCATACATCGCTTTATTGTCGATATTTTTATCTAGATTTTTGATAAAGACGTTTCCGACGCCTGATTTCCGAAGGGACGGGTCGCGTTGAGACCACATGATTCGAATAGGCCGTCCCTTTATCATGTCAAAGTTCATTGTATCAAGGGCGCGTTCGGCTGAAATACAAACATTCATATAAGTACATTCGCATGACATTTTGAGGAACAGGAATCTTTTCAAATATGGCGCGCAATTTCAACGCCACGTGGTCGGGAAACATTCCCAGGGTTTGCTTGTCGAGTAAGCTTGCGCGCATATACAGGTATCGTTGAAATCGTGAGAACGAATTTGAATGCAAAGAAAATAAAAATAAATAGAAAGCTAAGTATGAAAAGTGAAAAAACAAGATGTTTAGTTTTGAAGGCTCGGAAAAAAATCTGGGTTTCTTACATACAGGGTATCTGACGTAAACCGTACCATCTGCCATATACTTGTATTTTAAGTTAATATGAACAAAAAATCTACAATTTGCAAACAATTACGCAAAATTTCGTCATTATTTATTAAAAATGGTCATAGAGGCCTTTTGAATTAATAATTCAAAAATTTGTTGGTGTCAGTGTATTGAACCTTGAATTTATTAAGTGCAACATCACATACTTGTAGATTAGGCCACTCTAAACAAAAGAGTCTTTTATCACTTTGCAAATAACACGCGAAGTTTTGCGTTATTAATTAAAGAAGCCTCTATGCTATCGTTGCCCACGGTCATTTTCAATAACTAATAACTCGAAATTTTACGTAGTTATTTGCAAAATAATGGAGGACTTTTTTTGTTCACATTGACCTAAATTATAAATATGTGACAGATGGTATACAGCTTGCGCGAAAAACCCCGTATAACTTCTTTTACGGAAAAAATGTGGAAGATTCTAATTGAACATGTGTAAATTTTCTAAACGAATTTTCCTACCCTTGGAACGGCAACCGAAGTTCGCGAAAAAAAAAGGGGGAAAAACCGGTTTTTGCGGAGCCTAAAACTACACAAAGACATGAAAACGATAAAGGAGAGAGATTTGAAGGGACGAAAAGAAGGAAAGGGAGATTGACAGAACAAAGAGAGAAGAAAGATTCGTAGAAAGTGAAAGATTTACTCCTTTTTTTTTCACGACGCGAGCGCCGCATCATAACGTTGCGAAAGCGCTACGCATCGTTCGCGACTCGAAACGTGCAAGCCATGTTGCCCGTGGGGAATGGATTCGCGTCGCATTTTTCAGCACTTTCAATTTCTCTCGGGTCCTACGGACGCTCTCTCGTTCTCGCGTACACGGGATGCAGGGAAAGTGCAGAGAGCGCGAGTGAGATGGATGAAATCGTCGTGTCATGGAAGCGATCGGAGCTGTGCGGCAATGACGGCATCTGTTCGCCGATAATTTCGAGATGAAACGGAACAAAAAAAGATCTTTGTCCTTCGGCTCTCCCCCCTCAATCATTTCGATTCTACTCTCTCCGTCCATCTCTCTCACTCGGACCTATTTAACCGTTAACCACCATTTTGTAACGACGACACGAATCCAACATGGATGCCACAATGGAGGACACGCAGAGCAACGCGGCGCAGCACGTGTGAGAGGCATGTTACAGCGGGCGGCCATTCGTGGACGCGCGCACGTATACGTCGATACGAGAGACATGATAATGATGATAATGGCGAAAGTAAAGATAAGGCAGTGATGACTCACCGTCAGCCGGTTGCTGGAAGTTGACGTATGCGTAGCCGAGCGAACGACGGGTGATCATGTCGCGGCATACGCGTATCGACAGCACGGGTCCAGCCGACGAGAACTTCTCGAACAGCATCGCCTCGGTGATGTCGGTGTGAAGATCGCCCACGTAAAGCGAAGCCATGGGATAATTGGGCGCTCCCGGATTCATGGTCGCGGCGGAGGGTCGTGCTGCTTCGACGTGTGCTCACTTTTCGGGAAGAAAATTCGATCGCTCAGCCGCGCGTTGGTTACCCTTTGCCTCTCGCGCGAGGGTTTTCTTCGCTTCGCCCCTCCTAGCTTCGTCTCTTCTTTCTCACAATATGGCTCGCCTTCTTCCAGCCACGTCCTCGAATCGTCTTTTCAACCTCTCTCTCTCTCACCTGAGAACCTTTCTTCTACTTCCTCGGTTGCTGCTGCTGCTTCTTCTTCTTCTTCTTTCCTCGTTGCCTCGTTGATAAGGATGCCTCGGCACGAGCACACGGACGATCCTTACTAATTTTTTTCCCCCAACACACTCTCTCTGTTACCTGAGGTTTTTCGCCTACGGTTTTGCGATTTTTTTGTATGCGTTTTTTCAGAGGTTTTATGATTTTTTTGGATTTTTATAGGAGAGTTATTTCACGGATGGAGATGGGTTGTGTGGCCTATTTTCTGTGGAAAGAGGATACACAACCACACGTGAAGAAAACTCTACTCTTTAGTGAGGCAGAGGCCGTCGACGACTTACTACGCCTGCTTATATATCGCAGCCATGGGACGACTGTCCTCACAATTCTACGCTGCAGTGAAGTAGTCCCGCCTTTTGCCCGCAGCGCCATCTCGCGGCCTTGATCTAGGGATCCCAGTTAGGTTGGGATTTCATGTTGTACGACGAGTCGTTGTCAAATTGGCTGTCGGATAGAGATTTTCTAGGGTGTCTAGAGACAATGACAGAAATCCTAGAGATTTTCTATCCAACAGCCAATCGGCGCATCCGACGAACACGTATGACGCATTATTAATCCAGTCTTAACTGAAAAAAAAATCGAATATCGATTCATCGGTCGATACATCTCCGATTTCTATTAAGACAAAGCGACCAATGGTGTTGAAGTATACATCCTAGGGATCCCTAGGTAGCCAATAAATGAAGGAAGAAAAGTTTCGGTCAAATCTGAGGTTAATGGTGGTGTGAGACGAAGGTAGAGACGTTTTCCTCTGCGAATCTCGTCGAAAACATCGTATCCCAAAATGAGCAGACGAATGAATCAGTTGATAAGTAAATAATTTACACTTGAAGCTCATCTTTAATGATATTTGATATGCTTTTGTTTCTCTTTGCGAGCGGTATCGAACAAGACATATTCTTATATAACACACTCGTATCTTTCAGCTGTCGGTTTTAAGAAATGGTGCTATAACGCGAGCGGATTCAATAAATATGGTAATGCAAATATGTTATTTTATGTCTTAGAACCGTTGGAAAATCAATATTAGACGATTGACAAATATCTCAAACCTAACCTTACTTCGCCGATGACATCTCATATTGTTTGATTCTTTCATAGCGAAATTATCCTGTCAGTGAATTGTGTATCATGCATCTGAAATGATACTACTGTGTTCCAACTGTCATGTTTCTTGTCATGTAAAATATATCCCTTAAACCTGGATAACAAGAGAAATTTTTTATACTTAATAGTATTTTGAAGAATCACAAAATCCATATTTTTTTAAAGAAACTGATGGCACCTACAGTAACAAATATTGCATGCAGATTATTATATTGTAATCCTAGGAAACTGTATTGATATACTTCCTTTCTAGGTTTGATGAGGGATGATGTTCTTTATGAGAATGAAGATGTACTTGAAGCACTAAGACGTCTCCCCAAACATCTCTTGGACGAACGTAATTTCCGTATTGTCAGGGCCATGCAAATTGACTCTCAAAAACGGATTCTACCCGAGGAACAATGGACTCGATATGAGGATGTCAGTAAATTTAAATATTGATAACATATATGATTTGAACATTGTCAATTTAAATGCTGTTTTAAATTTCTTGGTTTGTTCTTTTTGCTGAACTAGCTGCACTAGTTCGAGAAATTTACACTGAAGTCTGAGAATCTTGTACTTAGGATTCATAAACTTTAATGTATATGTTTATTTCTTGAATGTTTATTTCTTGTTATGTATATTTTTTTAACAAGCTTTTTTATCTTTTTTATCTTGGTACTACATAACCTACTTGGCTCTTCATGGCCTAATATTGATATTGAAGTTCAAGAGCTTAGTACTGATTTATTCAGTAAATCTGATTGTTGTCCGATTGATATCCGATTGATATGTAAACTAAGCATGTTCATTGTTCAGTTCACTGAGAGAAAATATTTTTTATAGGATGTGATGTACCTCCAGCCGTACATTAAAGAGGTCCAAAAAGAGCGCGAAGAGAGGGAAAAGTGGGAAGCATCGTAGAATATAGCTTAGCTCGACGATCAACATAGGATATTATAACAAATTTGCTCGTTTCCTGATGCACAGTTAATTTCGGCGTGATGTAGAGAGCTGATCTGTGTGTACATATTTATATATATATATATATATATATATATATATATATATATAACAAATGGGCTAGATGGTAAATAAATTACATTCACTTCCTTCGAGAGAACAATGCTTCCAAACGACGCCGTCTATTCGAGCGACGTCAGTCTCGACGTTGTTTCAAGCGACGCCCTACATTTTCCATCCTCGCATCCTCTTCGTGCATCACGACTACTTCCCAATAACGCTAACGCAAACAAATCAATAATTACGAAAAGATATGTGGCAGGCTTTTAAGCGTAGCGTGATATATCGCACTGCGTTTTCCTCCGGCTGCAGTATGCATCGCACATATCGCTGATTATTTTCGTGCCTGTTCACCTGACTTTCATTTAGTACCCTTTATGCAAGAAGTCGTCGTGTATTACGATAATTAGACGGTAATTATAATGGCAATGTCGTGCGATCCTGAGTCATAACTGAGAATAGAAAATGTAAAGCGAAGCGATGAACCACGGCGAAGCTCGCGTATTTCAGCGAGTTAATTACGTTCAAGGTGTACGATGTTTGCGTTTGTTCATGAATTAAAAATCTCTGTTCTCGTAAGAGACGATGTTTTAGCCAATTCCTTGTGTTCGTAAAAACGCGTGGAAACGGGTTCGCTGAACGGACGCTCCGGGGGGAAATTTATGACGAGAATTCGGCTGCAGGATGACGCAATTTTTATTCGTGGATTAATTTCAGTCCGGAGGATACTGAGGTCGGTAAAATAATATACGTAAAGATATTTCCATGCGCGATTTAGTCATCATACGCATTAAAATATAATTCTAACGATGTTATAAGTCGTTAAATATGATGTTAAAAAGTCATTAAAAATTCATTTGTAGCAGTTATCAGATATCTTCAGGTTGCGGTTGCTATTAACCATTTTCTGGAATGCATTCCCGGGTCTATTGCGTAACACCAATTCCAGGGCCGACCGAATATTTCCGAATGGAAAAATGTCCGACCCTCTGTCAGGTTATCAGCATTAATCACCTCCGTCATTGGGCTGGAGCTTATCCAGCCGTTTTCGATTGATAAATCGATATCTTAACGGCAAGGTGCGATTATCATCCCGTTCCTTGCTTGTCTCCCAGTACCTGCGGCCGTTGACGCATCCCTAACCCCATTGTGCATTCTGGGATGCCTGGCGCGGCGGAAGAGGGGGAGCTCCGAATTCGGGGGAGATTCGACCAGTTCGCGCTATCGAGGATCGTGGATTGATCGTCATTGAGCATCCCCTGATCGCCTTATATGTGTGGCAATCGTTTCGCGAGAAGCAGATGACGGATCAATATTTCACCCCCCACGCGGGTCTGAACGGCATCGCCGCTGTCGCTGCCGCCGCTGCCGAGCGACCGCCGAAGTTCCTCCACGGCGAGTGATTCCGAGTCGTCTCGCGAGCGAGCGGCGAGAGTGTAACACCGCTCCTCTGTGCTGGTGGTGGTTGTGGCTGCTGGACGCTGCCGAGGTCCTCCTCCTACAAGTGTCTTACCGAGCTCGTTCCTACCCTCCGATGAGCCGGCCGCGTTACCAGCGACGTGCGAGTAACGTGCCGAAGAACGGGGCGCACGTGGGCCAACACGAAAAATGATTCGGAGCGTGGTAATTGAGAGTCTCTTTGGCGTCCCGACGTGGAAACTCAGCGACTCCGGCGAGACGGCTCGCCTAACGAGAGCGAATTCAATCCGGGCCGTATTGCCGCCGCCTTGGCGACGCAACTCGGTCGGGTGCTCCGCGCGGAACGTGCGCGATTCGAAGGTGAAACTAATTGGCGACCTGTGACACATCTTTCTCATTTATGTATTCGCTCGAGAATCGGCCCTCCCGGCCTCACTCGCCGGGGAATTCGTTACCGACGACGTGCTCGTTACACTTTGTGTGGGAGGGGATCCTTTTTCGAAGAAAGCACGACCGAGGTGACGTTTCCGCGAGTCTCGTCGAAGCCGAGGCGGTACTGTCGAGATCCACCCGTCGCTATAGATCGGGGATCGAATTTTGCCGGGGATGACGACGGGTCAGAGCGCGTGGACATTTGTACGGGATGTCATCGCGGTGAACGCGATCCTCGACCAACCGTCGTCGAGTCTTCCGCATTGGCAGCGTGTGTGACTCACGCTTCTCACGGCGTCGAAATTCCGGTAATTCCGAGGGGTGAAGAAGGGTATCGCGTGCTATCGAGGAATGACGTAAGAATAGTCTCTCGTTAGATTTCCGTGGAGGGGGGAAATATCAGTCAGGGTTTAACGATCGGATAATTTTTGCGAGTGCATGCAATGTCGTATATTCTTAACCGGTCTCGATCGTATCTTCGCTCCTTGGCAGGGAAAACGTCACGATTCACGAGGATCAATTTTGTGAGATCCGAAATGGATCAGAATTTCCAGTCGTGTAACTGTCTCCCAAGAGCGGAAACACGAAAGGTCAATAGTTTCGCATGAACCCGACGGCTTTGGCGATCATGTAGCTTTTCGAACGATGAAAATATGAAATTCTGCACTTTTCACGTGACTTCCCTCCTAGGGAGTTGTACCATCGCCGCTTTGTAACTTTAAACCTTCCCATTGTCGAATTTTACTCGGCTTTCCGTTCAATATTTGACCAATCAAAAGTGACTTTTATTTTACATACGTCGATCCGTTTGTGTTTTAATAAATAAGTTCAGTCGGCCTCATATACGCCGTACTAATTCCTAGATGAAAAATTTCACGATTTTCGGCATTTCATATCAGATATACACGTAAGATCAAAATTATTATAATTAATTGTTGTAACTATATCATTATAATTACTTATGCGATTTTCAATCTTATGGATTAATAATATAATAATAAGGCTGAAAATCGTATAATTTTCCGTCTAGGAAATGGCAAACCGGGACTAGTTGGTTAATTACTTATTTTTGTCGTTTTCTAACAAATAACAGAATCAAACAAGCAGGGATTTCACAGTCACCTTTGACATGTTTGAAATCTCTATTTGCTCAATTCTGTAATCTGTTAGAAAAAAGCAGGAATAATCGATTAACCAACTTACCCCTTTAGCCAATTAACCCCGGTCTCCCCTACAGCATACATGACGCCGACCGTTTATTGGGCGATGCACGCCCGACTTCAAATTTTCTTGCAAGCACTTCCACGTTGAAAGGTGAACTTCCATTGAACGGCTCGTGTTCGGTTTCAGATGCGGGGAATACAGCGACCGGCGTGTTTCCACACGAGGAAAACGCTGCTAGAGGAGCTCGACTACTCGAAGATCGTGCATCGTAATTTCCATCCGAGGAACAGCACGACGAGCGTAACGAGGATCACCCAGTGACTTCTTCGGTTTATTTTTTTTTTTATTTTCGGGGGGAGGGAGTACATATTGTATAACGATAGTTTCTTCGCGTCGACACGAGTGCGACGAGATCACGATGTTAGATGAATCAGGTGCTGCGCCAAAACACTACCTCTGCTACATGTACAAAACTACAGAATTGACCGTATTAGGGCTACAATGAAGATATAGAAGCATATTATATTATGAAAGAATATATATATATATATATACATTCAATTCTCACACAAGTGTATATAGAAAGGATATATTCTGATGAATAAGCGTTTACACTATGTATTGATATAATACGTTCTATATCAGAAGGCTCTTCCTTGATACAAATTCCTCTTGATATCGATATCGTATTGGTTTACGGAGGAAGAGAAGATACGATATCGTATTGGTTTACGGAGGAAGAGAAGACGGTGGTGGTGGTAGAGGATCATCAGTTAATCATGCCTACCAGTTTTCTGGCGGATGACTAGAGGGTACGACTAGAGGGAGAAACGTGATAGACACGTTTAGGGGGTTCATGCGAAATACACACATACACACACACATAGGACACAAACAAACACGCCATACGCACCCCGAAAGCTCAAGCAGAATAGTTTTAAGTTAGGTGAAGATGAGTATACCGTACGATGAGAGCTTAGTATGGATAGTAGTGGTCGGCTTCATAGTCGCATTCGTTCTGGCTTTCGGCATCGGAGCTAACGATGTCGCGAACAGCTTCGGAACGAGCGTCGGCGCCGGGGTGCTCACGATATTCCAAGCCTGCATCTTGGCGACCTTCTTTGAGATCGCCGGCGCCGTTTTAATCGGATATAAGGTAAATATATCGAGATAGATGGATCGTAGAACTTGATTTCATCAAAACTTAGGAAATTTCACAAGCTCTTCAGTGACTGTATCGTGAATAATGAAAATGTTATAAAAAGCCACGGGTATTAAAACTCTGCACGAGATGAGGCAGTAACTGTTACTACGTAGAATATTTTCGAAAAATACAAATATTTTATCAATGACCAGAAGAAGATGAAAAAAGTTTACATTTACACCCAGATCGCCAAATCTGTAGAAAAAGTAAATTTTGCGCGGTGTCTGCTAGAGATTCTGTGAACAGTTTGTTGTTTTTGAAATTTGTCTCCCACTCTTGTATTTTGAAGATGTTCAGGACAATGATGGTCATTGCCTTACACTTTTTTTTTTCGAGTCTTTCTTTGTCTCGGGAACGTCGCATTCGACACCGACGGGGAAATTTGCATTATTTACGGGACTATGAGATAGAGACGAATTCGCCGGGAGATCGACGATTTACTCAACGATTCGCTTGTTATTACAGGTCTCCGACACTATGCGCAAGGGTATACTGGACGTCTCGTTATACGAGGGTCACGAGAAGGAGTTGATGATGGGAGCGTTGTCCAGTCTAATCGGGTCTGCTATCTGGCTACTGCTGGCAACTGCGTTACGACTTCCAATTTCCGGTACGCATTCCATTGTTGGTGCTACAGTTGGATTTTCGCTCGTGTGCCGAGGTACCGACGGGGTTAGTATTCTGGCGTGACCCGTAGCGCGATTACAAGGATGCTCGGTATAACGTGGTGTTCGTCACACGTTATGTTCGTGTCAATGTTGAGCAGGTAAAGTGGATAGCTCTCGCCCACATAGCGGCGTCATGGTTCGCCAGTCCCGTACTCAGCGGGATCGTGTCCTTCCTCATTTTTTGGCTGCTGAAGAAATCCGTGCTTCAATCCAGCAAGCCGTTCGAACAGGCTCTCAATATTCTCCCCGTAGCGTACGGTGTCACCATAGCTGTCAATGTTATGTCAATTGTGCTTGATGGACCTAAACGTAAGTGACAATAGTACAGATACGTACATCATAGGCCGGGATGGAAAATAATGCTCCAGCTGTAACGCCATTATCGTTACTTTTCTCGTAACGATTTAACAACGACGTTATTGTATACTTTTTTTTTATTTTACAATTATAATCGTTATTTAAAAGAGATCATTACTTAACAAATTTTTGTTACTTTTTGCGTAATGTTAATAATAACGTGTTTTCTCTTATCAAACGAGTAAAGGTAACGATAACAAATAGTGACGGTGATATTGTCTTAACTCCCGTATCTGATATTTCTATTATTACTTCTTTTTACAATATTAATGGATGCCCAGTATTATCAGACGCCTTGATGGGCTGCGTGATAATGCTAAAAAGTATATTTGGTCAAATTCGTTATCATCACCTTTACACACAAATTTGATAAGGAAAAAAAAACATTGTTATCATTATTCAAGAAGTGACGATTTCCGTTATATTTTTCAACAAGCATCCACGAGATTTTCTTTCAAATAACGATTGTATTCGTTACCGTTAAATAAGAAGAGTGATAACAATAACGAGTTATTTTTAAAAAGTATCATCAACCTTGTTCATAAGATATATTTCATTCAAGTTTGTCACATTATATCCTCCTCGCTCTTGCATCTAAAATATCTCTATTTTTACTTTTTTTCACAGTATTAATGCTAGATCAGTTGCCGTGGTGGGGCAGCGTGATAATTGCGCTACTTCTGGGCTCAATCGCCGCGGTGATCGTGTACATGTTCGTGGTACCGTGGCAGAAGACGAGGATATTGCTTACGGCGAACGCTAACCAGGAGAAAACGGCCACGCAGTTTGGCGCTTGCGACAAGAAGGAGACGACGGTATTGTCAGTGATCTCGGAGTCTCCGTGCGGCGACAGCGGCGGCGGGGGCGGCGGGGGCGGCGGTGGCGGTGGTGGCGGTGATAGCAGCAACAGCAACGGTAACGCGAAAGATACGACGCCAAAGTTGCGCGGCAACAGCAGCGAGAGCCCGTTGCTGATGATCAGCCAGGTGGAGGCGGAGAACGCGCAGGCGGACGGTATCGCGACTGACGAGGAGCAGCCGGAGGTGTCCAAGCTGTTCACCTTCCTGCAGGTGCTCACTGCGGCTTTCGGCAGTTTTGCCCATGGCGGTAACGACGTCAGCAACGCGATCGGCCCATTGATCGCGCTCTGGGCTGTCTACGCGGAGGGCTCGGCCAGACAGGAGGCTGAAACTCCTATACTCTTACTGCTGTACGGCGGCCTAGGTATCTCCGCGGGTCTGTGGGTGTGGGGACGCAGGGTAATACGAACCTTGGGCCAGGATCTGGCTCGCATCACTCCTACGACCGGATTTACTATAGAGGTGCCACCTTCGACTCGACTCCCACGCGAGGCTCGACCACTGCGGATATTCTGCGGAATTGACTCTCACTTTTGTCAAGGCTCTTGCGGTTGGCGCAACCATCTTGATTAATGACGCCGGAAGCGAGGACACGTATGTCCAAAATCCGTGCGGAATGCGTCGAAACAAAAGAATACGGCCAAAAAATAGTACTTGGAAACAAATTTTCCACATATTATTAGTTATAATTACATATAATTGTTATATATAAGTTTATATGAAGTGTTGATAAAGTCATATATATATGAATAATTTTTTCTCGGGATATTTATGATCGATTGGGCACATTTGTAAATATTCCGAAAACTTTCCTTTAACTTGAACAATCTATAAATAATCGTAAAATTAATGTGACGAAATTATGAGAAGAGACTAAAAAAAAGGTCGCGTGTCATGTACATTTTACTTATTGTTTCTGACGTCATCAAACAAGACTATCGCCGCAGCAAGGAGCCAGGCACTTAACGCGTATTCAAATTCGACAGATCAATCATTCACTGTTGTTTCTATACGTTGAATGCCATGAGGGTCACCCGGTGAATGGCACCATGACATTAGCGCGTTCTATTACTTAATTGCATTTAACAAAAATTGTTCTATGGCCAATAGAGAACCGATGAAGCGAAGTGAGGGATACATGAATCTCGAATTATACTTTTTTTTTTATCTTATCATTAATGGTTCGATGATAAGTTAAACTTTTGTGGTGTTAATGGGAATCGCGCGGTGCGGCAGTTAACGTGGTAATGGTGACTCGGCGGTTTTTAATAATCGCAATTACTTTTTTACCTCCCTTTGATATGCGCATTTGTTGTTTCAGATAGACGCATGGGCGTAGTTCATGGCGGGCCCATAGCGGGATTTCAGTTGGGCGGGAGTGGCAAAAATTTATCTCCACACAAATATTTTATTTATTTCACACAGATTCATTGAACGTATATCTTCACAGAAGAAAGACTTATCAGAATATTTATACTAAAGTTAATCTATCTTCTAGATACTTCTTCTCCCAGCGTCTTTCTTTTCTCAAATACCACTCACCCAAATAGCAAAGTGACGTCAAATGACGTTTTAATGACGTCTTATTGACGTTATTTAAACGTTCTTAAAACATCATTTGACGTCACTTTGCTACTTGGGCATCTGTGTCGTTTGATGATGAAATCAAGAAATTTTCATTACATTCATTTTCATAAAACATTGCTGATACTTGGTCATTGGTTTTTAATTACAGATCATATAGTTTCTTCGTGGAATGTAAATTGTAAAGTATCCGTTACATCTCCTTACATTTTTATAATTTTCATAATTTAATTGCATCTCTTTCTACCAAAATTTAAAGAGGGTGGTGCTTATCCCCTGCCTCACCTTGGCTACGTTCATGAATAAAGTGTAATATGTTTTTCTTGGATTTCGCGGAGGTCGAGACTCGTGGTGATCGTGCTTAATTGCAGATACTCGTTTACTTTTAACTGCTCGACTGATAGCCGTGCATATTCAGTTATTACGAAAGTTTTCGAGTTCGATATATCTCTATAACTCTCTCTCCGATGTCAAGGCTGGTGATAACTCGACACTTATCTCGGCAGGTGGGAGCAGCAGTGACTGTCTTGTTAGCAAGTAAGGCTGGTTTACCTGTATCAACGACGCATTGCAAAGTGGGCTCGGTGGTATGCGTGGGTTGGGCGTCCCGCGGCGGAGAAGGGGTATCGTGGAAATTATTCCGCAATATCGCGTTCGCGTGGATAATCACCGTGCCGATGGCCGGCTGCCTGTCCGCTGCTTGCATGGCCATCTTCAGGAAGGTCATGACTTTGTGATCTCGCAGTGGTCGTGGCTAACTGAGCCGACGTGTAGCAGCCAATCATCCGAGTACTACTGTTGTCAATAAGTTCTGAACAAATAAATGGTCGAACAGAACTGTCCTCTCTCTCTTTCTCTTTCTCTCACGTCTGGTGTCTTCCTTTCAAGTTTTACGTCTACATTTGACCTTTTCGTTACGACTATAGTCGTCCGCCACAAAGCAATCTCTGTGTACTATAGGCGACCGTGTACTATAGTCGCTCGTCGCGAAACAACCACTGGATACGACAAGCGGGTATAGTCGTTGAATGTTCAGCGCTCACATTTACATTTATTTCATTTACGCTTATATGATGTAATGTATAGATAAAAAAAAGGTTGTTAGTGCAACTGTGCGCAGAGCGGTTGCTCTGGGATATGCGCGCAGCCAGTACAACCGATGCAGCGCGTTTTGCAGAAACGTTCGTTTCAAGGAAAGGATTAAGCGGTGATTCTCAGGGAAGGGCATATGCGATCCGTGTAAACAAAGATCTGTTCGTTTTCGTTGCACCGCTGAACTAGTGCAATAGTGTTAAACTAATCGATGAATATTAATAAGGATTGCCAACACATCAATTTCTGCAACTTGTTGTTCAATAATAATCAAAAAATTAATTAATAGTTAATAAGTTAATAATTTTTATCCGTGGTTAGCATGGTAGAGAGCGAGTAATATTCGACTGACAGCAATTTTAAATCGCCGATTAGGTTAATCAGAGTTTGGTGGAAGTCATCTTAAATCGATAGATAGTCGTGTGTCGTCGTTATAGAGATATGTTTTAAACAAAGTGTCGATGTCGCTGAATCGAACGAGTCGGGCGATACGACGGCGAACATGTCGGCGTCGTAGCAGAAGCGACGACCTCGAGTCGTTCGTTCTTCGTCATGGCGAGTCCGCCCCTTTTGCCGGGGTATACCTTCCGCGACGTCAGCGTGAGTATAAGCGCATAATTCGCATAATTGCGCGCTTCGCAATCGTGTTGTCGAGCAAGTTGGAGCTAAACCGATTTAGCGGTTTATCATTTTCATATATTTACTTCAGCGACTCGTCGCTCTGACGGAGTCACTGGCTGAATCTCTCGTCTTTTTATAAGTTTCAGGATTATAAATTGCCGCACAAGCTCGACATTTTAAATGGCTTTTTCGTGGTGCGCGACACCAATTACGGCATCGGAAAGAGACCGACGGACGCGGCATCGGCCGCGTACGCTGAAGTACCATATCGCGTGGAGTAAGTAATTACGGACCTTTCTGTCAAAGCTTTTTCGAAAAGTGCTCTTTATCGCGCGCGGCCGCCAATCCAATTCCGGCGAGCGCGGAACTAAGCGCGGAGTAATTACTAGAATTATTCGACCTGATTAAAATAAATTGCGATTAATTCTCCGTGCGTGTTTTCCTTTTCTTTTACATATGATATTCATATAGATTCTTTTATTATATTTTGTACAGGTGATTTTTCTTATACATGACAGACGATTATTTCATAGATGATTCTTTTGTAGATCATGTATATTTTTCTAGTAAGCAAGAAACATTAAATCAATCTTTTGAAACATTAATTCGATGTGGATTTTATAAACATTTTGACATATTTTATAAGTGTCTTTAAACTGTTTCTTGATAATATAATATTCTTAAATATTAAAAGAAATATATTAATATAGAAATATTATTTTTAATGTTTGGGTAAAATATTGTTAACAACATGACATATACAACATTAAAAACTACTTATTTGAAAATGTTACAAAATATTATTAATAATGTTATGTTAGTGATTTCTTGTTTAATAGGCTGTTACATCATTTCATTATATTATCAAAGAATGGTGATTATTCTTCAACTGATTCCTGGTGTTGATTGTCTAATTGCAGGTACGATCCGTCGTTGGTTTACGGCCGGGTACCTCGTTACGCGTACCGGCAATTCGTGCCACATTACGCGCTGTTTGCCCAGAAATGCCTCTGCTTCAAGGCCTTCTTTCGCCAGAGGGTCCTCAATTCTCTGGATGAGCGGTGTCGCGTCCGGCACGTGAATATCCTCTATTTCCTGGAGGACGACACGCTCTGCGTGATGGAACCCGTAGTGGAAAACGCTGGTTTCCTGCAGGGCAAGCTGGTAAGGCGCGAGAGAATCCCGAAGAATGACAAAGGGGATCTATTCATTTGGAAGGATTTCAACGTCGGGATCGACGTGTGTGAGTCATCCATTCGGAATGTTATCTCTCGAGAACGCAACGTTGGGAAGATGTAATCTCCGGTTAACTGATTACATTCTTCTCGTCTGGTCCTCCTTCTCCGCCTGTCTACCGAAGAACGCGACACAGGATTTATCAATTCGAACTGACCAAGAGATCTGTTATTGGAAGTATGACGAGAGAAAAGTGATGTCCGATAAAGATTCGTTGAGCGCGTATCGCTAATAGGGCTAGTGATTCACTTAGAAGGCTTCGAAAATCAAACTTCAAAGCTTTGAAGGTTCGAAGTTAACTTTGAAACTTCGAGTTTTCGAAATCCGAAATTTACTTCGAAATTTTGAAAAATATATTGAAATATTATAAATATATAAAACATAATATTAAAAATATATAAAATATTCGAATGGAAAGAAAGACTCTACTGCCCAAAGATAGCCATTTTCGTCGGCCCTGTCTTCTATCTGACACTCTGACCCTTTTCCCTGTTATTACTAACAACATAAACAACATAAACAACATAAATTCAACGAAATTTCTGTATAGCCTCTATAAAATAGGCTCTACTAGTGAAATAAAGTTACGATTGAGATTTACGCACGAAAAGTTAGCAAATTGGGAAAATGAAAAGCCTAGATATGGCAGTATTGCTCAAAAGCTACTTTTAGCGTTCCCTGTATGGATTTGCCATTCGCGCGAATATATTTTTCGAAGTTTCGAATTTTTTTGAAGCTTCGAATTTTCGAAATGATCAAAAGTAACAGTCCTAATTGCTAACACATTCTCTTAGCTTTCAAGTACAGTCGAACAATCCCTTTAAGTATAGTCAAATGAATGAAGAGAACACGTTCCTCACAGGCATCTACGGCGTCGTATACCACATCGTCGACTGCGATCCGTTCACCCGGGAATTTCTGACTAGCCAAGGTGTGGACGTCGGCGAGAAGGAGACCGCACCCGCGGATCCTTACATGGAGCAGCGCGAGATGCGGGCGGCAGTTCCGGACGAGGTGATGATCGAGGACTCCAGACGACGTTTCCTGAAGTACGATAAGATGGTGTTGTCGTTCGATGCCACGTGGAACGGCGATCGTTACCGGCTGATGTACTTCTTGTCGGACGACACAATCGCCATCAGCGAGATTCACGAGCGCAACGACGGCAAGGATCCCGTGCCCTTGCTACTGAAGCGAATGCGGGTGCCCAAGGATTGGAAGAACCTGCCGCCGTCTTGGCAGCCGACGGATCGCGGGGATTCCGAAGTCGTCGAGTATTACACGCCGCGCGACTTTCGAGTAAGACTCGCGGGCCTCGCCGTTCCCACTTCATTCGCTGCGAACGAATATCACAAATGGAATAGGATAACTACCGGGACCCAGTAAAGATGTTGGCAGTATGCCAGCAGATTGGTGGCAGATTCGATGAAAATACCGCGGCAGATCCATAGTCATCTGTGTCCACATTAAGCTCGTGTTCTGCCGACAGAGTCTACTGGCATAACTTGACAGCAGACTGGCGGCAGAAACCGAACAAGATCTGCAATATGTTCTATTTAAATTTGAGTAATGAGTGCGATTGAACCGTATCTAAAAATGATCGCACATTCATATATATATATATTATACATATATATGATGAGTCTTGAATTTATACTAATTTTTTTCTATGTGCAATTTCCGTTTTCCTTTCTTACCGAAAATTTCAAAGACTTTCTTATGCATTTTGTATGTGCGAATTAACAACGAGAGTAACTATTACGTTCGTCAACGTTACCCAACCAACGCGCACAATGATTTGAGATACATAAACATGCTTGGCCAAAACTCATTTTTTCAAGTTTCACCGCGAATTGATCGAAATGTAGTTTTATGATACTCCATAGTTAAATAATGATAAATCAGTAAATGTAATGCTAAAAGTAGCTATTTAAAAGTAACTTTTAGTTATATTCATTACACTGTCAAAATTGTGCACAATATATCATATATACTTAATGCTCGAAAAATATGCCGTGAAGTAATTCCACACTTTGTTGTTTTTTTTATTTATGAAGCGAGATATAATAATATCCAGATTTGTGGTTGAAATAAGCATAACTTACAATAACTTACGAAAAGTGTTTTTGCCAATAGTTCAGGGAAGGTTTTCAAAGTTTCTGAAAAGAACTACAGTTGTATGTATAATAATTGCCAACATTTACACTACCAAAATCTGTTATAGTTATTTCACACCTGCGTCTTTTGAAAATAATTGACTTTTTTTTAAATCCGTATGACGTGTCCTATCGGACTCTACTATGTTCCATTTGGGCGCTCACGCGTTATAAATGTCATTCTATCTTTATTATTCATTACATGCCAAAGGAAGATTGAATAATGCTTACAGCGCATGAGCGCTCAAACGGAACGCAGCTTCTGTACGAAGTCTGGAAAGAATCAGAAAATAAAAATATCCGATTGAATGATATAAAATCCTTCCTAAAGTAATGTAAATTCCTCTCCTATTCAAGAATATCGCAAAAGAAAAAATAATATACACTTTAGAAGAAATTATTCATGAGAAAATGGAGTTATTTTGTATTTACCCAAAACAAGTGAGAAAAATATTGAATGACAAATAATTACTTTTCTCCTTTAAAAAGACATTTTTTGCGTATAAAAAATCACTTTTATCAAGATTCAGAGTTTTGGCGAAGAATTTTTATTTTCGAATCACTGTGTAACATGATTTCGCATCACTGCCGTCGATGGCGATAAAATAACAACATTACCAAGTCGTTCTTGAGAAAAAGTGTCATTGCTTATGTTCAGCAGAAAAAGCAGTTTAGTTAGCGCTTTGTGATTGTTGCTTCTGATTGGCACATTTTCCTAAATTTACGGGAGATCTGAAAGAATACTTCAATCATAGATAATAATCAAAAAGCGCTTGGTAAACTGCTTTTTCTGCTGAACATGTAAACATTGACTTGTGACGACGTTACTTTTCGTCGAGTAACGCGTTACTTCCCAACAGTCCGGATGCTCGAGAATAAAAACGACCGCGGATTTTCTATTCGCAGGTGGGCGAGAGGGTCTTAGTGCTCGGTCGACGCTTCCTGCTGCACGATTGCGACGCGTTCACGCGCGAGTACTACTCTAACACGCTGAGGACGCCGCAGCCGAACCCGATCCCGCCGGTTGAGAAAAAGGTGGAGAGGCCGGCGACGAGTTACGAGGTGCCGGCGCATATCGACTTCGGCAGCCCCGAGGACACGTACGCCAGCTGCCTGTCGTTCATACTCAAGCCACCGAGGAAGAACGTGATCCGCCAACTGGTGAACTTTCCGAAGAAGCTGCGTTACTCCGCCCGGATGGACGCGGCGCATCCGGAGGACGAGGGCCGCGATTTTGTGCTGGTTTACAGTCTCAGTGACGGCACCATTCAGATCATCGAGATCAGCAAGCGCAATTCCGGCCGACTCGAGGGCTGCTTCCTATCTTCGAGGGTGATACCGAAGCCGGGCACCGGCAGGGACGATCCGCAGTACTACACACCGGAAGACTTCTTCATCGGCGCGCGCATCAACGTCTTCAATCATATCTTCGTCATCACTGGCGCCGATCTGTTCGTCTACCGCTACGTCGAGGCGAATCACGACAAGTTTCGCGAGGATGTGCGCGAGAACCTGCGGAATTACTTCCTACAGCAAGGTGCGCCGCGGGACGACCGCGTGGGCGTGGCAGAAGTCGATAATAGAGCGCAAGAGGCGGAGGACGAGCGGCCAGAGGGTGTCCTCGAGGATCACGCGGTCGCAGTAACCGGCGAGGATCACGTCGACGCGTGCGAATTCGACACGACCGATATCGCGGACAAATGACGTCGGTTGATCGATCAGATGCGAGAATGCGTCGTAGTGTGTTAATTTACACCGATCGTCTGATACACGTACTAAATAAAAATTTTCTATTAAATTTTCTTCATATTGATGATGCGTGTACACAATGGTACGCTTAGGGTCTTAGCAGAATGGCTGACTTGTCGGTTAAAGAAGTTTTATGTCTTTAGTAATGCGCAATGATTTGGTCTTTTAGCTCTTTTCAAAACTAGTTGCCCTAGTTCAAGAAACGTACATATACATTGAAGCGTATGAATCGTACGTGCGAGATTTTTATGCTTCAGTGCACAAATTCCTTCAACAGTTGTGCAGCTAAGTTCAGCTAAGAAGCTGTTTTGCTTGCGATTGATGACGAATCGTTGTATGAAGAAAAAAGTAAATGAGATGATAATTTAGACAAAGATTTAGGGCGTGAAACATTGTCTTAAAATTTCAAGTCTATCGTCCTGCTAAGACTCTTAGCTGACACAGGAGACTCCATTAATATTGTCCTGTTCCTTAGGTATAATGACATCGGAATTTCCAATTAGACGCATCATTTCTAAATATTCATGCATCAACTTGATTATTCCGGGAATCGGCAACGATGCTCCCCAGAACAGCAGCATGAATATTATAATGATATTATATTATAATAATATATAATATTCAGAAACGATGCGCCTAATTGGGAATTTCCAATGTCACTATGTCTAGGGAATGGGACAGCATTATGGAGTCTTCTGTATAGTCGCGCCAAGAAGACGTATTGTGCCATTCGAATATATCGTCGTTTATATGCCGAAGTTGGGATAAATTTAATAGAGTTACTAGTTGGTACATGTGTTAAACGATCGGTGTAAACAAGGCTAATGTCCGGTGCCAATCGTCCACCTCAGTCTACTATTGACTTTAGTTAATGAAATCGCCGGTAATTTCCACTCACGGGTCGCTCATGGAAATCATAGTGCTCTCCGCGAAGCAATTCTGAATGACAGCGATGAACTCTGTGAGTTCTCGAGACAATTTCAAATGGCGTGACGTTTCACACCTTCACCGGGAAGAAATCTGTTCCAGTGTCGTTCATCGGAAATAATTCACAATCGCTCTACGTTATTATATTATTATAATGATGCTGTCGCGCTGCGAAGGATGTATCGAAAAAAGTGGAGAACAGAGATGCGTTTAACAATAAGAATCATATCTCATGAAATGTCATCAAATGGTACAATAATAATAATAATAATAATAATAATAATAATAATAATAGTCGTCATCGTGTACATTACAATATTATTAATTGCAGTATTATTTCATTTCGTTATATTATCCTCAACTCATTTCTTTTTTTTCTGTAGTTCATGAATAATATAATAATAGATATATTCGCAATAGAGATATAGAATACGCGCTAAAATAAACGCCAATAAATCCGTTTTTTTTCTTTCTGTATAATTCATCGTTAAGCATGATGGTTATAAATACAACTGAAAACGTTGTAACAAGCCCCTGCACCTTATTAACAATTAAGGGGGGATTCGATTCCTCTCGTAGCTGCAGGCACCAGATTAAATGTTCTCATCGACGTTGAAAACTATATAACCAATCCAAATGACACTTGTTTACAATAAAGTGTTCTCGCATAGATTTTTTTTTTCATTTTCAACAAAAGTTTAAGCATTTTATTACAATTAGGATTAGTCCACATATTTCCTTTTTTTTTCCTTTCTCGTTCTTCTCTATTATCGCGTCTCGTTTTTTCCTCCTTTCTCTTTCCCCTTCCTTTTCTTCCACTTTCTCTCTCTCTCTCTCTCTCTCTCTTTCTCTCCCTCTTCCTCTCTCTCTGTTCTATATCTGTTCCGTTTTATAATTTGTACGTTTAAGAAACACCTCTCGATGAATAGCACGCAACACCACACTATACGCTTCTCCTTTTTCTTTCGCGATCGTCTCTCAGCGGGTTTAGCCAAATATTCGTCGAAAAAACAGCGCATCATCCTCCTTCGCTCCTCATAATAGTTGCGGTTACATATTACTTACGATGATGTCGACGCGACGCTAGTTATTTCATACGGATTAATCATTTTTAAACGTAAGAACAACGCGGCTTCGACGACGAAAGTTCGGTCACAGGAAAATCAGAAGCCCATCGCGGATCCGGGAAAGCAAAGGTAGTAGTAAGTGGTAGGACGTGATAATTAGTCGCAGCGTGCTTCCTTTACGTCGTTCACTCTCGTCCACGTGATGTTTCTGCGTTACCCAACGCTACTGGCGCGAGCCTCCTCTTCCGCCGCGGCCACGAGTGCCGTCGCGTTCCTGCAACGAGACACGACATTCCATTAGAAGTCGATTAACGATCGTTATCAGCAGCCGGTGTTTACTCTCTCTCTCTCTCTCTTGATCATTTCGATCTGTTTGCGTCTGCGACTTTCATTTAGGAAAAAGAAAAGATAAACATCCTTATCGCGGATGGTTGATCAAACCGACTCGAGTCCACCTATCTCTATCTACCTTGCGCTGATGTAGGTGAGGTTGATGACCATGCTGATGATGATCTCTGGGCAGATCCGAGACGTGACCTCTGTTCCTGTGATTCGAGGAGGGATGGTGATGCTGTATGACATTGCTCGGTGCCTTACGCTGGTCCTCCTCGGCCTGCCTGCGTTCATAATGCCCGAAGTCGTCGAAGATGCTGGTGGAGTGGCGGTAGGTGTGCAGTATGCGCAGCACCGTGACACCCTTGGCGTGCGGCACCTCTTGCGCGTCCCGCGAATTCGTCACCGGCTTGTTCTCATTGTTCTCTAGCTTAATGTGTCGCAGTTGCACATTAGGAACGTCCTTCACGTAAATCCAACGCACGCGGAACTGACCCTTCCACTTGTCCTGCGACCAGACACTACTGTTGCACTGATAATCGACCGGCGACACCATCTGCGCCATGCCGCAGAAGTGGCCGGAGCCGTTGACGGAGAAGAACAGATAGAGGGGCGCGCCTTCGCGACTCGCCTCCCGGTAAGCCTGGTCCAGCCGCTTGTTGCCGTGTTCCGTGCTGCACCAGATCTCGTATTTGATCGAACGATGTATGTCGTCCTCCGAATAGGACTTGATCACGAAGAACCTGGCCCCGGGCGCGGTCTGATCGAACTCTACGGGGTTGTAATCGTTTTTCACCTTCAGCTCGTCGAGCACCGGATGCGATTGGCTCTGTACGAGCTGTTGCTGCTGTTGTTGCTGCTGCTGCTGCTGCTGTTGTTGCTGCTGATGATGCTGCTGCTGCTGTTGGTGCTGCTGATGCTGCGACTGCGGCGGCGGTACGTGGATTTGAGGAGGCGGCGGGGTCGCCGCCGTCGGCTGCCGGTTCCAGCAGGGAGGCGGCGGGGGCGGTCTCTGCTGTCTCTGGACGGGGGGCGGCGGCGGCGGGATCGGCGGTTGCACCTGCGGCGGCGGAGGTGCCGTCGGCGGCGGCGGCGCGGAAGACTTGCCCTCGCCCCACGTCCCGATGTCCATGTTATGCTTGCCCGGCACTATCGGCGGCGGCGGCATGCCCGCCTTCTTCTTCATACCCTGGGTGGAGGACAACGGCGGCACCGGTTTCGCCGGCTGGCTTGCTACGCTCGCCCACGTGATCTTCCTCGGCTCCTTCGGCTCCGGCTTGAGCTGCTGCTGCGCCACGGCCGCAGCCGCAGCTGCCGCCGCCGCCGCCGCAGCGGAGTGCTGCTGATCCTGCCTCGGTAGCTCCGCGGTGCTGCCGATCGACAAGCTCTGCATACTCTGCTCGATGGTCTTAATGTCCGTGCTGCTCGGCGTGGTGTAGCTCTCGTTACCGCGCGGGTAATAGTCCTCGTACTTGGTCCTCCTTGGCGTGCCCCAAGCGCTGAAGTCGCCGTTACCGTGGAAGTAGTTAAACTGCGGCTGGCCGAACGTGCCGAAGCCGCCGCTGGCGGCGGCGGCAGCGTTCGCCGAGAACATACCGTCCATGCCGTACGCATCGTGGCCTATTTGACCGCCGTAGCCGGACAGAAAAGCCACCGGGTCTGTGCCGTTCGACCATGTACCGTCGCCGAAGGTCTGATAAGGGAACGAGGTGCCGGGGTAGTACGGATTGTACGGATCACCGGCGCCGATCGGATAACTCGAGTGATGCTGAGCATTGTTGCCACCTCGCCACGAATCGAAACCGGTGTCCTCGCCAGCGGCATGCTCCGTCTGCTGTTGCTGCTGGTGTTCCTTAGGGCCATTGCTCACTGTTCCGAACAGAGTTTCTGCGTTTATTCGCTTGCAGCGTCAGTGAGAAGGAGCACAGTAAACAATATTTTGTGTCCGAATCGGTCCTTGTTGAAAATTTTCGCGTTAAATTTCTAACATATCCGTTAAATATTAATTTAATACATATCATGTTTACGTTATCTTAATAATTTGTGTCGATATTCAATATGCGTAAGTGTTGACATATTTTATACTTCAGTGTTGATTAATGTGTTAATTTTCGACATAATATTTGTGTTACTTTTCAACATATTCACCTTGTGTTAAATTAATTAAATAATTAATGTTAAATTAATTAAATAAATTAGTTAAATTGTATTAAATTAACACAAAAATTTCAGTGGGCCGTTTGGAACATATGAAATATGTTAAATTTAACACAAAATTTTTTACTGTGAGAGAGAGGAAGAGAGAAAGGGGTGAGAGGGGGGGGGAGAGAGAGAGAGAGAGAGAGGGTAAGATACTTGCATAGTTTTGCACACACATGATTTAAAAGGACGATCTGTGGGGGCCGGAGTAGAGAGAGGTTGTGAGTCGGATCTTGGGAATGTTATCGACACACTCGAAGACGCTGAGCAATGTGAGTGTACGACGCTCGATTCGTAAACACATTATGACAACAACGAGCAGAATTGACAGCTGTTTATTGTTGCCTGTGCATCACATTACATTGCATATATTTACAAGCGGTTTACAGAGAATGTAAACGCGGGTTTACAATTACGAGACATGAAGTGAAATATAATATTCTTGAAATCGATATATCTCGACGAGTCGATGCATTGTCGAATCCTAACAAAGATTACTCTGAAAGACATTTAAACCAGAATGTCGCGCCAAATGGCATTCTATCAGCTTTAATCTCCTCTTAATCGTTCAGACTGAAGATCTTCTCTCAAGCGACTTTTGTACTCGATGTACAGTGGTGGGCAACGGAAAGGTTGTGACACTCTTTCTGGATAAGTTTGGGAAAGCATCCCGTATCCAATACGAGAATTTGTTCTTTAGTTATTCTCAGAAGATACATTCTCCCATTGGATGTGTTGCAAAACTCGTAAAGAAAATTAACAATCTCACAATGTATGCATAACAACCTTCCCCTGTTCACCACTGTACACACAATTGGATATCTCTAAAGTCCGCGTGTCAGACTGGGTAATGAAGATTAATGATCGTAGACAATAAGTTTGAATTCAATGAATCAATGAACTGCAATCTTGGCTTGTTTTGTCCAAATTGGTCAAGTTCTAAGCTTCAATCTTGAATCTCTTCGATCTTCGATGCTCGACCGTTGATTTCCGACAGCTCGACATGGCACTCGAGGAAAATCAACGTCGTGTCATCCAACTGACGAAATTCACCCGTTCTTCGCACACATTCAACACGTGTGTTCCGTGCCGCGGGTGAGTATCAAGTGTGTCGAGTACAACGACGAGGGAAGGATGCTCGGTGCAGATGCATGCTCGACTCTCGGTACTCACCTTGGTTGCCAGTTTGTCCTTTCATCCGCTGCATGCCGTCGCATGAAAAAACATACAAAATTTAGAAGGACAGTCCTCGCTGACGTGACGAGNGGGGGGGGGGGGGGCGCGTACGCGGAGGGGGGAAGGGAGGAAGAGAGAAAGAGAGAGAGAGAGAGTGAGGGTATATGGTGTCTGCCGTGTGCAGACGCGTGCGGCGGCGACGGTGGTGATGGTGGAGTAGCGTAGTCAACACAACACACTGACCTGGTTTGAGACAGCGCCTGACAATCCAGTTGACATAACCTGTGTCGTGCGGCCTGCGTCTCGTCGTTGTTGCTGTCGTCGTCGTCGTCGTCGTCGACGTCGCCGTCGTCGTAATCGTCTTCGTCGTAGTAGCTGTCGTTGTTCTCGTCGTCGTCGTCGTCGTCGGCGAGCGTCGAGCGACGGCGGCGCCCGTGTCGTCGGTCGGTAGAACCGGGGTGCGGATTTAGACGGCCCGTGTCAGCACCGGCTACGGAAGGACAGGCGGGCGGAGGGGAGGAGGGGGAACGTAGCGCGCGATTACATGCAGTTAGCGGCGGCGGCGGCGCGCCTCTACATGCCACAACGGCTTGCCCGTCGGCTCTGTCTCTCGGTGCACTCTCTCTCGCGCCCGCACTGGAAGAACGCGCCAACACACTTCCGCGATCTCTCTCTCTTTTGTGAACGCGAACTCCAACCCTGCGCGCTCTCCGCACAGTCTCGCACTACGTGGCCGTCCGGAAGCGAGCACCGCTGAGCCGACCGCGCACCGACAATGTCCTCGGCCCGCTCGCGAGAGTCCCAAGACGTTCGCTGCTGTCCCGCTGACCGGAATCACCCGCGAACGAATTCACCGTACCGAATTCCTCCTTCGGCTTCGAGCAATAACTACGTGACGTGCACTGACCTCTCTTGTGTGCTCGCAGGCACGCCAACCGGCGATTATCTGTCGGGACCTCTTCGAGCATTTCCCCCGAGTCTCATGGGCTGCGTTCGGGAATACGTATTGGAGGTTGAGCAACGTTTAATCGACCAATCGTGATAAAGGAATTTTAGTTCTTTTTTCCTGGCGGTCGGTTGTAAGAATTAAAAGTGAGCAAATTTACCAGATGTTGACCAATGTAATTATAAGTGTTCTAATAAATTCGCTCACTTTTATGATTCTTACCATGTTTTGAGATACACAATTGATCCTTGATCGGTCAATTAAATGTGGTCAATTAAACTCTATTCTCAATGTGTATTCACGAACGCATGGTTGTAATATCTATCTAAGGGTTGCATTCGGAAATCATAGTCGATGTATAGCGTAGTATTTAATTGATCAATCAGAACAAGAAGAGTAAAGATTTCTTTATCACGATTGACTGATAAAATTCTGGTCTATCCTACAACTACAGAGTTTCGGAACACGACAATAAAATATGACTATGCGTAAGATCCACTTTACGCTAAAAATACTTCAAATTTTTGTTCGAAAAATATTTTTTCTAAATGTCCCAAAATAGTTGCAGCTTCGAGTAGATCCGACTCTATAAATATCGTTCATAATCGGATCTTATAGCCGGTATTAGATTACGGATTTCACTAAACTCAAGTTAGTAAATTTACTCTGATTGATTCGATACATTCATAATCTATAGTTTGATTGCAGGCTTAAGCCTGCGATATACGGTGCTTCGTACTGTATCTGGTGGAATCTAGTGACATGTTAGAAATGCTGTGTTCTGACTGATGCATCTTTATATTATCAGGTCTATTAATTAATTCGTGTCGCTCAACTTTGCACAAAAATACTAATCATTTGCATTTAAGTTATTGTCGCCTTGCCATTTTAAAGTATTGACTTTTTGCCATTTTAAAGTATTGACATTCAAGATTAGAATTTACGTTACAATTAGTCCGTCTTCTTAACTGAACCGTTTGATCAAGAAATTTACACGGGTTGAAACGTGAGAATTTTGTACGTACGCTTCAATATATATTTAAATTTTTCAAACAAGTTTTATCAGTTAAGCTGAAAGAAACAGATGATATTTAATGCTTAGAGCAAAAATCTAAAGGCTTACTAATCCGGACATCATTTTAAAGATTTTTAAGGGATTAATGCTGTGTTAATTCTATTATATGAAGAAATTGAAATTTATTTTTCCAAACGGGTAGTAGGAAACATCTTTTATGACATTGATACACGAATAGTTAATTAATATAACGAGAAAACACTTTATGAGAATAACGTACTTTTATATTATAGAAATCATTTTGGTGATACACAATGTATAATTTTAATATAAATGACAATCACATTATGTAAATAAAGTTGAATAAACTTCTAACAATAACATAAAATTCATATCTGATAATAGCATATTACATTGTGTAAAGTATATATATACACATACATATATGCATACATATATGTATATATACACATGTCTATACATATATGCATGTATAATTTATATGTACATATACATATTCATATATCCAACATGTATGTATATACAATATAATTTCACTATCTAATTTCATAGTTACATGTATATATAACGTTCCACTAATATTATCAATTTCATCCAATTCTACATACTGAATAAGAAGCTACAACTTTAAGTCTGATTACAAAAAAAAAAATGATCAGAGATATACTTCGAAATAAATCATTAAATGTAGTAAAGGATATAACTTTCACATCACACACACACACACACGTATATATGTTATATCACCAAAATAAATCGTTTCTATCAAGAAGAAAAACTTGAGTTATATATGCACGTAGTATCTCAACAAAATATCTGTTACTGTCGTATGTTGTCTATATTATATGAAAATTAATCTAATTTATTAGTTTACTTCTCCATATACTGTACATGAATAATAATACCTATATTGTCAAATCTAATACAGTACATATATGTCTTTTAAAGTTAAGCGAGACTTTTGCTCTTAACGCGGCAAAGATGATAAATCGCCACGATAATGTACCGGTTGTTAATAATTGTAGATAATAGAAATGATCATACATATCTATTTCTATTTTGTATCATATATACGTAGTCGATTATTTTTGTTCTGTCTGATTTCACGAGACTGTGGTAAAAAGTCTTTGGTTATACTTTCACATAGCAAGAATGGCTCAAGATTGATGGTTAACAACATTTTTCTAGTAAAGAATCCCTGACATTTGTCTCTCTTTCATTTTTCATTCAGTTTCTACTTAACCAGGAGAAAGCTTTCAATATAAGATACGCTATGGTAGCTATGTACATCATTTTTTCTTTCTGTTGACGACTTATTAAATCTTGTTCGAGTGCCATCACCCTGCGGTTCAATTTACCTACTTGACGGCGTAAATGCTGTACTTCTTCACTGGGTGGTAAAGAAACATCAAGAGGACCATAAGAGGGTGTTTGTTCTCTGTATCAAAAGCATGAAGCAAATTACATATAGTGCAAAATAAGAAGCAGATCATATTGTTAATATAGTGATAAAACAGCGTTTCACGGAAAATTGTACATAGTTATATAATTAATATAAAATTCCATACCTGACATGTCTCACAATCTGTACCTCAGGATTATATGTCCTAGCAACTGTTTCTCTATTTTCACATGTAGCAGATTGGTCTTCTTCATCTACTGCTGGAAAATAATGGTTGTCCAATGTTAGGATTCTTGGAGGAGTCTATAAACAAAAAAGAAGGTATTTGATAATGAATCATTATTCTTTGATATTCATCTCTTTAACCCTCTAATAATAACGTGGATTCTTAGAATATCAAAGCATTTTTCAAAGTGTTTTACTGTAATTATTTAAAATAAGTAAACTTTATTCTATTTTTTCAATTATAAATAAACAAAATTGTCGAAAAGAAAAAAGTTCATACTATTATTCACTTCTTGTGTCTATTTCGTATATTAGATGAAAAATGAATAAAACAGAATATGGAGTCGAATTCAACCCCAACCGTACTATTGGAAGGTTAATGCCTTACCTGTACTCTAATAATTCCAAGTTCAGGAGTCATAACAGCATTTTCCAAAGCAATTTCTAGCGGTGGAGCTTTTGTGCCAACATGTTGTTCTTGTCCTGCAATGATAATTAAGTTATATGAAACATATTACATAAAAGAACTATTACATGAAATTGTTTTCTCTAATAATTACAAGATAGTTTAATATCTAAACTAAAACCTCACCAACAACAAGAATTCTATCTGGCACATGCATTTCAATTTTCTCTGCAGCAGGTTGATTCCATGCCGATCCATTTGCTATTGTGCTGTCTTCAGCGTAATCTCCACTTACACGAATGCTTTTTGGAACACGCATTCGTGTATTGATATCCAAGGTGAAGTTTGGATCATAAAAACTATCTGGCTCTGCATTGAAATGTTGTGCCTTTGCCATTATAACTGAAAGTATATTTTTGCTATGAAAGTACTTTTCCTATATAAAACTCAAGTATGAATACTATTTTGGCACAAAGATTTTGTGAAAAGGTTGCCTGTTAAAAACATAACCTAATGCACACTTTCTGTATCGTAATATCTCTATATAATAAGCTAGATAATTGAAAGATAAATTATAGCAATGTAAAAAAAAAAGGAGTTGTTGCCACAACACACAACTTGTATTCTAATAAGCTTCTTTATTAACGATTCACGATATTATACGATGAAACTGTGTAGATTTGTTACCTTCGTTTCTTCTTGCAAAAAGAAAAAGAAAAAATAATCATTCAAACCGACCGATTGCACGAATGAAACAATGACGTAATCTTTTCTTGACAAAATACCGTGAAGAAAACCCTTGTCAAGGCATTGAACTAATTTTTTGCATATTTTTCATCACCGCTTCACATCAAATACAATTAATATGTACATATATATATACGCATGTAAGACGTACGCAATAGAACGTAAAGAGAGTCACTCTCGAAATTCAAATTGCTCCGAAATTCGAGATACTGTTATCGCGGACAAAGCAATTCACGAATTAGCTCTAACTGTCGATAATTAGTACGAAAACCGATAATCTCATCGCTATGCAAACGTGTAACCTAAAGAAGAATATTTACCGTCTCGCACCTTGTTGTTCGTTAAACATGAAGCTTCCGCTTTGAAGTACAGAGCGAACGCGAGACCAGTGCTACCAAATCTCGAAATAGATATGTAATTGTGTGAACTTCGGGGCTAAAGGAAAGTCTGAGACCTCTAGAAAGCCGCTTTTTCTATTGGATATCGAACTGCGACGCGGTGTGTTTTTCGATTAGTAGAGGCTACAGTAGAGACTCGACAAGTAACATTAAACTCGACGTAAAACATTAGAATATTCACATTGGCAGTTCACATTACATGACATAACGACGAGGTAACATTGGCAGTGTTCCGAAATTCACTGCTAGCGTTTAAAATCTATAGTTCATGTAACGTATACTATAGTTTTTCAGCACTACCAATGAATATTGGAACGTAGCCTTTAACGTTGGCATCAATGGTTGCGTTCATAAAACACAAGCGATCAGTGAGCGGTCGATGATTATTGGTCTTTACTGTTAGATCCTTAAATTTAGACCAATTATATTAACGAATTGTCAACTATTATGTTTTCTAAACGGAACAATGTGTTGTCACGTGACTACACTTGACATTAGTTCAGCATTTCATGAATGTGCGCCTTCGTGTTGCTTGAAATCTCCCGCCAAAACTCACCGAATGAATACGGCACGAAATGTCGTTCTTGTTTTTTCGTTGATAAACGCAACTTACGGGAAAAATAATGGACGATTCGCAGCGTAAGTAAATTGATATGCTGTCGAGTATCGGAACAATTCCGGCCAAGTATCGCGCAGTGACAAAATGTTCGTAAACGTCTCTGAATTTTCTTCGACCTGTTGTTACGCTTCATTCATGCTGTGTTTTTTGAGTGATGAATGATCCAACTGCAAATATTGCAGTTTGTCTGATTAAACGAAATTGTTTTAGCATCTACGTCTGGAAGGAACAGACGTCAGAAAGTTGATAAGACTGGCAGGCTTTCGGCTTTGGAGAAATTGAAGGAAACCCGAAGTGGCAAGCGCAAGTATGAGGTTGAAGAGATAGAAAATGTGTATGACGAGGTAGATGAGAAAGAATACAGCACTACTGTTCTAAAGCGTCAACAGGATGACTGGATAGTCGATGATGGTAAACAATTATTTCTCTTGTTTGATTTAAGAATATTTTACTACAATTAAAGAAAATTTTGCTGGAAAGCAACTTACCTCAAATATATTTTATAGTCAGTAACGTCTTCTTGAAAACTGTAAAACTTAAGTATTAATTTCAAATTAACAAATTAAAGGGAAAAGTGGTTATGTGGAAGATGGGAGAGAGATTTTTGACGACGATTTGGATGAAGAAAGCATTCAAGATGCGAAAAGACAGAAGTATAATATGTCTGGTCCTAGGAAGAAAAGAAAAGAAGAAGAAAAGAAGAAAGGAGATATTCAGAGCATGATTAGGAATATGCCTTCTAAAAAGGGCATCAATACAGACTACAAGGATGATGATATTTTAGGAGAGTTGCTCAGTGAGATTTCAACAAATAAGAAGACAACTGATAATTCTAAGCCAAGAGAAATGAAAAACAAATTTTGCCACACAGTTCATTCAGATCTTGCGTGAGTTGTTGAGTTATATTTGTACATACTCATATGTACTGTTTTGTATTGATCTTACAAGTTTGTATTAAACTCACAAATGCTAAATTTATTATAGACACAAAAATCAATCTTCACCTGTAGACCAAGAGGCAAACGACAAAAGGATAACTCAGAAGCTAGAAGTGAATAGTGCAAGTCAGATAATTGAGGATGATGATACAGCTTTGATATTTGATGCACCACAAAAGAAAAGTACAAATAAACCAATAGGTCCTAATGACATTAGACGATATCAGAATACGAACCAGAGAATTGATGAAGATACTAAACTCGAAGAATCACAAAGAAACGCAAATAAACAAGCCGAGTCGAAAGACACCAAAACTTGCCAAAATGCGAGTCAGATGATCGATGATGATTTTGCGGAGGAAGAGTTATTTAGTAAGTCGGAACTGTCGTCTATATGTTCAAAAGCAGAGAAGGAATCAAATTTGGGTCCGAATGAGTGTGTTGAGGATGTAAGTTCTTTGTTCTTTACCATGCTTTATCGTATTATTCATACAGGAGAGCGCAATACTATATATGAAATACATATTGTAGCTGTCTAGTATAGACTTCGACGATGGGATCATGGACGGAGACTTTTCCTCACCAGTAAGCATCGTTAAACCTCAGAAGAACGGGATGAACGTGCAAAATGCTACGTGCAAGACTTCCGTCAAAGGTATAAAGGTTGGGAATGCGGTCGATTTGACGGAAGTAGCGCCGCAATTGGTCAAGACGAAGGACGAGGTGGAGGTGTTCAGATTTTACTATCTGGACGCGTACGAAAACCCTTACAAGAATCCCGGAACTGTGTACCTCTTCGGCAAGACCTACGTACCGAGTCACGATACGTACTGCTCCTGTTGCGTCATGGTGCACTATATACCGAGGAGAATATATCTCTTACCCAGGAAACACGTACGTGCAATTTCCCGCATATTCTTTCTTCGTCAAACTGTGCCATTTGTTACACGTATCAGCTCACTGTCTGTCATGAATTTCAGTTGAAGACTTCCAAGAGCGGAGAACCCCAATTAACTACCATGGAAGACGTGTACAAAGAATTCGATGAATATGCCAACAAGATGCACATAATGGAATTTAACTGTAAAGAGTCGAAGAAGCATTATTCCTTCGAAAAGGAGGGTACACCGAAGACGTCCGATTACTTGGAGGTCAGGTATAACGCGCGTTATCCAGCGATCAACGCCGATTACTCGGGTCCGGCGATCGAGCGTGTCTTCGGCACGACAGTGAACCCGTTGGAACTGTTGCTTGTAGAAAGAAAAATCAAGGGGCCTGGATGGCTGGACGTCAAGAACGTGTCGTCTAACGCAGGGCGTTTCACTTGGTGCCAACAAATAGTAAGTGCGAATTATTATTGTAATTGGGATTAAAAGAGGGAATTAAATATATATGAAAAATAATTGGAATTCATTCGGTGAAAATATATAAAATATGTAATAAGAGCCAGGCGGTGAAGTAGTAAATTTAATATTTATAAATAAATATAACTTTTTTCAAGTAAAGGTCGCGAAATCAATAGCGATCGATACTTTCGAGTTCTCTTCAACAATGATAATATTGCTATGTTATGATGCAACAGGTGGTTACTTCAGACATGGACAACATATCGCTATGTTCTGAAGAGAAAGCCAAGCCGCCGATGGTGATAGCGACGTTAAATGTGAGGATGTCTTTGAACTCGAAGCTACAGAATGAAGTAGTGATGGTCGCGGTATTAATTCATCATAAGTATAACGTCGACAAGGAACCACCAAAGCCACCTTACGACCGTCAGTTTTGCCGTACGTTTCTCTCATCATTAATATACGGTTACTTTGACATATCACCATAAAAAGGGAGCAACTAATGTCATTCTGCGATTCAGACGAGCAAAAGAAGATCGTTGCCACTTAATTCACATAAAGTTTTCGTGGATTGTTCTCTGCTTTGCGGAATAGCATTTGTTGGTTTTTTTCTTTCAAGAAACTAACGAAGATTTCGCTGTTTTCATCGTGTATAGTTGTTACACGGCCACGAGATATCCCATGGCCACGGCAAGTTCAGGATATGCTACCTAGAATCCAGAATACCGAGATAATCAAGTGCGAAATCGAGAGTGAATTGCTCGAAGAGTTGTTGACGTTGTTGCAAAAAGCAGACCCGGATTTGATAATAGGCTACGACTGTGCTTTTCAGTTCGACGTGTTGATGCAAAGAATGTTCGCCTTGAAAGTGCCCAATTGGAATAGAATGGGAAGATTAAAGTCAACAACTCCTCCTCTTATTAGGGTACGCGTGATTACCTCGTTTGTCGTCTTTTGAATAAACACAAGTTAAAAGCAGTAATGAAATCAACGCATTCTAAAAAAAAAATAAATAGAAACACGATTCAAACTACCTCTTTGCAGGGCAAGATTATTCTTAACCAAGCGTTCGTCGGCCGTCCGATTTGCGACATTCAAGTCTCGGCGAAAGAATTGAACTTGAAAGTGAGAAGTTACGATCTAGTGTCGCTCTGCAGTGCGGTAAGTCGGAACGATAGCACCGTGCACCGTTTATTCGATCGAGATCGACGTGGTTTTGAATTCTAGGTGCTGAGGACGAAGGAACACGAGTGCAAGGAGATCACGCCAGCGGAGACCCCGTCGTACTACAATACCCCGGATAAAATAACAAGTCTGATACACACGACGTTAAAGGAAGCAAAATACATTATAACTATAGTAATGGATCTTAATGTTATACCGTTAGCGCTTCAAATCACCTGTTTAGCCGGTAAGGTTTCGATATGTATCGCTAATATGTCCATGTGTATGAGAGAGAAAGAGAGAAAGAGTGTACAGTTGCAATTGTGATTAATCATCGATAAAATGGATGTAGGTAATATCTTGTCGAGAACCCTATTGGGCGGAAGAGCCGAGAGAAACGAATACCTTCTCTTGCATGCTTTTCATCTGAAGGATTACATAACACCGGACAAGAAGACTGAAAAGAGACGAGATGACAGTGAGATTTTAATATTTAATATATTTTTATTAAATTTATTTAATACCATTACCTAATATAAAGTATCCAATAAGAAATTTAATATAATAAATATAATTGAATAAATTAAAAAATATAATTTATATATATATAAAACATGTTTTTTTTTCCTGCGTTATTACTAACGATATTAAGTTGACTTAATGCCAAACACACACAGATCCTCGTAAGAAGGCCGCGGCGTATACGGGAGGTTTGGTGCTCGATCCGAAGAAAGGTTTCTACGACAAACTGGTGCTGCTGATGGACTTCAATTCGCTGTATCCAAGCATCATACAAGAATACAACTTGTGCTTCACCACTGTACCCGGTGCGGCTTACGCTGACGTCGAGGTAATTTTCTCAAATCGCAACACACATCGACCAAGCGTGACGGTCTCGAATAATATATTTGATCGTGCGACGCGCAGGACTTGAGTATTCCCGACTCAACGTTGGAGACCGGTGTGGTCCCGACTGAAATTCACAAGCTGGTCAAGAGCAGGCAGCAGATCAAGCAACTTATGAAAACGCCGAATCTCACGCCGGAACAGAAGATGGATTACCATATCAGGCAGATGGCCTTGAAGCTCACCGCCAATTCCATGTACGGCTGCCTAGGAGCGACGCATTGCCGGTTTTACGCCAAAGGCCTCGCTGCTTTGATCACAGGTAAGACGAAAGATCGATGAAGCTGGAACGCAGCATCGACGTCATGTGAAATTTTCTATCCTTCAGCGAAGGGTCGGGAGATTCTAGAAGACACGAAGCACTTGGTCGAGAAGTTGCAGTACGAGGTCATTTACGGTGACACCGACTCGTTGATGATAAACACCAACATCTTGGAGTACGACGACGTTTTTTCAATCGGCAAGAAGGTGAGAGAGTGTGTGTGATTTTTTATCTTCATCTATAATATTGTACTCGAATGTGACTTCTGTGTTGTAAATTCTTATACATTTCGCAATTCAATAAGCGATATGACGGGATCGAATATCTCGTAGATCATGCGGGAGGTCAATAACCGATACAAGAAAGTCGAATTGGACATCGACGGAGTGTTCCGGTACCTGTTGCTGTTGCAAAAGAAGAAATACGCTGCCGTTACGATGACGAAGTTGCCGAGCGGGCAACTGCAATTGGTGCAGGAGCACAAGGGTCTGGACATCGTCAGGAGGGATTGGTGCCCGTTGGCCTGCGAGACTGGAAAGTTAGCAAATATACATAACGACGTTTGCCGAGGTCGAAGTTATTCGTTGGGCTTCGCTCAAGTGTGACGCGCGTGTTTCCCTTTCAGAAAAATTCTGGATATACTCCTCTGCGACCAGTCGAGCGATACGCGTCTGGAGCAGGTCGTGCAAATTCTGCAGAACGTCGCGAAGAGTGTGAAGGAGGGAACGGCGCCCATGTCGTCGTTCGTCATCACCAAACAACTGTCGAAGAATCCGGAAGCGTATCCGGATAAGAAGCAGTTGTCGCATGTGATGGTGGCGCTGAGGCTGAATAAAGCAGGCGGCCGAATGTGGAAGGCCGGCGACACGCTGCCCTACATCATATGCGAGGTTTCGTTCGTTTCTCCTACGATCTTACAAATTTAATATCTTAAATTGTATAACTTAAGTTACATGTATCTCTTTATTCCCCTGATAGTTTTATCCATCTATATTTTATTTTTTACTCTAGCAGTTTTGTAGTACTTTTATCCGGTAAATTTTGTCTCTTATACTTCATATATTATTTAAGATGTAGCTTAATAATAGTATATAGTTTTTATTTTAAATTATATCTTTGTTATTCCTTAAGTTGTATAATTTAAGATATAATTTAATAACGCAGCTTTTTAGTAATGTAACTTAAGATATAGTTGTCACATAACTCAAGATCTTAAATTATCAAATTCGTGAGTGTCTCCGGATTGTAAAAACTGTTGTTTCAACAATTTAGGACGGGACCAACGCAAGCGCGACGGAACGAGCGTACCACATCGACGAAGTGAAGAACAGCGAGAAACTGAAGGTGGATGTAAATTACTACTTGCTGAGTCAGATATTTCCCGTGGTGCTGCGAATTTGCGAGCCGATCGAGGGTATCGACGACGTCTTCCTGGCTAATAATTTAGGTATGACTCGTAGATATTGCGAACAGTAGAAATCGAGCGATACGCGATGTTTTTCACATGCCTGGATCTATTCATTAGGTTTACAATTCGTTTACAAACCCAAAACGATAGTCTGCGAGGCGACACTGAACCTGCCGCTGTCCATCAATGACGAAAGGTTCGACAATTGCGTGCCTTTAACGTTTAAATGCAGAAATGAACGATGCAACAGTGAAATAATAATCAAAGACACTGTAACCGAGTTTGTGAGTATTCGTCTCTTCTTTCTCATTACAGTCGCTTCTTTTTAGATCTTGAACATCATTTTTTCCCGAGCAAAGTAGCTTAAACGAACTTAAAACTAGTTCCGTCAATGCTGCATTGTGAGATACTTACGTGTTTCCCCGCAGCATTCCGGTCGGCAATTGTCGCTCAGCATGTGCCCAAATCAGGACTGCAAGTTGCCACCCTGGAGGTATGCAAATGCAATACAAAATGCAGTTCAACTTGCTATGAGAAGAGCGATCAGCAAATACTACAATGGCTGGTTAGAATGCGAGAATCCGCTGTGTTTAAACAGAACCAGGAGGCTACCATTGGACTTTGTTAGAAAATTCCCGAACTGTCCATTGTGCAAGGATATTTCTATGTCTAGGGTTGTAAGTGAACTCAAAACTACGAATTATCGATTTTTTCAACTAACGTCCTTTTCAGAAATGCTAAGCAATTAATTTTTATTGTTACACACACACACACTCTCTCTCTCTCTTTTTTTCTCTCTCTTTCGAAAGATTTAAGTAATTGAATTTCATAAAATGAAAAAGAGCAGGTTGATGTCTTTTAATCTCTTGATTTAGTGATACAGTTGACAATTCAGCGCGAATCGAATCGTTCTATAGAGATCTATATTGCGAAATTTTCATGCTCAATGTAGATATTCATGCATGTTTTCAGTATTCCGGGACGGAGCTTTACAATCAGTTGTATTACTACCACAAAATGTTCGACATTGGACAGCCGGTCTACAAACGTAAGAATGTTTCTATCACATGTTTATTATAATATCTGATAATCGTAAACATTGTGAGCAAAGTTTTCGAATCTGCCTTCAGATCTACTGTCGCAGTGCCCACGTGACATGATAGCTGTGTACAACACGCTGAAGGAGGCGATTGACAGACAATTGAAACGAAACAAATTCTCGTGTGTAGACATTACGGGAATATTCAGCAGCGTCAATGTCAATCCTCGCGCAGGTATATTCGGTAACGCTGGTTCGCAAGAGGACTTTTATGAATTGGGCGATCTGTCCGATGACACGGATAAGGAAATTTAAAGAGAAACTGAAAAGTTGTGAAAGAGAGCTCAATGCACTTCCCATGGAATGCCCATCTTTTAAATATACAGGCCAACAATACCCAGGTTTTCACGTTCCCGACCAGATTCCTCTAGTAAAATCATCTCGTTTTAATTATTTAAGTGATAAATTTTAATCGTTTCTGTTTAATAGAATATGTATTATATTATTTAAAATAACCGAACCTAATGTCTAATATACAACAATAACATACCAATATGCATAAAACCATTGTTACATAATTTATTTCTCCAGTTTCTTTTTTTTAACAGAAGTTATGTAAAGGAAATGCTGAAATAGTTGTAATATTTTCTTGTGAGACCTACTAGAAAATTTCCCTGTATATTTTTTTATATAACAAAATAAATTTTAAAATTATGTCAAATTTGCGTTGCATATGCAATCTACGTTATTAAAAGTTCCCTTTTTGTTTCTTGTTACGGGTGAAACAAAAATTACAAACTGGATCCGCATCTCGAATGCGTATTTGTTAAATAACGACACTATGTTATCACAAATGTTTATCTTTCAACAAGGTGCTATACAACAAACCGTGTACACATGACACACATTCGATTGTTTCTGATGTTCCAGTTGAAAATCGGCAAAAGTCCGGTTTTTCTCGCTCCGTTATCAGACTCTGTCCGATACAATACCATGTGCATTAGACATACTATGTAACATAAACGTGTGTACACTAACTATAGGATGTCTTTAGGGGTCTCCGTTTATATGAGACCGACGCAATCGTTTTAATCGTTTGATTAATAACAAACAAGTGAATCCTGTGAAAGAAAATTTGCACACAGTCAACTACTAAATGCAATCGACTCGTTTTTTGGGAGAATAATTTAAGGACTAAAGAGATAAAGAAAAGAAAAAAATATATGAAGAAGAATTCGTCTAGAGAGAAATGCAAAATATACAATACAATTGTGATCAGCTATAATGAATACATTTGTAAATCTATCGAGTCGCTCATCGGAAATATTCACGCGCTGAAATTGGAAAGCATGATGATATATTAACGAATGATGCACCGCATGATTTCACATGCGATGCAACAAATTATGATCGGCGCTCCAGCTTTAAGGAGAAATGAATCGGACTACGGTGGTACGCATATAAACATCGCATATATGTAACATTGTTGAACACGAAATATCAATTTAAAACATATTTCAATTGATCTCTGATTGTTCGAAGAAAAAGAAAAAGGAAAAGGAAAAAATAAACACTTCGAAGTATTCTATTCTTCTGAAACAAATTGAACCGTTTCCGACGATATTTAAACTCTTAGTTTCGAGGTATAGTTTCGTGGTAGATCCAAGGGACGGTAATTCTTTTTTTTTTTATTACAAAAGTTGTATTTGAAAACCGTTACGAAATAGCCGGCGGATCTTCGTTACGTCGTTCGTCGTTGAGGTTTCTGTCCCTTAATAACAACTGGCCGGCCTTTTATGAAACCTCGCTTACGCCGTGCGGTCTGAAACATCAATGCCCGACCCCCCATAACTTCAACTACGTTTCCAGATCGACTGAAGTGTGACGATTAAAAAGGTAAAACGATACGAGAGACCATAAAATAAAAACGAATAATGTGTCTCTTTCCTTGTTTACCTTTAAGAGATTTAAACACCAACCTTTTTACTAATATACGAATTTGCACGGCGGGTGATAATCCGTTCGGAGATCGGGATTCTAGGTCTATTAAACTCTGCTGGTTTCTTTACCCTGCAAATGTGTATTTCTCGATTAAGAGACAGAGAATATAATTTCGAACTTGAAGACGATATATTTAAAAGTAATAAAATTAAAACAAAAAGTATCACAGTCTAACATTATTTTACTTTATAAAATATAATAAAATAATAAAAAAAAATAATAATTTATTATTTTAAAATATAACAAACCTTAAAATATGATAAAATAATAAATTCCATATTTTAAAGAAATTGAAATCTGTTGTGAACTTTTTGTGAAACTTCCACGATACTCACCTATAAATCCTGACCAGCCAGTGTTCAGTGGTGTAAGCTTCCTCCAGATACGTCAATTGGAAATTTTTATTGCCTATCTCGGCGTTACGGGTGCGATCGTAGCCGTAGGGCGACCGATAGTCTATCTTGACGTCCCCGAACCGATAGTAACTCAGCTTGTACATCAACGAGTTCAGCAGAGTGGGCGAGCCCTCGGAGTCCACGCGGAACTCGCCCCTTTCTGTGAAGTAGTCGCTCTCGCGAATGTCCTGGGGATGCTCGCCCTCAGCGATCCGCACCATCCACAAGAACTTGTTCACGTCGTCGCCGGAGTAACCGATCATCCCGCCGAATATCACCAACACGTAGTCCACATCCAAGGACGTCATGATCTCGTAAGCTGCACTTTCATTCGAACTCATCGCCTTGCCGACCAGTGCTATGTGCGAGTTGTTCCACGTATTATTGTCCACGAGCGTAGTTCTGCGCAAATTGACACACCGATCGATCATCTCGTCTGTGATCTACGAGCTGATGAACGTGAATTGAAAAGCTAATTTTTATTTACGTTATGCCCGTTTCCGTCAATGTCAATTAAGCCTGAACTTGAATTTAAATTTCTAACTAAAGATACCGCTTAAAACTCAGGTTAAGGTTACAACGATGTTAGTAGAAACAGGCATTAACAAGACAGAACAGGTAACACCTGACTGGCAGCAATTTTAAATCGTCAATTAACTTAAAATCAGACTCGAGTGAAGATCACCTTTAATCCAAACTCGGTACACTACGATGACTAGACTGTCTTACCTGTTAGCCATACCGGCTATCTGATACCCGTAATCCCACCAGCTCATAACTCTGGCGTCGTTAGGCGTATTTTGTGCCAGCCAATAATAAGCCTCCCGAAAGTCGTCGAGTATGGCTCTGCCGCCGTCGTTGCTGTACGACGCGAGTACGATAGACGGACTCGAGTACGCGTTGCTGGTCACCCACGTGCAGTGCACGGTGAACAGCATCAGTAGCATGAGTATGCCGATGATCACGGCGTTACGCAGATTAGCGCCCAATCCGTCGCCGCTGCCTCTCGGCCTCTCGTGCTTCATCCTACGAAGTTTGCCGGCCTTATCGTACAACGCTCTACCTGGGCTCCTTTCCCTCTCCTCTTCGCTCTCCTCGTCGCTCTCGTTACCGTTCCGATCGTTCCCGTCCCTGTCCTCCTCCTTGAGGAACAGCTCTAGCAGCTTGCTGAACGACACGCCGGCCAGCATGCAAACCACCGGCGTCAGGGTCAGCATGAGTCTCACCATTACCCCGGCGAAGTAAACGGCACTTATGGCGTACAATATGACTGTGAAGAAGATTCAATTGCTTACTATGCATTGTCGTGATCTTGCTTGAGATTAAATTCATTATTATTCGTTGTCTTTTGATGATAACGACATAAAAATCAATTCAGAATAACAGAACAGAGACAATGAAAATGTAGCGAGACTGAGAGAACGAAAATCTTTGCGCTGATAATAAAGTAATGAGTTAAGAATAAGACACTGAGAAAATTAAGAGATGAAACCAAGAAAGTAATAAATATAGTGTCTATCGTTGATAAAATCCTGCATACGTGTGTTCGTTGGAATATGCTAATTTGAACTGAGAACGTATCGTCACACGATGATTTCTTACCAAAGACACGCTCATCGTTGATGTGCTTGATACAGTACCAAAGACCCACCGGGAATGTCGTAACGAGAATATGCAGGTCGAAGAAAAAGCTGAACCACGTAGTCGGCTGGTGCTCCGACACGGACGCGATTATGGGTATGTGTATCTTAGCGTAACCAGTGTCCCACAGCGAATAAAATCTGCCGCTCCACGGCGCGACGACACCGGCGTACGTCAGTGCAATCAAGACTAAGAGCAGCATGACCGCCGTCACGGCCACCACGCCGCCGAAATATTTCATCTCGGACTTGGTAAGTACAGTTCTTAAGTATCTGAAAGAGAAAACGAAGAAATAGAACAGAGACGATACAAATATAACAAAACTGAGAACCAAAGTCTCTCGTCGCTAATAATAATGTTATAATAAAACAATAAAAATGATGAGACACCGAGGAAATCAAGAAACGAAACTGAACATATTAAAATGCATTCACAAACTATACATATCTGTGTTATTAATAAAAATAAATTGCGAATGATGGAGCGAAGAAGGTGAAAATATATGAAAGAGAAAGAAGAAAAGGGCATTTAAAGGGCTTTTATTATCCATCATTCAGCAAATGAAACGAAACGACATAACGATTAGCGAACTGTCGTCGTAACGGGAGGGAACACATACCTAAGAGCTGCTATGAAGATCAGGAGACCGAACACGCCGCCCGCTGCCATATGCTCGGAAGTTCTAATAGGCTGGAAGCCGACGAACGGTATTTGCATACTCAGTAGGAGCCCGAGAACGTAGAACGTGGTGTAGCTGGTAAACAGACGATTGCTGAAGCGATTCATGATCAGCAAGGCGAATACATGAAGCGGGATCAGATTAATGATGAACACGTAGCCACCCCATGCGGACACCATATAGAAATAGGACAAGGCGGTGATGCACGCCCAGAAGATCGAGCCGGTCTTCACCGACTTGACCCACAGGTAGTAAGTGATTTGTAAGGCGAAGATCGCGATTCCCTCGTTGTCGTAACTGCCAGCCACCGACCGCGAGATGTAACCGGGTACGATGGCAATGAAGCATGCTGCGAACAGGCCCGCTCCGGCGCTCCATATTTCCTTTGTCAATAAATACGTGGATATGGCAGTAAGGCCACTAAAAATTGGAGCTAAGAACACACATATGTCCCTTATGTGCACTGGTATGTTCAGCGAGTGCAGCACATAGTGTATCGAGCCGGATGTGATCATGAGCCCCGGGTAGACAGTCCCACCCACGATCCGGCCCAGCGGATACCACGCTCGCTCGTCGAACCAGTTTAGAAAATTGTAGAATCCATGCTGCACCATATACGCAGTTGCTCTGTAGTTGAACCTAAATTTGAGATATATCTCTTGATTATACGTCATCCATACATTAACTGCGTCTAGAAAACACAATGGTTATAGCAAAGTTAAGTCAGTAATTCATCAACGTAATTGGTTAACATTTAAGAATCTAACAGCAAAGACCAATCACCGACAGCTTTGCCGATCGCTTGTGTTTTCTGAATACAGCCATTATTGTATCTGTCATGTTGAAAAATCTCACACGGAAGGTAACAATCTCTCCTTGCTAAATTGCTTTCATTGAATGAAAAGTAATTCTCGTGGAAACTCCGCGCATTATCCTTCAGAAAGATTAAAAGCTAAGAGATTTTGCGGCAAATTTTTTTGACGAATGCAAATTCTCCTATATTTTTTAATAAAAACATTCCAGGAAGAGTGTGTCTCAAATTTTCGTTACATCATATTGAAATAAAAATGCTGGCTAAAAATTGGCTATCATCGTCACGAGAGAGATATCGGATCACTTGTCGACTATAGAATGCTGAGTAATCAGCGTACGCGGCGAGATAACCGGCGCGTGGACACCACGTACCAAGGATCGAACTCATGTATGATACTCTCGAAGCGTATGACCGCGAAGAGCCGCGAGGCGAATCCCGAAATCCAGGCGAGCAGGAGCACGGTAAAGGTGATGAGAGAGCTGAGGCCGGCGGCGTTGGTCAGCGTGGAGGATTTCATTTGCTTCGTCGTCGGCTTCTTGTCGGGGAACATGACCTTCTTGGCGTTCGCTGTCGAGGCGGAGGTCGACGACGGCGACTGCGACGGCAACGACGACTGCGGCGACGAGGACGTCGACGGCGACTTGTTCGGCAGCATGTTAGTCGTCTCTGCGTGCACGGACTTGGTAGATATAGGTAGCAGATCCGCGTCAATTCTCACAACGTGCTCGCCATATGTGCGTAAACATCCGTCCGATCGGTCAAATCCAAGCGGCGCGCAACAAATTACCAAATCGCTATATGCCTAAGCTAGGAGGCTAGGACACGTCAAACGCCGGCTACGTGTTCACCATGACTTCAACTGCACTAGGGATGGGCGATGATCGACCGAGCGCTCGAACTTCGATTCTTTATCTTGCCGGAGGAACGATCAGTCCCTTTCGATAGCGTCAAACGCGACCGACTCGATCACCCGACTCGCGATATTTCCAACCAGAATTGTCGCTATGGTTACCTTTATGTCGAATATTGTTGTTTTCGTTTCTTGTCGGCGAATAAAAATTAAAGTTCATCCATCTCGTGTATGTTGTTCGTTAGTGACACCGAAGAAGTACAAGATTCGTTCACTTTGTCGTTGAGTCGTACTGCTTGAAAATAGAAAGATCCTTCGACCTGCTGCTGAGTCGTGAAGCTTGGAAATAGGCCTTCCGACTTGCTTTTGGATCGTAAAACTTCAAAATGTAAAGGCCTCTGACCAGTCGTTAAATTTTATCACTTGGGAATAAAACGAAAACTGTCTGACTTGTCGTTGAGTACACATTTATTAACTGTTATCCACCGCCATCTAACGGTGTCTGTGAAAACCCGTTAGGCATAAGGTTCGAATCTTGGCTGAAGGTTTGAGTCTTTGCTAAGGCATTTTTTAGTATCGAAGTCTCCACTAGGATCTGCCACTGTCTCTTGCAAACATCCAGAAAAATGATACAAATCAATTGTGATAATCATTTATTTCATAAAAAAACGGCGGAAACTTGTTCAAGCATGTAATAATTGGAAATTAGAAACTTCAAGTTGTGAAATGCTTCCCGAATCATCTGTTTACCATTATTTTAATCGATGTTATAGTTCATTGAATTTTATCTTCTTTCATAATTGAGAAATAATGACTCCTTTCATTGTCAAATTTAACAAATTACAAGATTTTCGTTTTAAATACATGCAGGATATTTTTGGATAATTAAGAGACGGTCTTTCAACATTTAACATTTATTTCAGGCAAATATGTATGTATACACAGGTCGGCGGAGAAATATAAATTGACCTATCTAAAACAAGCTCTCGCTTTTTCTCAACAATCCTTTCTTATAAGTTTCTATACTTATAACATCGTACGATAAATCTCTCGTTAATTAAAAGCAAGTACAATCGGCGGATTTTCTGTGATTGACGTCACCATCGTCACATAATTCGAGTAATAATAATCTCTTTACATTACTCAATGTGGAGAGATTGTTTAACCGAGTAACGGTGGCTCGCGAGAGTCATATTTAAGTTTGGCAATTGCTTTCATATAGACATCTCACAACGAAACATCGAGTTCTGAACAAATATCATTATGTACATAATACACAGTGTACCTCTTAACCAGCACTAAGGTTCGAACGACTAGCCGTTCGATATACGCCAAACAAATTAGTATATAAAAATAAAATTACAAACTACAAAATTAGTATATAAAAATAAGTATATAAAAATTATAAACTACAAAATTAGTATATAAAAATAAAATTGAAAATATAAAAATATATAAAAACACAAGACACTCCAATATGCTAATGTGAGATATTTTCGCAGATTTACTCGATTTTTGTCTTATTCTATCTATTCTTCTTCAGATCTGTGACGAATATAATTATTAAATAGAAAGTGAAAGAACCTGTTAAGTCAAAAATTAACTCGAATCAGCAATCAACTCAAGTACCGCGTACCTAAAACCAACGCTGCAGCTCTCACCAATAAAGTGTATTAACACGTTAACTGCCACGTCAGTCACCAGTGACTGACACCGAACTTTCCGTTCGGGCCGTGTCAGTCACCGGTGACTGACGATATAAAATACGATATAAAACTAAAAAAATTACAGTTTTAATAAATTTTAAGTAATTCCAGGATCGTATCATTAATGTACTTAAATATTTCTTATCAAAAAATTTTAATGGATTTTATTGAAGCTTTATTGCGCTTGGCATTGCTATACCACAATACCAGCGCATTTCTAAGCAGCGCGCGTGGCCTGACGGAGATTTCCTCCGAAATGTGCGTGGCAGTTAACGTGTTAAAGGCTTAGCCTTTAGCATTGTAAATTTAGTCACAGTAGGGTGAATACAACGATCAAGATTAAGACAAATAAATATGTATTCGGAAGTAAGTAATTTCAGGAAGTTTTCGGAAATTTTCTAAGTTTGCCAACCGCTTCGACGAATTTGAAATTCTTTCAAATTAGAATTCCCCCTTTCCTTTTCTCTCTCTCTCTCTCTCTCTCTTTAAATCTGAGATTAGGTATGCCCATATAATTAATAAGTCTTATCGAAATCTGGCACCTGCGGTGGCCGTATTTGTGATGTGACTAACGTGGTGTGACTAACGGACAACCATTATAATTCCCGTTTCCTGCCCCCCCTCCCCCGGGAACTTGATACAGAGACGCTAGAAGAGTCATCATCTCCTGGACGGATCTTTGTACCTAATTTGCGACGTCAAGTTAACTCACCGTTTAAGCGTAATGTAAGTACTTTTGATTGTACGCTATCCTATACTGAAGGTATACGATTATAAGTCGCGTAGCTCTTCGAGCAGCAGCCCGAGACGAAAGTACAAGCGGCAAGTAAGACGATCAGCACGACGATCAGCGCGTAAGCGCACAGCTGCGGGAATCTGCTCGGCAGCCACAGAATTGTGAACTCCAAGGTTTTCTCCTGAGTGTCTGAAACGTCGAATAAGCAAAATCGTTAACGTTTCAATCATTCTTGACCAATTATCCCAACAAACACCAAGTAACAGTAACATCACATCAATGTTATATAAATTTCCTACTCAGCAACGTAAGTAACTGTTATGTACAGCATGTGTTATATTGCATTTACATTGATAGGTTGGAAATTATAACATTGATGCAATGTTACTCGACGTTTGCTCGGACTGTTCACTGTTAATTATAACGATACCGATATAGGCGAGCCCATAACCCATGTGCTGTGTGCCCATTCTGTAAGAGCATGTTGGTATTTGTACTTCGTGAATGTCCCCCACGTCCATCCGCAGTTGGTACAGGGGTGTCTCGTGCGGCGGGAGGATCCCGATCTCGCTCAACTGATCGGTCGCCGTGTCCAAGCTCACGTGCATTGCCTTGTGCTCGTGAGCCGTGAAGATCACTTGCGGCGATAACTCTTTGAGCACCTGTTACAGATAACAGCAATAACGTAGTGTAAATAATGAATATAATCTACAAATATTTATGTACACATAAATATAAAGTAATCTATAAGTGGCGATAAGTTCTCTTCGTTCTCTCCTTTCGTTTTCTCTCGCTTACGTAATACTCAAACGTACATTTTGCACAAAGCTGCCGGGTACGAACAATAACGGCATATGACTAAGAATAACATTGGTCGTGTTCCGCTCGGCGTAATCATTGAGAAATGCGTCCTTCGGTGCTTCTGGCATCGTACGCGTCAATCTGTTCACCTACAACGACACATACATTTGTTCTATTGATACATACGCAAATGATGCGACTAAAACATTCAGCCGCTTACCTTGAAGAAAGTGACTGTCTTGTAAACTAACGTGTCTGGCTGAGTGTACGCGAAATTGAACCTGTTGTGGATGTTGGGAGAAACAAGATCATCCTCGCCTCCGATGTCGTTGTCGCCTGGCAAATAGATTTTCTGTGAAGGGACAACAACAAATTAATCGGCGGAAAGAAATAAACACCACGAATGGATTCCCAACAAACACTAATAGTAATATAATATCAAATGTTATAATTTTTCGCTCGATCGTTGTAAATGTAAAATAACGTGTGTTATGTAACAGTTGCGTTGTTGAGTAGAAAATTATAACATTGATATTACGTTACTGTTGGTGTTTGCTGGGTTTTCTGAGGAGGGAAGAATAAATTAGGAGGATGAGAATAAAGAAAATGAGATGAAAAAGATAAGCACCATTATATCGTCCGGCATGGAAAATATCGAATCTAATCTCCTTTTGTATCTCTCGAAACTCTCCGCGTTGGCTATGTGACCTTCATCCATGAGATCACCGAGGAAGGCGATAACGTGCGGCTGAGAATACTTCAACGCTCTCGAAAAAGTCTTTTCTAAGTACCTGAAAGCACAGCACTGTGGAACACAGAACCGAGACACGTAAATCTCAACACGATATCGATTTCTCACGTAGCTGATCGATCGATATGGGAAATGCAGAGAAGACGTTTGGTTTATACCTATCACTGTCCCATCTCGCTAACCATGAGCCAAAGTAATTCTCATTCTTCTCTCCGAGTATTTGAGGATCCGCGACGAGGAGGATCTTGACACATGCTGAGCACTCACGCATCGCCCATTTGAATTTCTGCACTTCGTATACGAGATACTCATTGTAAAATATCGTCGCAGCAATTATGAAGGCGATGGATATTATCCTATGCTTCAACCTATGTTCAATATGACTTATCAATTGTATACAATTTGTATTAATAACATACCGAGTAAGCAAAAAGCATTAAATCTATCTTTTGAAACATTGATTTTATATGGATTTTATAAACCTTTTGCCATAGTATTTCATAAATGTTTTTCAACTGTAACTTGATAATATAATATCCCTAAAAATTATGTGTAGAATAGTGTAGAAATATTATATGTAATGTTTGGGTCAAATATCGTTAACAATGATGTAACATACAAGATTAAGAATCACGTGAAAACATTACACGTTACAAAATGTTATTGCATGTTGTGTCAATGATTTCTTGCTTACTGGGTAGCTAGCAAACATCAACAGTAATATTACATCAATATAATTTTCCAATCGACAATGTAACTTTTATATACAGCATATATTATGTTGTATTTACATTGTTAAGCTGAAAATTATAACATTGATATAATGTTAATGTTTCGTGACGTTTGTTGGATATCACATTGAGACGCAATGCCTGAATTCTTGCAGATTCCAACCAATTTTTTCACAACAAATCAATGACGTTAACAAACCACACTATTGCCAGGTGCTTTGTATGTGCTTCATTTTTATATTTCATTTATTTTTACGCACACAAACAAAGACAGACATTTGCAATGACGTTTCCAACCGACTTCATCGTATAGATATAGATATCTGCATAAAAATTTACCTGTTTCGCCGTAACATCTTCGTGATTTATCGTATTATACAACGTCGTGTACAAAGTTCAATGACAACAGTCTTGAGTTCAGTCATCCGCATATTGTCGACGTTATCGATCCAGATAAACGACTGGTTCATTGGCACATTGCGATAATCTAATAAGAGAGGTTATGTAATTACGGGATCAATTTGCTTGTCCGGGAAACACAGCTCCTCGTTATTTACAGTGCCGTTGTATCGCGCCGACCGCCGAGACTTTACGCCCGATTCGTCATGCCGGTGCAAAAGTAACAATTAGCGAAGCGTGCAACAAGCGCGGTGTGTCGTAATCGTGCTGGGGGAAAAAAAATCGATATTTACCGAACGCCGCATATTTAGTTCAGTAGGGATAGAACAGGTGATCGATCACGGATGTACCACGCGAAGTTGCTGCGTCTCGAGTGCGCGCGCGTGCGGTGCTCACGTCGCCGGACGGTTCGAAACGTGTCGCGCGTGTTATACTCGTCGGGAAAAAAAGACGCGGTACACGAGTGAGACACCGCGGGCAAAAATCACCAGGAGAACGTGACGGGATTCTCAAATATAAACAGTTATACCGCGCATACCTGTCGCACTGTGCGTTTTGTGCGTATCCCACGCTGAGCTTTCGCCGTGCTTTTAAATGCTTGCCTCTGTGAAACGGTCAAATGCATTGGCACCGGGTGAACGACAACGCGAGTACCCAGGGTACGCGTTGCGAAATTCCGACCGAAAACAGCCAAGGTTAAACACGGCGGCGTTCGCGCCCCCAGCTGCCTCGCTCAGAGCCGGCCCTGGTCTCTACATATGTTCGTATGTTTACATGCGCCGTTTGAGGCTCGCTGAACGCAATCCGCCCATGCGCCAGTACATCCGCCTCCGCGTTGCATAGGCACGATCTGACGGTTTCGGCGCCGCGGAAACTACGAAGACCGGTACAAGCGAGGAAGAGGAGGAGGAGGGTGCTCTGCGGTGTATGATTTTTGTGTGTGATCGCGTGCGCTCGGTGAAGATCCATCGGCGGTCTCTCGTGCGGGAATCGGGTCACAACGATGGGCGGCTATGTTAGCAGCATCGCCTCGATGTCAAACACGGCCGTGCACAGCGTGTACCGCGGCCGTAAGCGCAAGTACATCGAGGAGTGCGACAGTGAATCCGAATCCGATTATATCGATCGCACCCTGCAAACCCCGAAAAAGTAAGACGTCACTTTCAATTCATTCTTCCATGCTTCTTTCTCTCTCTCTCTCTCTCTCTCTTTCCTGTCTCTCTCTCTCTCTCTCTATCTATCTATCTCTTTCTTTTATTTTAGACGTGATACGATATGTATCGTTGATTATTAATGAATATCATTAACTGATTAACATTGATAAATATCATAAGCAATTTGACTGACAAGTAACCTCCGATATTTCACTTGCAAGCGATCCTTGTCATCAAGCTTACCAGAGGGAATTTATTATATCACATTTCCCTTGTGTTGTCCCACAGGAGAAAATTGCTTACAACAGCGCAGTACATATATAAGACCTTGTTTCTCGAAGAGAAAGGCAGTGACATAACTGTCCTTATACTTGGACGAGCATGGAGATTACACAAGGTCTATATTAGTCAGGTATGACTCATACATACATGCTCTCTTTGCCCCTACTACCATTCAGTAAAGCTTTGGTCAAATGCTTTGATCACATTGATAACTTTGAAAACATTCTGTTCTCGAGAAATACTACTGAAATAGTAATTTCATTATCAGCTGTTCAGTTTTCAAACATTAGATGTTCCTGTATTTTAGAATCAAGCCTTGAGAATTTAAGTTGACTAATAAAATAGATTTGATCTGAGATATCAAATAAAGAGCAAATCAAGTTTTGTCGATTATTTATATTCTCATAATTTATAAAGAGTTATTAATAAAATTAATATATCTAACACAAGGGCTTGGATCTTGATATTCTTGTTAAGAAGTTTGTTAAGAAGATGTAAATTCTGAATGGAAATCTGTCATTAGATATTACAACTGTTATTAAGACTTAAACTATTATAAATAAGTCATGTATGTATAATAAATAAGCATGCATTTGGTTTGCAGAGTCCCTATTTTGCTAGTATGTTTTCTGGTTCTTGGAGGGAGGCTAATGAGAAGATCATTAACGTTGAAATCGCAGACCCTAATATTACATTGAATTGTAAGGATACTTGGAGTAGATCTGACATACCACATGTTGTAGATACACCATATCACCTAAAGATGATATTGTTTCAGCATTGTCGATAGTTCTGGGCTCGCTCTATCATGATGAAGTCAGTTTGGAGCCGAAACAAGTTGTCTCTATCTTGGCGACTGCCACTCTGTTACAATTGCAAGGATTGATCGACGAGTGTGCCGACATCATGATACAGACAACGAATATCAAGACTGTAGTGCCGTATTATAATGCGGCTGTGTCATATGGTGTACCTACGGTGAAGGCAGCTGCGAAACGTTGGTTGGAGGTAAATCTATTGGCCTACGGTTACCTACACCCTTCCTTCCTCAAAGAAATCTCACCGGAGCTGATGACAGACCTAATCGCCAGTCCTGACTTAGTCGCCATGCAAACAGAATTTTGCATATACACGATGCTACGTGTATGGTACGTAGACAAGTCCGGATCTACAATAGGTGTGGTAGGCCTTTTTAGTCTTTGTCGCTTCGGGCAAAAGGCTGAAGGCTTACTACATCTACTATTGTAGATATTCACATGCTAAGGGAATCGATGTGATTGTTGTGTGATCGCGCTAAACGTGTCGAAATATGACGCAGGTTGTTCGCACATACGCACAACGAGGAGGAGACGCTGCAGATCGAAGAATACTTCAAGAATCACACGTGGACGCAGCCGTTTTTGACGACGAAAGAGGGAAAGCGATTCGCAGCGCCTTTCAAGACGCTGAGGATGAAGTATTTGGTGTTGCACGAGCAAGATGTCAAGCTCTTGTACAGTGATAACTTGATACCGCCTGATTGGATGCACGACGCCTATAGAGAACAGTGGCTGCACGTGCTGAGAATCGACGGACACGAGGAGAGAGGGTGAGTTACGAGTGTCACGCTCGAGCTTCTCCTTCTTTCCAGCGGAGACTCGAATGGGACCGGATTACATATTTTCTCGTATATGTGCATTGCAGCCCGGTGCAAATGACGGAAGAGGAATTCTTCAGGGAGTGCTTCCGGTGCGGCAGATGCATCGAGAAACCGGGTGAGCACGTTTGGAGATGGCGCGCTTTCCACTACGGACTGGACCTGGTGATGGCGATGGACATGACGACTTTTTACATCGAGAGAAGCAACCGAATGGACTCGAAGCATATCAAGGCCAATCACAAGGAACACAACATAATATTAAAGTAAGTTTTGAATCGTTGTCGCATTCTCGACGAAGGTTGTGGGCGTGCAATTCAACGAGAACTGATTCCAGGATCTGCTTGTTCTCATTGGACGAGCAACGACAAGTCAAGCACATTCAGAATTCGGGTCTGCTCAGGTTGTGCGTGAAGAAAAATATGCAGGTGAGTCGCCGAAGGACGTTCCAGCATCGTTTTTATATAAATCCGCTACTGTGAGGAGAGCTCATCACATCGCGATAATTTACTGGAGGGCGATGTAACGCCTTTTTGTCTGTTTGCAGCTGCATTTAATGACCTTGGACAAGCAACTGACCTATCCTCTGTACGTGTCAGTCCGTCTGCAAGTAGTCACGCCGCTCGCGTCGAGCAAGAAAGAGAACGACATCATATTCGTGGATACTTAGCATTTCGAGAATGTAACGCCTCACAATTGTGGAAAGATAAAGGATGTGGCGTTCACCAACTCATCCTTTGTAACATATTCCATTTGATTACGAATATTAGGATAAGCTCGTAGGCGTGCGTCATTATTGTTCGGCACATGGCACTTAAATTCTTGAGATGCGAGATACGGATCTTCGGACGAAGATACGATGGTATGTCTTTCTTCTTTTTTTCGCGGCCATATTATAGACTGACCACAGTTTCACCGCGCTTCACCTTTCAACGGAGCAGATTCCTCGGCAGAGTCGACTTTCTCTCGAACGAAGGTTACGTATTTACGACACTTGACAGTGACATTCGACTTTCGAAATGGAAGTCGAAGAAGAGCACAGATCGAAAGAGTACGATATCGTATTCTACTTTAGAGATTTGAAGCGACTCCTCTGTCTCAACGGGGGTTCCCACACGAACGTCGAAGAATCTGCCGTCGAGGAGTGAGCGCGTTGAGAGCGGGACATTCCGTACGCGCCTGTACATCGATACGTACCACATCGGTGGTATACGCGTTGTCTGCGATGCAACCGGCATTCTAACGGCATTTTGTTAAGCTTTTTTTCATTAGATCGATTTTAATTGTTCTCCGCATACCGACGCTACCGCGCGTAATTTACACTGTATCGAAGCGAGGATTTCTTACAGTCGAGGTCTAACCGACTGGGTAGAATTGCACAGATGGTGATCCGACGATGAGTCGGATCGCAATGCTTAGTCGGAGTTCTATCGGTACCTTTTCGCTACCAAGCTACATTCGTTTTCATCGTTTAATTCGCACTAGCTTTGGCACACGCGCCGAACAGTGGTCGGCTAAAGTGTCGTTGGCGAGTGGCCCGATTTCTTCGACGTCTGTTGACCTCGGTTCAACGATCGATCGGCTTCCTCTTGCCTTCTATGGATAGAAGGCGGCAAAAGACAATGAAAGTGCAAATAAACCGACAGTCGAACTCACAAGGGACGTCGAGGAAAACGGCGTTACAGGCGAGTAGAGTTACCTAAGGGACGATGTGCGCACGTTTTTAGAATAAGCGACAGCTCGTAGGTCTCTCTCTCTCTCTCTCTCTCTCTGCCTCTCTCTCTTTCCATCTATCTTTCTCTCCTATCGCGATCGATAGTTTCCTTTTATTTCTCACAACATAGTTAGGTTATTGTGTGCGCATTCTTACAGTATTAATATTTTTTCGTTCGCAAAGCTGCATTTACAGAGGCGGGAAAGGCACTCGAAGGTTTTACGCTTTCACATTATAGTGTGTTCCGTATACTGCGTTTTATCTACGTAGACACTGTACACACACACACACACACATTGCGGCATTGTTCGATTCGCAAAGCTACTAGGGCGAACGAGAGTCTTGTGTATACTCGTGCTACTCAAGGGACCGAGTGATCGAACGTTTTTTCGTCTTCCGATCGGTAAAGGGTTTTCTTCGATTCCGGTGCCTTTTTAAAACACATCTACCTATCTATGCCCCCTACGTATTTAATCTACCTACGTACCGAAAGAGAAACTAACGCGTAACAAGCGAGCTATAACTTTCTTAATACACGTAAGACGATAACTTTTGTAGGGATATTTTGTTTTGTAAAAGTTTTCTTACCACAATCGTTCAGTAATATTGCAATAAAATCGTAAACACGCAAGAGACTGTGCGCGATCTCTCATGCCACCACACGTCCATTTCCCCGACGATGATCTTCGCTGACGCGTGCCTGCGACGGAAGTTCTCTCGCGTCTCTCGGTGTCGCAGTCATCGACAGAGAGAGTGGTGAGATCTCAAGATAATCGGGAGAAGGCGGAAGGTTACACGGGCCTCTTTTCAAAGGGGGATTTCGCAGGGGGGATTTCGCATTTTCGCAACAAGAAATCGCTTGTTAGATACGCACCTGGAGAAGAGGTCGTCACTCGTGTTAATCGCTCAACACTTTATTATTGGCAGAATACTCTCTCTGTACATAGTATATGATATTGTAATGTCATTCGACTCAAATGAGCATTACGAACAGATTCAATGAGGTTCGACGTAAAACGCGTTCTCTCGACCACGTGCCAGTGGGTGCGAGGCTGCGCCCCAACGAAAAGTTCGACGACGGAATCTCTCGAATTTGTCGTTCTTCTTCCGCGGAAGAAGAAGAGCATCGGAGCTTTCTCGAGTTGTCCTCAAGCCGAGCGCGTTAAATTACGCGATGGGGTGAATTTCATCTCGCAACTTCGTCGAAAGTGCGACATTCCGATGGAGGAGCACGCTACACTTTGAAAATAGTCACCTATAACTGGAAAACTTTCATGTAACAATATAATAGGTAATATCTCTCTTTATATTACAATATTATATCAATTTGATAGCTATACGTCTCCATTTTCAAGATGCGGCAGCCGCCTTCCCTTCGTAGTCGTAAGTACTTCTTCTTATCCCATTAATATTCATGAAATGAAGTCCAAGGTTTTAAAAGTTCGGAGGGGATGCACTACAGCAAAGCGTCGATCATTCACTCACTCACTCTCTCTCTTTCTCCCAGATAGACAAAAATGCTGAACATATATTGTAGTATATGCAGTATGCAAACATTTAATGTATATTTTGCTACTGCAACAATACCTGTTTAAAATTTGCTTGTTTTAAGAAATACTCATTTATTACGCCATAATTTCAGTCAAAGTGTTGACTTCTTATTTTTTCGGACAAAATAAATAGCAATATTCATGGCAGAATATCGCTATAATATTGCCGCAATTCTCATGGCATCACATGACTTCTTTTATATACCGGCAAAATTCTTGTTTTATGAATACGCATTTTCACGTACTTATGCTAGTCACGATGCAGACAATGTATTAAAATATGTCTATCTGGGCTTTCTCTCTCTCTCTCTCTCTCTCTCTTTTTCTTTTTCTTTTTTTTCAACAGCGACTCACGACAGAGGAAATCATGACACATCCGCACTGACACGTGTCGACGGAATGCGAGTCCATCCTCTCAACAACAAGAACTCCATATTTCCCCCGAACTATGGAGTCGCGGTATCTCGAACGAGACCGAACAAAGTCAAGACGAGGGGGAGACAGAGGGGTGAGTCGCGATGTTGCGAACTTCTCTTCGCTCGAGAAACTGTCGGCAACCGGAAACCGGTCGCTTCAGGGTGGATGCTCTGTGGTATCCTCAAGGTGCCAATTCATGAGACGCTCGTTGCAACGTTGAACGTGGCCACATGGTTTTAATCTGACGCCAGGTTCGAAGTTAAATTTTATTTAGCTTCTCTAGCGTCACGTAATGCGAACTGTTAATTTGGATATTCAAATGTTTTATGTTGCTCTTTATGTATTTTATTATTTTTTTGTACACGCACGCATGCGCGCACACACACACACACACACACACACACACACACACACACACACACACACACACACACACAGAGTCTCTCTTAACTACATATAATATTTACTTTAGAATGATATAATCCTCGGAGAGAAACTACATGGAGCTGACTCTATAATGTTCCAAATTTGATGTTATTATACCCTTAATTTTCATACATTTTTCACTATCCAGCAACTTCGATCATGCGACTTATTTTGACGCTAAAAATGAACGTCGAGCGTCAGCATGAAAAGGCACCTTCACTCGCCGAGAGATACAGAGGTACGTTCGAGGTAACATTGACGCGACTGTGCACAAATGCGCTCCAGCACCATTAATAAAAAAGAAGAAAAAAGAGGAAACTAATACTTTTGACATGCGGAAATATAAAAAGAAAAGAGATAAATAATCTCTACAACTCGGATATTTGTGAAATAAACGGATTCGAGGCTTCCTCGATCCACCCCTCATCGACCACTCTCTCGCAAGTTCCACGATAAAACGGCCACGTTCGGCGGAACGTTTATTTTTCAACTGCTAGAAGTTTTCCGAGCTGAGCTATTGAATTATTCTGTTAAATTTTGAAGAATAATCTCATCTCAGCGCAAAACTTCCAACAGTTATGAAACAAAGTTGCTGAACGCAGCCAATAAGTTTATCTCATCACTCGGTGTGTGCGCACTCACGATATCGATTCGCTCTTACCCCTCTCTCCCTCATCGCCCTTATCGTCTCCATTTCCGGTACCAATCGTGCGTCACGGTTGTTGCCATTCGCGCTCTAATGATAATTATTATTAGCGGTGTTACTCGTAACAACGGTTCGGTAATGTAAGTACTAACAATAACCGTAATAATAGTAATAGTAGTAGTGGTGGCAATAATAATTAGTAGCGACCGTATTAATGGCAATAATGGCGACGACGGGTGGTGACAGCAGCAGCAGTAGTGACTGACGATCACTTGTTTCCTCGTGGTGGTTTCTACCTATTGGTGAACGCGTATTTTTTTGCACGTTGACAAAGCGCGCTACTTCATCTAATATATTTTTTTTTCTGCCGATCACATCTACGTTTCCTCATTTACGTGTTATTGCTCGTTCGTCGTGTTGTCTCATCGTTTCAGTCACTCCCTCAATCGTTGCTGTCGTTACAGGACGTCCGATCGCGAGACGCGCACGTGGCGCTCGTTCGCCTCTCGCCGGGAATGGGAATAATTGCGCCTTCTTGGCGAAAATACCGCGACGGGAATAGCCTTCGCGGACCGTGATCTTCGGTGAATTATGCAAATAAATAAGGGAATCTCTTTCCTTTCGCTGATTATAGATGAACTTTCCCGCGACGGAACCTCCACTCGTGGAGCACTGAAATACACTTAATGTTAAAGTTTCAGAAATTCGGAGGGAGATGGGCATTGCGCAGAGTTCCGCCGAAGGTGGTGCGCGCTTTTACCGCCCGGACGTCCTGCAACTCGCGCTATTCGCTTCTTTCCGCATAATGGAGCAACAATGAATGCTCAAGAGCCGGTTTTTCCATCGTCGGTCATCGATTAATCTCATCTCTCTCTCTTTCTTTCTCTCTGCCTATATATATATATATATATATNTATATATATATATATATATATATATATAGACGTATATATATTATGGCGAGTCTTAAGATCTAAGAAGAGACTGGGGATGGGGCGACGCGACGCTTGTCTGTCAGATAAAATAGCGAACACTTGAGCCGAAGATGCAACGACCGGCCCTGTAATTGAGCTATATCGAGTTTCAGCGTTTACACACATGCCCGCACACACGCATACATGCACACGTAAACATAGGCAGGCAAGCACGCACGCACATACAAACGGCGGTTGTTGTACGCTCAGGTGACTCAGTTACTGGCTTAAACTGCACTTATTGCAAAATTCTGCGAAACACGGAATAATCGTGTGTATATGTGAGGACGCGACGGCGGATCTGTCGCTCTCACTAGAGCTAAATGCGAGGTTCCCTCGGTTCATATCGTCGATATGTTTATATACCGCGAGCTCTTCTCACGTAGCCCACTTTAACACAGCACTTGGAGTCTTAACCCGTGTAAGAGCTTCACCCAGCTCTTCTCCGAAGAGGAAGGGTGGTGCGTCGCGCGTCCGTGCCGGTCGCACTTCAGTACGGTTTAGCCGTCATACCCAGGCGAGAGAAGTCGTGGTGAATTCAAGCGCGGGCGCTAACTGTACGCTCGCAAATAAATAGAAGCGGCGTTGGCGAGAAGAACCAGCGTGTAATCACTGCGAGAGAACGAATGATTAACATATAATTACACAATTAAACGTACACAATCTCGTACGGTGAACTTAAGTTAAATAATACGCGACAAACGCGGCACTGAAGTGCACCGAGCGGATGCGGTGCATCCTCTTGCGGTCCTCGCAAACGCTACATTGACATTGCACCTCTAGAAATAAGCAGGACTGCCGATCTTGCGTGCAATTCCATTTCGGCTTGGCTCTAACGAAAAATATACTTGCATACCTCTTCATTGTTCTCCGTTTATATTTCGCGTGCGTATACGTACATCGTAAAATTATGCGCACATACACACACATATTCACACAAATATACGCGTGCATACACATACATACAGACGTAAACGCGCACAGACACAGACGTTCTGCGGTAGTAGGCGGGGTGCGAAATGTGTCGCGCGATGCCGCTACTTTACATTTACGTTATTTTTATCTTTGTGACTCTTTTTGGTATTCACTAATCGTTAATTCTCGTAAGATATCTGCCGCTTGTTTACTTCTACGCTTTTTGGTGATCCGTCGCATTACGCTTGTCGCGAGGCACGAGTCGGCGGCCGGTCGTCCCTGTACAAAAATAGGCGAATCGATAGGAATCGATCGGGAATATACTGTATGAACAAAGAAGCACGAGCACTTAAATCGTACGTAGAGTTCGTAAATAAAGGATCAGTCGCGAATTCGCTTAGTTTCTCATTAAACGAGGCAACGAACCGCGACACCGAGAGCGGTAACGTGCGAGAATGAAGAAACGTGTACATCTAACAAGTACAGTATAAATTTCAGAAGATCCGAAGAATTTGTGCTTCTGAAGATTAGAAGGAATTTCAACGTAAGTCTCACCGGAATCATTTGTCCCGGTCGAATCCTGCCGATTCACCTCTGCGAAAAATATTTCGAGAAATACTGCGTCCGATACCTGATCAGCGCGTCAACCGATCGCGCTTATCGCGCGACAAGCGCAACGTCAGCACGCGGGAGAGATGATCGACTTCTTTTTTTTTTTCTTATGCGGAGGCCGTGTGTGTATGTGTTGCCGTTTTATTTCCCTTCTTCGTTCGCGAAGATATGTACTACTATTGAAGTATCGTCCTCGCGCATCTGGCAGTTATCACCGTTACACTACGTTATAATAATCGTCGGCTATTTCGCGGACCGTTCGCTGTCGAGCTGCCGAGACGGGAAATCCATCTCGCTAGTTGGCTACGGAATCTGAAGATCTTCCTAAAGAGCTTGCAGTGCTCCTCAAATAGGATCTCAATGCACACAATAAACGCGTGACAGCTGCGCGATTTCCGCGAAATCGGACTTCCGATACTGCGGACACGCGAAAATCACGTTAACGTGTAGGAAGAAGAAGAAGGAAAAGAAGGATCAGAAGAAAAAGTAGAAGAAGAAGAAAAGAAGAAAAGTAAGAGACAAATTATGGAAGAAATGAATAAATCATGAGAAAAGGAAAGAAATAGAAGGATTCACAGCAGCAGCCGCACGATCTTTCAAGCGAATGTGAGCGCGCGAAGAAACGGCGCTTCTCGGGACGCACCGAGGCCGAGGTAACTTCGGAGAAGTACGAGAGAAGTCATGTCGGATTCGTTGTACGACTCGGATGTACGGGACAGAAATGTGACGGGTGAAGTTTTCGTTGACGGAAAAGAGCGCGTTTATCATCGTTCAACGACGCGAATTCGATTAGGCCGGGAATCTGTAGTGAAGGATAGGCCGAAAGTGTTCCTTCTCTTTCCGTGAGAAGAAAGAGAGCAGCTTTTCCTTTCTTCTCGATGTAGAACGACCGTTTCATCGGGGCTTCCTTTCCGCGCGGTTCCCTCGCGCGTGTCTCTCAGCTGGGGAATACCGTAGCGGCGAAATTGACGACGGTCGGCCGGCGTTCGATCGACCGCTTGCGGACGCATGTCCAACATACGTAAGACACACACACACACATACACACACGTACGCGCGCGCGCGCACACGCATACATCTAGGCGAACGGTCCGTGCGGCGCAACGACGACGACAGGCTGGCTGATTCGGATTCAGGTGTGATTTGATCGATTAGGCAGAATTAGGCTATTGAGAGAGTGGAGGTACGAGGCGGCGCGATCGGGCACGACAGGAGCAGACTCGGTGTCGCCAGAACGGCAGTCAGGAGGGATGCCAGTGGCAGTAATAAGGACGGCGTGCGGCTCTCGAGTGCGGAATTGCACAGATCACCGGTGCACGAGCAGTACGTAGCGCGTACGTCGTGGGTGCCAGTCCTCAAAAGGCACGCGCCGTTGTCCATGACGTCTGTGATGTATCCGCAGCTCCGGACGACCCTCACCTTGCCGTATACTGCAACGATTCCGATTCTCTTTTTAGAACATGGCATTTGCCAAATGAAAAGAAAGGAAGGGAAAAAAGAGGAACGCGAAAATGCACAAGCGACCGCTGTCCGCAAAGAAACTCTGTCCTCTTTGCGAAATCACGTGCGCTTTGACCTTCGAAATTTTGATAACGTGAAATCTTAGACGTACTGGAAATTTATCTCGGGGTGAAATTTCACTCGAAAAGTAGAGTGACGACGGAGTCGCTCGGATTTGAGTAATTTTTCACTCGCGCAGAGTGAATTCTTCGCTCTAAATTGCCGAGTGTGAATATTAGTTATTATTTTTACTTATTTTATTTTTATTTTCTATTTATTTTTTCATGCATTCAAGCTGTGCCCTCTGTTTCGCTATTTTGGTCTACCGGATCTAATAAATTGTCTGTCATTTGCGATCTTCCATTGATGTATGGATCAGTCGTGAAAAAGTTACAATACTTTTTTTAACAAGTTTCGAAATACTATGTCCAATAGGAGAATTTGTTTTTCAGTAATTCTCAGAAAATACATTTTCTTATTCGCTACGAGATGCGTTGCAAATCGAAAAAAAATATTGTAACTTTTTTGTGATTGTACACTGAAAAGGGTTCTTGGCATGAATCTTCTCGCTTTTGACGTCATTAAACAAGGACAGTTGCACAGAGGGACTAATAAACCTATTCTGTAACTTTTAATAACAGTATCGTTATTGTTACGTCGTCGTTGCATATAATCATATTATTAAATAGCTGCGCAACGACACATACCGAGCAGGCAGTTGCCGGTAAACGTGCACGGAATGCAATCCCAGGAGTTTTAATATTTTCACCTCGCGAAACTAAAGTGTGAATTTAACGTATTCCACCGTCACGGGAACAAATTCATTCTCATTCACAGAAATATTTATTCCTGCGATTTCGAGTATTTTCTTTGTCGCTTCAAATGAAAATACCGCCACTTTTCACTTGTTTTGAATAAGATTCCATTCCGAGACACTTGGGTAGTATAACAAATACATAAAATTAGATAAGAGAAATTAACTGAAACTCGGGAGATACTGCATTATCGGCGTTTAAACCGCGTGCTAATCGCATGACAGAAACGGAGAATTTGGCGTCGCAGTTCTCACCTCTTTGACTGATTTTCCGGCAAAGAGTCGGCTCCAGCTGGCTGAGGTGCTCCAGGCGAGGTTGAAAGCTGCAGTTGACAGTTCCAAGAGTGTACGGGTCGAATGGGTCGCCACAGCGCGGGTCGTACTCGCTGTTGCATTGGTAACATATTATCGCCTCACCTGCAATCACAGATCGATCAGCGTTGGCGTTTTAGCGTCGGGTAAATCAATTCGTTTCCGCGACGATTCGAAGGTCGTGACGTGCATCTCACGAGCCTAAAAAGAGCTCTGCTCTAGAATTAAAGACAGACATTTGAGAGGTGCGCATCTCTCATTCAGGGTAAGTGCAGTCGCGATTCTACAGGCAAGTTCGAGAAAGTAGACGTCGGCTGGGCGAGCGTGTCGACGGGGACGAGAGAAAGAGAGAGAAAGAGAGAGAGGGAAGGTCTGGTTCACGATGTCTGGCCTCACTATGACGTAACATGCTGCACGCACACCCGTTGCATCCCACGGAACCAGGCTGATACGGCGCCAGCTGATATCGAACAGCGTAGCGAGGCACGCGATGACCTACACTCAGCTGTCGTGGATCGATACGAAGAATCCAAATTTTATAAGTGCTCGCGCGCGATTAGGAACGAAGAATGAAGAAGTGAATTCACGTCCGCCCCTCTTCCTCCTCCTTTTCTTTTCTCTCCTTCTTTCCTACCGCCTTACATCCCCTCGCACTCGTCGCGCAGCCCGCTGTGCGTGAATTTAACTGACCCATTTTTCGCGCTTCTCGTAACGCGGAAGCTGGGTGTCCTAATTATTAAAAAAAGAAAAATATTGAAAAAGGATATAATGAAGTCAAGCGATTTATTCTCACTGACAAAAATCTCTCTCTTTCTCGAAACCACGAAACGACATCCCGTTGTGATCTACCCGGACTGGGATATGCTAATATCACGCGAAACCTAAGGATCGAATTTTATTACCCTTCGCGATGAACGGCCGCCCAGCCATTTCACTAACGACGAATAATTTATTTGATAAGTCTATACAATTTCATATCCTTTCCCTCTCACATTATTGGCTCAGGCTCGCAAGCTCGGAATATACTTTTTGACAAATCGTCATTATTCAAGCAAGACCTTATTGATCGCGGGTGAAGTCGAACGCGCGATACACGATATACAACTATGTACGTTCCGAAGGAAAAGAGAGACAAAAAATGCCAGTAATGCTAGGTCAATTTTGTCGGAAATCTCTCCATCGTTCTATCCAAGTGGTTACAATCAATTTCCTGACAAATGTTCTGCGGCTGAATAAATAATGAAGCTGAATACGTTTGATTTTCTAATTTCGAAATACCCTCGAAGCACTGACTTGAATATTAACCAGAAAGAGTAGAGGGAGAGACAGAGAAAACAAATGTGTCCTCTAAGACGAAACGAGGATGAGTTTGTGTGTATGTGTGTATGTGTGTGTGTTTATACACATCGTTAAGATGGTAAACTGATAAACTGGGAAAAAGAGCAACATTATCATTACTCGGAAAACAAGATAAACATACTAAACATACGAAAAGAGGCGAAGAGGCCGAGGGGGTCGAGTGAGAGGAAAGGGGTGCGAAGGAGAAAGTGGGTCGCTCGATACCCTCACACGAAGCGCGGCCTTCGTAGACGCTATCCTAAATTTCAGCAAATTGCCGGATATAGCCGCGTACATACGCGACGCTCTGAACACGAATTGCCGATGCCAGTTAACTTCGTATCGGCAATTAGCTTGATCGCCGGGGCGACACGAAGACCGACCGCGAGTTGTCCGCTGAGTCGCACGTGTCCGATGGGCGATCGAAGCTGCGGCCTTCTTCGGGGATCCTCAGATATGGGGTTCGTCGTGGCGGATCGCGGGGATCATCGCGCGATTGCGATTTCACGTCGGAGAATTCCGAGGCAGAAACGGGAGAATTCGCGCGGCCGATCGACGAGTATCGAATTGGATCGTCGCCGAGTGAAATCGGAAACGGACGAGAAGGGAAATTCGACTCTAATCGCACTCGTGATTATCGTCGTTTGTCAATTCGGGAACGAAAATTCAAGAGAAAGAAAATTCAAGAACAATTTCAGAACGAAAATTCAAGGACGAAAATTCGAAGATAAAAATTCAAGGAATTCAATAATGAACTTTTAAGAAAGAGAGTTCAAGAACGAAAATGTAAAAACGAGAATTCCAGGACAAAAATGAGAACTCAAGGACGAAAATTTAAAAAGGAGAATTCAAGCTTGGCAAACTCAATTGGCGGAATTTAATCATCGCGTGATAGCTGCTGAAAATCTCGACACCTTTCACCTTTGCGCCAGCCCCGCGGGCGAGTTACGTCACCAGCTCGTGGACGACGTCTGCTAAGGAGACGTCCCACCGCGGGCTGGTCGCGTCTGATGACGTATCCGGCGCCGTCGAGGAAACGAATATCCATTGTGCGGCCGCGGCCGTTTCCCGAGGCCGACTTTTCCATCGTCGTTGTTGTCGTCGTCCTCGCGGAAATCGCCAGGCGTGTATCGACAAACGTCGGCGGCGGGAAACGCGGTCGGCGGTCGGAGCGCGCCGATCCGCTCGATCGTGGGGATGCGAATTTAATGCGGAGGCCGCGTCGAAATCAGGCCGCGAGCGAGTTCGATAATGCGGCGGGTTCGCGATTTCGCGGAACCGTTTAATTTTCCATGCTGACGAGTCGTTAGGCCGCGAGTTCATTATCTGTCGGGAGCATGCGACGGAAACTCAGGAATACTTGATAGCGCGTTTGCTGAAATCTACCGTTCTCTCTCGCGACTTTTCCCCCGCAAGATTCAAGCGGTGCCGAAAATTTGTCACAACGAGATTCATCGGCGGAAATTTAATTGCGGTCGGGAGAATCGCGGCGTTCAAATGTTCGTTCAGAAAGGACCACAGTCGACGGTTATTCCGGGACACCCACCGTGGGCGAACTCACCGTGAGTGAACGCGAATGCGCACTTACCGCGCGACATTCTCCCCGCACGGTAATAGGATTGCACTCGAAATTAGTACGCGTATACTCATTTTCGCGACGCGGTGTCTTGAAGTACTTCAAGTGCTACCGTTGTAGGAATTCTCTCCGATCGCAATCTCAGCTCTCTCTCTCTCCCTCTCTCTCTCTCTCTCTCTCTCTCTCTCTCTCTCTCTGCTTTGAGGCGCTTGAGGAGAACTCTGTCCCAAAGCGCAAAATAGATAATATATTCTCTCTATCTCCGTCTCTCTCTCTCTCTCTTCGTCAGACCGAAGTTGTTACCCACCATGTTGTACTATATAAAATTGATTATTTCATAGTTAAAGAGAATACTGTTAAAAATGTATTCTCAGTTACCTAAATTTTATATAGGTATATACATAAACATTGTATATTTTTTCTATTGGAAATAGCTTCTTAGGAGATTATACGTTCCATATAATAAATTTTTCTCTCCCTCCCCCTCTCTCTCTCTCTTTCTCTTTCGTTGGCCGCAATACCGCGTTCGATGACGACGTATCGCTGTGCATCGTTAATGCAACGATAAAAAGATGCGCGGGCGATGTTCTACCGAACGACTGAATTCGAGCGACTATTTTCCGCAATAATTAAAACAGGCCGATAGAAATAGTGATGGGAGGAGGACGAACGAATCAGTTTTGGTTTTCGAAGGTGAGAAATTTATATGCTCGCGACATGCGTTCCTGCGAATTCTCCCCGATGAATCGCCTATTTGTCCCCGGGGGAGGGGGGATGAATAAAATATCGGCGGATCCAATTCCCCATGTAGCGCGTTCCGATTCGTTACGATGACATACGTATATTTCAGGTGCGCGCCAGCCCCCTTAATGAACTCGATAACGCCGTAATGAACTGCTCGGAATCGCTCGCGGTTTGTAACGATCCCACCCAGGCGGTTACACGTAATTCAACTTATGTAACTCGCACACGCGTGCGCGCGCGCCCTCGATATAGCCAAGACGATTCGTGGCTCGTTTGGCCGATACAAAGAGGATTGGAGAGTCCTTTCCGGAGGATATATATTTCAAAGGACGCTCCGCTTTTCCGAAAGAGACACTCTCTCCACGCCTCGTCGACGACGCGAAAAGTTTCGAAGCCCACGCAGAGAGAGCAGCCCCTGTAAAACGTTCTAATCTTTCACACATCTTCCGGGCATTGCCTACGCTCGGCAGAGAAAATAGCTCAGCGAGCGCTTATAATGATTATTACTCCTGCAGTCCTGTCCTGTCAACGCGATGTGGCTATCCTTGCGTTGTCGATGCGCAGCTTTCCTACCATATGTTATATCTGCGCAACGACAACGTAACGGCAACGACACTGTCGTTAATAGTTATGAATAGGCCTATCGATTGATACATTTCCCTGTGTGGTGTTTTCAAGAATCTAAAAGAATACTCCAATCACAGGCGATGTAATCACTAAGCGCTCACTGAGCTTCTTTCTCCACCGAACGCAGCCATTGTCGTTTTCGCGGACACAATACACAAGTTTACAAAAGACGCGTTCCGGAGGAGTTTTTGAGGCGGACTGAGACTCCTCTCGAGGGAAGTTTCAAGACGCTGTAAGGACAGATTTTAATTGGTCTTGAAACTTTCGTCGGGAGACCTGAAAGACGTCCCGAGCGTCTCGCGGGCGCTCTTCGTCCGGAACAACCCTGCCGACCCCGACGACGAGCCATCGGCTTCTGGCTGAGTCGCGGTAACCTTTCCCTCGTCACCTTTCTGCGCCGCATTGCGCCGCGATGTATACGACTCTTTTCTTCACTTGTAAATAAAGTGCACGTAGGTATCGATCGCGTTCTCGCGTTCTTTTGGACAAGTGCTGTGCGCTCTTGCGAGTGGCAATTAGTTCAAATTTGTCCGAAGGACAATACGAGCGTGCACGAACGATAGCATCGGGAATGCCGAGTTCCCGTCAAGCTTGCGCGCAAAGTGTGAGTCGCCCTGAGACTACCTTCTGGTCGATCCTGCCGCTATCCGTCGGGACTATCGCACATATTTTCCCGGGGAGAAAATCAATTCGACGGAAACCGATCAGGACGACGTAAAATGGTCGCAAGGACGTGCCGATCTTGCGGCCTCAAGGACCTTACGAGGTCGTCAGGGCATTTATTGTGGAACTGTTCGGAAAGATTTCCGATCGGAATAGTTCAGTTATTCTCTAGAAAACACAATTAAAATCCGAAATAATTGAGCGACTTCAATCGGAAACTTCTCTGAGCTTTTCCATTATATGCACGTCTTGAGCTTTTTGAGATAATCAGGCCGACTCGAGTGAAAGCTCACGAGCTGAGAGCTACTACGAACGAAGCGGTGACTCGAATGAAATCCTGGGGCTGTTTTCTGTACACGTTTACTGACAACTGTCGGCTTAACATGTGTCGTCGCGCAGCTATTTTGTGATATGATTATGATGTTTGCAACACGACACTTATTAAACCGACGGATATCGATACATGGGAAAAAATTAGTATCAATTCAAGATTTATGTTTTCTTATATAAGCAAGAATATATAATCTAATATGAAGATAAAACTTGCTTGTATGAAGAAATTCTGTGTAGTTTCACGAAAAAATACTATATTGTTAGTCAAGAACAATTTTCATGAATTGGAAGGAGAAAATATTGGATAGAAAGAACGATATTTTCAAACTGACACAATTCTTTCTATCCAACATTTTTTTCTTCTCAATTCATGAAAATTATTCCGGGATAAAATAAAAATGATATTTTTAGTAGAACTATATAGAATTTCTTCTTGTAAGTAAGTTTTACCTCCACACGAGATTATATATTCCTGCTTATACACATGAGTCTCGAATTGATATTAATTTGTTTCCGTGTGTATGGAATATAGCAGGCCTGATCTTGCAAAGGATGCATTCAGAATGTCGTGGGGAAAGAAACAATTCTCCTAGCCTCCGAGAAAGATCGCTATCTACGCTACTTTACTCCTTGCGATAATCGCCTCGTTCTGAGCGAGTCGCAGCGCGTTATCGCGCGCGCGATCCCGACGAAAGGGTCGCGTGATCTTTGACTTTCCGCCGGACCCCGCGATCGCGCTTCACGGAGAGGATCGATCGCGGTTCCGGGAAAGAGTCCGGTGCAGCTGCGGCATCGGTCGCCGAGTTCGATCGGCACTCACCGCGATCGAAAGTGGCCGCCAGGACAACGAGGACGAGGCCGGTGATCAGCGCGGCACGGTTCGCGATCATGGTCGCGATTGCCGGACCATGTGCGTGCTTTCTCTCGACTCTAATTCCGCGATTGTCGCATGGAAGGCGAGCACGTTGTCGTCGTCGCCGTCGTCGTCGTCGGCCAGGAAGGAGAGGCAGTGAATGATATACGTCGTCGCGTCCGAGGATGAGGAGAGCGACTACCAGGCACGGGCTCGCTGCTGATCGCGCGCCGCGTTCGCGATCGCACCCGGACGCATAGCAACTGACGCGCCGATACCCGTCGACCGAGTCACCGAGTTTCCCTCGCCTACTATATGCCGCACTATGCGGCAGATCCCACCCCCTCTGGACTCGCGGTGCGCCCGCTGCGCCGGTGCAATCGCCGACCACCGGTGGTGCACACACCACTGTTCCCTCTTTTCTCCTCCTCCTCCTCATTCTCCTTCTCCTACTGCTGTTTCCGGAATGCACATCCCCGCGCCAGAAACCCAATCGGGGGAGACCTGCCGTTGCGGAGATGAATACTCATGAGAAAGTGCATTCCTGAATAGTCGGAATAGTTCACAACTCGGACTCTCCGGCGAGGGTCGAAAGAGAGCGAGAGAATCTTTCGACAATGGTTTATTGTAAATTAGCTATATATAAAATAAACTTACAAAGATAGTGTACAATTAAATTACGTGGCATCGCTGTCGGCTGGGAACGTCGGCTTTCTTTTTTTTCTACGCCGGACCGCAACTAACGACGACGATCTTCGGTATTCTCGAGAAGCACTTCGGCACTCCGTTCGCGTTACGATCGCCGCGAGATCGTGACGCCAAGTAAAACTGCGGGAATGTGTTCTAATAATTAAATAGCTGAGGATTTTCGACACCTCCGTTCCTTTTTTCCTCCCTCCCTATCTCTCTCTCTCTCTCTTTCTCTCTCTGAAACGCAAGATAACTTACAACGACATTAAAACAAAATGTCAATGAACGTACGCCTATATTGTTCCTCACGACTATGTCGCTGTCACTGTATTGAACCGCAACTTCTTTCGTCGTAAAAGATCGTACATGATAGAAATTATGCAACTAAAATCTCCTATTGACCGCTCAATGGCCGATCAAACATTTACGTAACTATCTAAATTGTTTTTCTAGTCAACACGTCTTGTGAAATTTGCCTTACCGTCGTTCTAGAAACACATCGCCGTCGTCGTCGTCGTCGTCCCTCTCTCTCTTTCTCTTTTTGCGCGCGCAATTAGATTATAATAACACTGTAAAACAAAGCACTTATACAGGCACGTTCATCAGCGTAAGTACTAGTATCAATAGCCTCGCATTCAACGAACGAATTTTAACGTTAATCGCTCACGGTCACGCACTAGAGGACTCTCCCTCTCAACACCTACAAACAAAATGACACGGCCTTCGAGCCAAAGTTTGATACACTATATACAGGGTGTTCACCGCAGCTGTATTCGGCACGGTTGAGCTGGAAAATCCTTCGATAAACGTCCTGTATATATACATACTATAAGAGACGCACTCTCATAGTACGAGGCACGTATTGTGAAACAACTTTGATCGGTCTATGCGGCCAGAAGAATCGCACGAGGAGCGGTCTTCAGTTCTCGGACTCATCGGGGTGCTCCGTCTTAATGTGGTGGGTGAACATTAACTGCGTGGTGAATCGCTTTTTACAATAAGGACACTGATATGGCATCAGCGGATGCGCTGATCTCAGGTGCGCCACGGCTAGCTCCCTCGATACGAACGGTGACTTGCAGACGCCACAACGATACCTGAAAATATCTAATCTAAGTATCATGGTAGCACACGCGTTACGCAGCGGTTAGGGTATTCGCACGCAAATTGGCGTAACCTAATTATTAGAACTGAATTTTAAGCACATCGTTACTTCAATCTTCTTCTAGAGTATGCAAAACTACAGCAATATTTTGATCAGTTCTACAGCTTAAGGATGTATTATCCGTCAGTTTTTATCCATGCCATATTTTCAATGGCGTATCAAGGAAGTCGCTCACAAATTTAGTATCTGTCAAGCAAAATAGCCTCTCGAAGGCGTAAGTATAATTCCAGACGATGCTTTTAAACGTTCACTCACCCATTAGTTGTCCTAATGAGAGTCCGTTTTAAAGGTGGGGGTACACTTTGCTCGTTGATTTCGACCCTGGGCTCGATGATGGGAGGTACGTACTCCAAGATCTCCGGGCTCAATTTTGGCATCGATTCGTCGTCCGTTTCGAGCTTAATCTCACGTGCCTGAAATGTGACACGTCAGTAACACAGTCAGGATGTACAAGCGATGCGCGATATTGTTGTCGTCATGTATTACATACCATGTTGCCGTACGCTTCGTTGTCGGGCGTTCTCATATGAGAGTTTCGCGACGGCAACGACGAGAACGACGCGTCCCGCTTGAGTCTCTTGTTGCTGTCGTGAGTCGATGTTCTCTGCACGGCTTCTACGGTGACCCTCTTCTCCAACAACGCGCCACCTGTGCACTGATGGGCGAGCAGCGACACTTCTTTGAAAAAGATCTTATTGCACTTGGCGCAATGATAGGTTTTGTCCACTGTGTGCGTCTTTTGATGCGCCTTGTACAGAGACTTGTCCGTGAAGGACTTCTTGCAGCCATTGCATGTGTACGCAGCTTTGTGAGCGCGTTTGTGACTCGCCTATTAATCAGAAAGTGGCTCGTGTTGAAAAAAAAAAATGAGAGATAACATGACAAATGACTAATTCAAAGTAACCATGTTGCGAAAATACTTACTTCGTGCCTAGCCAGCTGCCATTGTTCTTTAAACGACTTTTTACACACGTGACACGTGAAGTTTTTACAATTATAATTGTCTGAGTGCGTCTGAAGATGCGTCAGCATCGTCGTGTGGTCGCCGAACCACTGCGAACAGATGCCGCATTTTGCTATTTTTTTGAACTCGGCAGGCTCGTCCTCCGGCGAAGCGTCGCGATTTTCCACTGTCTGCAACCGAAAACACGACGATCGTAATTTAATCTCGTATCGTACATCATTTCAATAGAATCATTTCATTCAAATAATACTTAAATTTTATCCTCCCATCGTTAATTACTCATAACAATCAATCTGTAGAATATGAATATTTTCTCATGATTAGCAATTTAAGATCTTTGGAATAATCATTGGTCGTCGGATGAAATTAAAGCATCTCAATTTGGCTCTACGTCTCACATCATACACTCATTGTATTCACTTGTATGCGTCGATTAGAAAGAAAGGAAAAATAATTTGGACAAACCTCGGAGTAAGGTCTCTTATTCACACGGGTTCTGGCTTCTCTCGCTTCCCTCGCTTCTCTCTCAGCGTTCAACGCCTCCTCCTGCTCGACTGCCGACATCACCGGTGATACCTCCGCCTGCTTATCGTGCGACATTTTGTGCGCCGCCAGTCGTATAAGAAGTCCGAACAACCGGCCGCAAAAATTGCACTTGTATTTCTTCGGCTTGTGGGTACGCATGTGGTTCGACAACGCGCTTTGCGCCGTGCAGACCTGGCGGCAAATACGTGATTTTAACCCGACCGTCATAAAATCAGGACCCTTTCTCCTTACGATAACGTGATGGATGGACTCTTACCTTTCCGCATGTGGGACACTTGAGGGATTTCGTGTTTTCGTAGAATGGATCTACCCTCTTAACTTCCCCCATTCGTTCCGCTATCTTCACCATGGGAAACGTGGGCTCCGCTGAAAATGATCTCTGCGGTAATACCAAGCTGTCGTTCGTTTGATGCAACTGCATGTGGTTTTGATAGGCTCGTACAGTAGGGAAAAACCTAAAAGCAAACACGTATATGTGTGCTCAGACAGTATCGAAGTTCGCATGAGTGAACATAACATCCGAGAGACGATAAATAGCGCTGTCATTCAATCACCGGAATAAAAAAAAAATTGAAATAGTGATAGCTTCTTAGTAGAGAAGATGACGAGAAGTGATATTTTTTGTCATATTCCAAACAATTACGATCATTTAAGCAAAAAAAAAACATTCTTACCTTGAGGTTTATTTTTAGATAACTTAACGTATAATGAGTTCTTTTCATAATACAGTTCGAAAGTTCATAATAAGACCAAAAGCGTGAACGATACAAGTACGTTTTCGGAGTTTTTTTTTTTTAATTAAAAAAGGTGACAAAATTATATTTGATATTTTATAAATTTAATTAATTAAAAACGGTAATTCAGGGAAGAAAGTGAGCATAGTGAATTGTTTAGTGACTTATCAAGAAAAAATAATTCAAGCGATTGAATGATAGCGCGCGTGGTCGATAAAGGAAACATGTTTCTAAATTGCTTACCTATTGCACAATGAACACCGTGTATCTCTAAGGAACTCAGTCAATCCGGCCAAATGGTCGCACAGTCTGTGCTGTTTCAACATGTTCCAGCTTAAAAATTGCCGGTCGCACTGATCGCAATCGTTTAAGTCTTTCGTCGAGTCTAATTCGACTTTCAAATGATTGTCAGCTTCGTGTATCGCCAAGAGTTCCACAGACTCAAAGGATATAGAGCATCTTTTGCAAGTGAACTCGCGCGGGCACAACACCTCCAGGTGTCTCACTAGACTGTCCTTCGATCTGAAATCAATTAACGCTGGTCATTGACTAAATTGACGAATCGCTGTCGCTGTGTTATGGAGTAACAAAACTCACTTGAAATATCGGTTGCACGGCGCGCACCACCATTCGGTAGTTAATCTCGTTTTGGTTTGTAGCCTCTGCTGGTGGTCCACCATCAGATTGTTCTTCGCCATATTGTTCATAGTGAGGTTACCAGTCAGCGCCTGTTCCAAAATGCTCGTGCGCTTCTCCTCTCTCCTTGCTTGGTACTCCGCTTTAGAGAACGTCCGCTTCTCTTCCGTAATGTCAAATGTAGGAACTGTATTTATCATCGTTGGCACATCCGTCATGTAAGTGTCCAACCATTTGGGCACTCTGCTCGGCGATTCACAGGCAGCAATTTGGTCGTTCAAACTCGCGTCTCCGGTCATCTCTTTGATCTCCACCTCGCACGGCAGTTCGGGCAGGGTCTCTATACAAGCGCTCTGCAGTTGGTCCTGAGCGATCTGGTTGATCGGGGCCAATGAGTTGTCAAGTGGCAGTGAGTTTGGCAAAGGGACCAAAGGTGGTGGTGCTCTAGATTTCTTGCACAGCTGCGCCTGCAGATTGAAACAGAGCAACGATTAAAGAATCTCATCAAAAACTAATGTCAAATTGCACAATGCCGATTAATTACAGATAAAAATCTACTCTTGGAATGACATTCCTTAAAATACTGAGAATATTTGATCGGTTCTTCTTNGTATATATATATATATATATATATATGTACACACATTAAAGGTATGTTTTTTATCCTTGAACTATAGGGCCGCATTGTTCCTTTCCCCTTTGACGCTAAGTCATATACTTGTCTTATTCTAATTATAAAAAGTGCAACCTAATTCAGGAACAGAAAACAGATCTAAGTATATAACTCAGTGTTGAAAGAAAAAGGAACAATGTTCCGGTGCAATCTTAATTCGGGAACAGGAAACAGACCTTTGATCTGTTCCTTATAGCTGAATTAGCTAAACTTGAAATTTACTTGAACATTTCTCGAACTAGTGCAGCGCTAATTCAGCAGAAAAGAAGAGACCAGTTATCTCCAAAGCAAATCAAATCATCGGACCAAACCTGGCATGGGTCTTGCGAGTTCGTCATCGCGTCCAAAAATATCCGCACCGATTCCGTCTGCTTCGACTTGAGGAGCATGTTGAACATCTTTTTGAAAACGTCCAGGCAATGTTCTCGGAACTCGTAAGCATCGTCCAACCTGGCCGCGCAGAATTGGCAGATTTGTTTCGGCAGCGGGTCGGTCTGGTACACCAGCACTGGCAGACAGCCGCGCAGCTTGTGGGGCACCTTGCGCTGCATACTTTCGTTGCCGAAGATCGGCATCATCTCGTTCTTCTTCTCCATGCACAGCCTGCAGACGTTCTCCAGCTTGTCGAGCATGGCCATGGTGCAGGAGGCCTCGTGGCTGCCGCCGAACTTCGCTCACCGTCACGCCTTGTCGTGTTCCGATATCACGATATCGCGTCCGATTTAGGTTAGCTGACTGTCAGCGAGCCAACGACGGGGCGCCTCAGGACAAGCGCGTCTCCATGCTTCCGGCCAGCCTGGGCCAGAAGAAGAGACGCCAGAGAGACGTTCCAGTCGCCCGCCCGCCCGTTCGTCCGCGTATTCCTTTCGATTACTTCACTTTCACCTGTGCGCCTTGCTTCGCTTGTTCAGCATTAGCCTTTGAAGTGCAACTACTCGGCTGGAACCGGTTTTCCTCGCGTCGAGTTTACTGGTGTGCACGCACGTCTCGCGTTATTGTCATCTCGCCGAGGACCTCGTGCACCTATCACGGGAACGCGGCGGAAGAAGGTGGCGAGCGTCGTCACGTTGTCCTCGAGACCTCGGACGTGATGTACTCATCGGAACGCATAGCGCCATGTAAACGATGCTCTTCAGCAACTCTCCCTCTCTCCTTTTCTCTCCTTCGGCCTTAACGTTCCTCCCTCTTTCTCTTTCCCCTTCTCACTCTCCCTCTCTCTCTCTCTCTCTCATTCGCTCGCTCGCTCGCACTCCTATCCTCTTCGTCTCTACTCGCGCCCACTCGCGCACAGGCCATTGTGCTCGAGACGAATCAGGACGAGCTTGAGAAGCGGTTGTCGTGTCGTCTGCAACACGTGCCATCGATTCACCGCCGAATGTATGGCGTTTTACAGCGGGATTGCCGGATTTTTTTCCTCTGCAATATGTAAGGTACGCCCCGGCACACCTGTTCTCGATTTCAATGACTCGATGGTCCTCCTTCGACGGTCCTTCGTTCTTGAATCCTTGAACGCCGGGCGCAGGCGCATGGACTAGAGACTCATTTTTTGACCTCGTTTCGTATAATTTACTTTCTATGATATTTCTGCCATCGGTAAAATTAATATAGCGTTAATTCAGGTTTACATTCCAGGGGAAGGGGACGCCTTTATCCTTTCTTTATTTCTCCGCAGCGAGATGAGTGTTACGAGTTGAACGCTCGGTACAGTTCCAAAATTTTTATTGAGCAAAATAGACGACACACATTTTTGTTATATATGTATTTCACTATATTCCAATATATTTTCGAATTTCTTTTATTCTCTAACCATACGTATCCGCACGCGCGCGTGCGCGCGTGTGTGTGTGTGCATAAGCTTGATAATATGCCGTAGATTGTAGATAAGCAGATATATTTGGAGATAGATTTTTTTATGATTATCGCGCGTAGTTTTTTATTCTCATAAAAATATAGCGTCTTGTTCCAAGCAAGCTGTAAAGTAGCATCATCGTAATAATTTACTAGTTCGCATAAAAAGTCGGTTCGTTAAAATAAAAAGCTTTTTATAATATAATAGTCTTATATTAAATAATTCATACGGACAGGAGGTTTCTGAGACTTCATAGCGATCTTTTACCTCGCTCGGGGTTTGTTTATTTTTGTGTGTGTGTATGTGTGTAAAGCGGGCCGGTTGTCTCGATGACGCCAATAGCGGAATGGAAAAAAAGAGATTGTGCTTATATCAGGCGATAACGCATATAAAAATCACTGCAGGTGCGTCGTCGAGAGGACAACCGGGCTGCTCGCACAAGGTGTCTCGATTCTTCGGGAAAGCTCACCACGAGCGAGACTTGCGAGCTTGCGGATCCTATATTCGGTCGGCATCAATTAACAGTGGCATAACATTAATGTTATAATCTCCCACTCAACAATATAAATGCAGTATAACGCGTGTATTATGTAACAGTTAAATTGTTGAGTGGGAAATTACAACATTGATGTTACGTTACTGTTAGTTGGTGCTTGCTAACAATGAACACTTCAACATTGCACTTTTCGCTCGTTCGATATTACGAGCGGGGGAGGAATCGTTTATCGTTACCGAATCTCCCCCAATCTCTACCTTTCGTTATCTCGATGCGATCGTGTTTCAGTAAGGGCACCTCGCCGGCCCCGCAGGGAATTCTCGTGTTCAGTGCTATAAAGTTTCGCACGGGAATGCCTGTACGCAACGNGGAGACAGAAAAAAAAAAAAAAAAAAAAACATGAACGACGTGTGCGTATGTCGAGAGAATAGCGCGGGAAGACCTTTTATCCGTTATTAAATATTATGTTACACTGTACACACCACGTACTGTACAACCTTACAGTTAGCAGGTCAACGCGAGCGAGCTTAGCTTGCCGTATCATACACGCTGATAACTATTCACAACCGAATGAGGAGACGAGTCGAAAGCTTAATCAATAAAAAACCAGTAACAAAAAGCTCGATTTATTATTCTACACGCTCCGGATCTCCTTGTTCAAGAACGACTGCGCGAAAGAAATGTCGCATTATTATCTATCTACAACGATTCTATCCGCAATAGAACTAATAACGGTTCTCGCGCGTTCTATCGAACTCTTCACTCCGCCTCGAGAGATTGACACTTATCCGAGCGCAGGGTGTTCCAAATTCATCGCACCTCCTCTCATCTACTCGGACTAAGAAAGTATTGTTTCTTCTGATGGACGTGTATTTTCTGACGGTAATAATCGGGAGCGCGGATCTCGTGTCGTTTCCCGTGGCCGGATGCATTGCGGAACGCTAAATACGCCTTTCTGACTCTACAGAGCTGAAACAACACGTGACATGTCTATGTAAGAAAAGCGGAACTTAGAATTAGAAAGGCATATTCGGCGTTCGCCCTGTGTCCAGAAGAAGGCCCCCGAGTGTTCGCACATTATCACACTTACGCGACATAGTGAATACGTATCGACGCTTGGGCGCGGTGAAAGTGAAACACCCTCTCTCTATATACATTTTCTTACAAATATATCAAAGGGTAAGGTGTCTTATCACGGTATATCTTTCCTTCTCTCTCCTTCTCTCTCTTTCTCTCTTACACTTGCCGGTTAACAAAGGGGTATTAACTATCTACCTTCTCCCTTCACCCCTACTATCTCGCTGGCACAGCTGGCATTTTTTCAAGGAAGTCCTGCTCGATCACAGTCTCCAATTGTGTGTTATTTACTGGCACGTGCGTGTCGCACGTGGCGCGACTAAGGCTCGAGAAGAAATGGTGCAAGTCCTGCAGGGAACGGACATTGTTGGACGTTAACAGAAGCTCCCCTGGATTCCTCTTCGGCGATGGGCCTTCCGGTTTGTACTGCGAACGAGAAAACATGTCAGTATAAGGCTCCGGGAATAGTGCAGAGATCTTCGTTCAAACGCACTGTGGACATTGTACTTATTAAGCACGTTCGGGAAAACGTTGAAGGAAGACAAAAGCACTTGCCGTCTCGACGCTGAGCGTTGTGCAACGCTCGCTCGACGGGCAAGAGAGCATGTATTGGCTTAGTTGCAAAAACGAACATATGTATAATTCCTACGATACTAAAATAAGTATTTCAGGAACAGACAGAGGCGAGAGTGTGCGTCAAGCTCGATCGTTTGCGCGAGTCCCGTTCTCGAGTGGTCGCACCAACGTTAATTCCGACCAAGGGAATTGGAGCAGAAAGAAAAACGAGAAAAGGAAAGGCGAAGACGGCGTTTTGATCGAATCGAAATTTTTAAGATTCTCGGTATCTAATCGGCCGCAATATGTACGAGCGGAAGACGTCGGATTGAACGTGATACATTGTGTAGCGCTGTCACATTAAATAGAAACACTGCTCTAAGCGAAGCCTATATAAGAGTTGAGACTCGCGTCGATAATTGAGAGAGTAATCAAACGGTCGGCGCAGAGCTCGCCGATGAGAAGTCTGCGAGGAGAGTTCGAACGTAATAGCGATGGCCTCGTTGAAGATTCTGTTTTGTTACATTTTGTGCACTGTGATGGTTTTCGGCAAAGGTGAGTGTCGAAATGACTCGATTCGCTTCTCCGTTTGCTCCAAGGAATCGCGCGGACTTACTGCAGAGTGCTCAGTGAGATCTTTCGTTTTCATTGTTGTTCTTGCATTATATCTGCAAATTTACTTTTTCCTTACGCATTCTTAAGGTGGTTATAAAGAGAAATTAGTGATAAGAATACGGTGAAACTTGCATTATGTATATACTGAAATATTATCTAACTGCTCGTGTAATTAGAAAACAGATTGAGCTGAGATATTTGCAACTAACGTTGACACTTTTTATACGCGTTCCTTGAGATTAGCTATGTTTAATTTTTATTTTTAATATCTTCCAAACTAAGAATAAGATTTGGAGGAAAAATTACTATGATATTAAAGATTAATATGCAGACATTATACATAAATTTCAGAATTATTGATTTTTTTGTTTTGGAAATACACGTTGCCAAAGTTTATAATTTATAGTAATACTCGAAATATATTTGCATATATTTAAATATTTATATACCTTTTTCTATTATTTGTACATCTCCATTGGATTAACTGATGCATAAATATAGCATTAATAAAACAAATAAAAAATAATATTTTCATATTTGTGATATTATGTGTATATGTTTACCTCAACTTTACTTCAAATTAACATTTATTATTTAAATAATAAATAAATGTATAGGAATGTAATTTTATTTGACAAATATTAAATTTATGAGTGCCTCCCTTGATGCGCCATTGAAAATATGACACTGAGCCTCATAACCCTTTTAAATATTATTCACGAGTGTATAAACAAATGTGAGAAATATCTTGCTTTTTATCCGTGACAGTCGTATTTTCAATGCTTCAAACGGCTTTCATGTAAGCTTAACTGATGCTAATTAACGAGTATTAACGAAAATATAGTTATGGTGCAACGACCTGCTCCAACGAATTGATTTAATCAGCTCAATTTCCTGTCGGCCGAGAATAACCTTCCGCTCTAGATTTCATTTAAACAAATTGAGAAGATTAATTTAAAACGAATAATTAAATATTACACAAATTTTCATTATCGCATTCCTTTCAGAGTATAGGGACGATTCCGAGTACGATTTTGACTTTTACGAAGACTTGTCGGAGGATCGCGTGGGGAATTTTTACAAGAGACGCATCGGTGCAGCGCCGGAGGATTATTACGACGAGGCAGTGGGGAATCAACGCAACGCGTATCCTAAGTCTCAGGATCACCTCACCGCCTTCGGGAACAACGTCGATTCTTTCGAGAGAAATCTGTTCGCCGAGCACCTCGACTGGTACGAATTGCCCAGGAAGGTGTACAGATACACCAAGCACCGAATCCCCGGCTACGACTACGACGAGTTCGCCTCCATAGGCTCCAGAGGCTACCAGGAGTGCGACGACCGGTCGATTTGGACGCATTGCCTCTGTCAGTTCACATGTACAGAGCCGGACGTGGTGGATTGTTACACACCGTGCAGAAGCGGATGCGAATGCAAGGAGGATTACGTCTTCGACGAGATTAGACAGAAGTGCCTGACACCAGAGCAATGTTGGTCGGACAAGGAAGAGGAAGGGAAAGATTTCAATTACCAAATATGAAAAAATGGTTCGCGCGAAATCGACTCGCTGCCTCGTGCGATGCACCGTTTCAACTAGCGCTGTCCATTTCGACTACCCGGGTGCCCAGGTCTCTCGGGATTATCTGGGTAACCTAGATCTTTCGGGCATTACTTGGATACCTCCGGATAACTGAGTATACGATTCTAATTTTAGACGTTACATGTTATTAAGTTTGTTCTTTTTAACTGAGAACCAGGTTAAATTTCTTGCTTTTAGAACGAAACGAATATATAACACAGTCCAGCGAAAAGAAACCACTAGAACGGGACTAATCATTTCCTGTAGTTTTCTGGATTGCCGAGCCCCATTCGAGCCCAATTATCCGATTATCCGGTGATCGGTTCCGATTTGAAAACTCATGCCCACACTGTTCGGACAATCTAGGTAATCCGACCCCTGGTCCAGAACCCGAGTATCTAAATCCGCGAAATAGCCAGATTATAATGACAGCACTAGTCTCAACGTATTCTCGTATACGCGAAGCTGTTTTCTCCCGGAAACACGAGAAACGAGGAATCGTGGCCGATGGCACACGCGCCAAATAATTCGTCGTGCCGCGAGAGCGGAGCTTGAATTCGCGCGAGCTCACCTTACTGTCCATTAATTTCGCGATTCGCGTAATGTGCGGTACAAAGTCCGACGATAGGTTATTGTTGTCCGTGCACCCAGCCGCCGCGTCTCCGACGAACGCCCATTTGTACCTGTAAATCGACGAGACAATAAATATATACGTGCTCGGCGTGTGAGACGACACGGCCGTTTCAAGTCGTCGAACAACTGTCCGATGAGACCACACTCACATCTGAAATTGCGGTAATCTATGCGCGGGCAACAGCAACGCCAGGTCTAGCAGCTTAGCCGCGGCCAGTTGCAACTGTAGCCAGTGGGGATGTCCGTGCGCTTGCAGCCCATTGCTGGCGTTAACGGCCCACGAGGAGTCCAGGGCCGACAGAAGTTTGATGTGCGAGCTGCGTGAAACGTGATTGGCTCCGTTATTATTCAGATCGCTATCGACAGCTCGGCGCGATGGAGCTCGAAATCCGAGAAGCGTGACGGTTCGGCTCAGCCAACGCAAACGATATACAATTTTCCCAACAGAACTCAGTTCGAGCATTTTTGCGCGCACGGCATACGGTTACGTGTGAGTTGTACCGAGAGGATCACGTTTTATCTATTTACTCTCGATCCTTGAAAATTTGTTCGCTTTTTACAAACTGTAGTGATATTGTACTTTGAGTACGTATTTACTCTTGGTAAATTGTAACTTTGATAGATACAATTTACAGTTTTCGAATCTCGGAAATATCGTTCTTTCCTAACCTTCCGCGGATTTCTTTGGTTTCTTTATATTTTCTTTATAGAAAAAAAATTAATATAACAGGTTCCAACTGAATACACCCCTGTGAATTTTTCTAAGCGAATTTTTGTACTCTTAGGTAATCAAAAATCCGAGGAAATGAGAGAAAAATGTTTTTTCTTTTTTTTCACTAAACTTTAAAACTATAGGTGCAAAGTATCTTTGAATACTTATAAATTAGTTGAGTTGACTAGATAATGAAACGAGCCTCAAACGCGTTTTGGTCGAAGGAAACCGAATTTCTGGTTATAAAAATGAAATTAAATTTAGGCTATAAAAATGGTTATAAAAATTAAATTAAATTTAGGCTATAAAAACCAAAAATTCTGTTTTTTCAACCAAAACCGCATTTGGTTCGCTCACTGTCTGGTAAATTCAACCAAACTTTTTTTCCCGTGCAGCATTTTGTTATTAATATCTTTAGCAATGTTAACCGTATGCGTACGCCACGTGGTATATGTCGAATATGCATTGAACCATCGAGTTACCTGCTATGACGACTGCTGTCCCAACACCATTCAAGTTACGGAGGCACCACAAATCCCATCAAACCGCGGATGCCGAAACAGAGCCAAAAACAGTACGATATTAGGTTCGTGTCCATGTTAGTGGGGGACGTATACAGACGAACTTTCTGCGGATATTCATCGCTATTTATATCAGTCTCATTATTCATGTATGTACTGAAAACCTCAAGAGAGGATGACGACATCGACATCTTTCGTGCGGTGTACTCTACATGTTCTACATGTATCCAAATGTCCGTCATTCATATGCCGAGTGTTTTGCGAATGTTAGTAATTTCCGAATCTTATCTCACCGAATGCAATCTAATGCAATGCGAAACGCGCACAACACTACCGATCATGCCAACATGTATCACCGATAATTTACGTACTGCAAGACTTTCGCTACGTAACTATCGATCACGCCGACGTTGCACACTCGTCGAAGCCACAGCAACGCGATTTTTCGAAGATCGATCAAAAAAGGAAAAAAAAAAGAAGATACACAAAGAAAATACCAAGTGAGATGTTCTCGGTATACCTCAAATAAAGTAACCAATCGCGTATAGCGCGCAAAATGAACATACACCATGCACAGTACGAAGCAGCAGCGTCCCATAAGCGAGTTTGCTCAATATTCGGAAGCAACATGAATCAATGAAGAATTCGCGTACCTGAACTCTTCGCTGTCTGTACTCAATTCTTGCTCAATGTAGAGGAAAACTTGAACAAGCTCGCTAACTATGACCGGCCATAAGGACGTCGCGTGTTGCGGTGACATTCTCAATAGCAATACGCGAAAACATAGAAACACTTGCGCCTGGATAGACGGGATTACTTGGGGTAGGCGTAAACTATCTGCTAAACGTTCTGAAAGCAAAATAACCAATCAACAGTTATACGTGTATGTGTGTTTGTGTAAATCCTGTAAAGATCCCGCAGGCACTCACCTTGTATCTCCGGCATGTACTTGTGATACTGATCCGTCTCGCTGCAGAGAATAACGAACGCCAAACGTTTCAGCAGCTGCGCCTTTTGTTCGTATTCCTGCTCCTTCGACGAGAATATACTGATCCCGCTGCCTTGAGCCATGGAGACGCGATCTGTGCAGTAGAATGACGTTAGTTTCAGCTCCTACGGTTACGTAGACGCTGAATATATCGGAATACATGCTAATTACTCATTAAATCTCTAAAGGTGGTATTGTCGTGCGTCATCAGATTGTCTATTATAGTTCTCCAGTACGGCAAGCACGCCGGTGTCATCTGGAAGAAGGCCGGATCGAGCAACAGGTCCAAGACGTCCTTGCGCCATGCTTTCCGCGTGTATTGGTACCCCGACAAGGAAGCCAATAGTTGAGAGCAAGCGGTAAACGAGGCGATGTTCTTTATCCTGCAAGATTACCAATCGAGGGGATCAGAACGCCGTTTTCCCTGCGTCGGGATCGCAACGGGGAACTCGGGCGAAGATGGAAAGTCCCGAAACGCGAGTGAAAAGTCGCACAGACGGCTCCTGAGACTCACGTGTGATTTTTCAAGTAAGGCGTGACGTTGTACATGAGATTCGTCAGCAGCGTAACCACGCGTTCTTTCTCCTGCGAGCCGTAACTAACGTCCAACAGTGGCGCGAGTATTTCCGCTAATACCGCTTGAGCCTGAACGCTGTACGCCGCGTTGGGCGGGGTTCCGGGTGTCACTGTAAGAGTTTCCATCAGTGTGTGCGAAAACGCCGGCGAGGGAAAGCTGCTTTGCCAATGCAAAATCGCGGAACCGAGAGGACAAAGCGCGTTGAGAAGAAAAACGGGAAACAAAAAATGCAAAGAAAGAATCCGCCGCTACGTTAAGAGTATTCTACAAGTATGGCTAAAAAATAAGATGCACATTACGCACCAGCACCATTCTTTCCTTCTTTACCTTCCGAGGAGCCTTCCACCACTTCGAAAACGTCTTCTCGGACGGCAAGGTTCCTTCTCAACCACGTCGTTTGCTCCAAACACGCGCCGGCTATTTGCGAGCACGACTCGATCAGCTGGAATAACGCCAAGTGATTTTGTCTGATTAATTTAACATCCGAACAACCGATTTATAACCGATTCAACGATTTAAAACTAAATGTCTGTTTTTTTAACTTGGTTAATCACAAAATTCGATAATCGGATAATCGATCGAATTAATCAATCACAATATTTGAATAACCGAAAGAAATCGATTAACTGGTTAACCGTTAATCATTTGGTTTTTTAAACTGTGTATGTTAAGATTATAATAAACGTATCAGTTTCATGGATTTCATTGATGACATGGTGAAAATCATTCGAATCTTAAATCGTTAAACTTATTACAAACCGGTTAATCGATTTTCACTCTATGTAGAATGTTCGTCGAGCACATTTAGCGATCATTTTCTCGTCGACGAGGCAAGATCATCGTTACCTTCGCAGATACGTCTTGCAGATCCTTGATGTCTTTTTTTTCCTGCATCGGCGGACACTTTTGTACATACTCGTTCAATATAGCCAGCAAGAGGAATTGCGCAGGCGCAGTTAACGATAGGCCGTCCTTCAGCAGACTGAGCAAGGACGCCCAAGACTCGATGAGCGACTGTGACGTGTTACTTTGCATGTACACGTAAAGTAGTTCTAGCACCGAGACTTCCAACGAGAAGTCTTGTTTGATACCGTGTATCGGCGGTGGTGTCTTCACTACTTGATGCACAGTATGTACTAAGGTGTCAATAGGCATTACGCGGATCGCACTAACTAGATGAACCATCACTTGCTGGTTGGGGCAGGCTTCCGGAAGCACCTGTGTACAAACGTATTCCGACTTAGAGAGGCATTTGTTATGAAACTAAGCAAATAACTATCGCCTGCTCTTTCACGTCATTGTTCCTTTTTTCTTTAGCCCTGGAA